>NC_041220.1:107026670-107100806 GCF_002837175.3 Physeter macrocephalus
AAAAAAAAAAAAAAAAAAAAAAAAAAATCAACACAAATCCTGAAATACTGTGGTGCCTGTAGTGCCCACAGGCAGCAGCGCTGTAGCCCCACCCCCGTCCCGGGAGGACAACGGTGCTTGCTTCTGCTCCCTGGAGTGCTGGGACAGGGACGTCCTGGACGGGACTCAGGGCTCTGCTTTGTCCCTAACTATGTGTTCTGGGTCAAGCTTCACTTTCCCACTTTTTCCCCCCTTTGCTTCCAAAACGTCTAAAGCCTCTCGTGGCTCAGAAACCGCTCCTGCTAACAGTAGTGATGGCAACCACTGAATGGGTGTCTCTGGGCTTAGGTATGGTGTTGTGAGCTTTACACAAATTAGTCCCTTCACTCACAACCCAAGAGGGACCTTTACTGTTCCACCGTCCAGATGAAAAGAGTGAGGTTCAGAGCAGTTAACTATGAAGGGACCGAGCCAGGGCCTGACTCCAGGCCTGATTCTCAAGCCCGGGTCCTCACTGCTCCTGACACAGTGCCACTGAATCCCGCCATGACACAGCAGCACATCCCCAAATCAGAACAGAACACAGTGCAAGTCCAGGGGGAAAGCTGGCTCATCTGGGACTCAGAGGCTCACAGCTTATCTCCGTCTGCCCTGCTGCCCCCCTGCTCCTGTTAATGCCCCCCCCAATCCTTTTAACACTTGTTCCATGCCCCATTCTTGCTTTCACCTGTAGTAAGAGTCTTAACGATGATAGTTAACACTGGTTAAAGGGGTGATTCTTACCACACACACCAGCTGTGAAGGGACTTGTGGGCAAAACCTACTCAAATATTGGGGCTTCCCTGGTGGCACAGTGGTTGAGAGTCCGCCTGCCGATGCAGGGGACACGGGTTCGTGCCCTGGTCCGGGAAGATCCCACGTGCCGCGGAGCGGCTGGGCCCGTGAGCCATGGCCGCTGGGCCTGCGCGTCCGGAGCCTGTGCTCCGCAACGGGGGAGGCCACAGCAGTGAGAGGCCCATGTACCACCAAAAAACCCCAAAAAAACCCAAAAACCTACTCAAATATCAAAGAGTGGCCTGGCTCTCTTCCTGTACAATAAACTAGGATTTAGGGCTTCCCTGGTGGTGCAGTGGTTGAGAGTCCGCCTGCCAATGTAGGGGACACGGGTTCGTGCCCTGGTCTGGGAAGATCCCACATGCCACGGAGCGGCTGGGCCCGTGAGCCATGGCCTCTGAGCCTGCGCGTCCGGAGCCTGTGCTCCGCAAAGGGAGAGGCCACAACAGTAAGAGGTCCGCGTACCGCAAAAAAAAACCACTAGGATTTAGAGGACCAGTTCTGAAAGCATGTCAATCCAACTGGAGCACCGAATAATGGATTCAGTTTCAAACGAGCTGGTTCCCTACACCTGGTCACAGGCCACACCCCAAAATCTAGTCACCGACAAATCTGCCATCTTTGGCCGAAGATGGACTGGGCCAGAGTGGATAGGCCAAACTGTTACAGAGAAACCCCCTCAAAAGAGCAGAACTTCTGGCTGGGCAAGGATTATGACACACAAAAGACGGTTTTGACTGTTCCTGGATGAAATACTACAATTCACATGTACATTTAAACCACGCAAAAAACTAACCCACAAAACCCTCTAATTGAAAATGTGTAGAAGTGATGTAGTTAAAACAACTGCTTTCTAGTCTGACCAAGTTATTTTTTGACCTGTCACATTTAAAAATATTTTCACTACCACAAATTTAGAACTTGGGACAAGAATATATTTTATTTTCTCATATAAGTTCTACCAAAAATATATTTTTTTCTTAACTTAAAAATACAGCTTTGGAAAGCAAAATTTGAGTTGTTACAATTCATTACATGTTTTACAAACAGTCGTGAAAGGAAGAGATCAACGGAATGGATTCGATTTTTAAATATAAAAATGTTCATTTTAAAAGCTTGACCTTGTCCTTTAATAACTTCAAGGTGGGGTTCTTGCTGATTTTCTTGTTAAAGATGACCAGGAGTTCCTCTTCAGATTTGTGATGTTCATTTGTCACTGCATAATACTGAGCTAAAACCTTCACAAAGAAAAACAACTGTCAAATGGGTGTATTTGTCCTGAAAATTGACCTACAATGTTCTTTCTCTGACCCACAATAAGGCCGACAGTGACAAATGCAAGAACCCAGGTGCTCGTTACACAAGGGTGTCCTGCTCGTGACAATTCATGTAGCTGTACACGTGTGAGCACTTGGCTGCATGTTTCAGACACTGATAAAAAGTTACAATGAGAAAAAAACATTGTTCCGCAATAATCAAAAGATAGCAACATATCTAGAGCAGTAATTTTCATATTTAATGTAGGCACTGTTCTGGCTGAGGAAGTGTGGATGGGGTTTGGCTCCATCCCTTCCCCAAAAGCCCTGAGGGGCTAACAGGAGCAACTTGAAAGTCACTGAGACACACACATACACACTACAGTATTTCAGATTCAGAAAAACAGAACAAAACTGTACATTTTAAAATAAAGAACTGATTCTCCCCAGCTTATATATACCTGGTTCATACTTCATACCTTTTTCCTTAGCTTTTTGATTGTTATTTCGTTGTCTGGGGCCTGTTTCAGAACTGCTTTAATAGTTCCCTTCCAGTTGAATTTACCTACAATATAGAGAATTATATGTAAAACACTGTATTTTGTTGTACCACCAAAAGGGTTAAGAAACCATTTCTGCACCATCTATTTGCTGCTCCCCAGGAATGAAGAAGCCCAGAATGGACAGGATGCCACAGTCCCGTGCTGCAGGCAGACACCCGACCCGTCCAATCACAGTGGCCGAGAAGCGCTGACCACCATCCACAGAACTCATTCTTAGAGTGAGCAGGTTAACTAAGTATCGTTAAGTACCACCATCCTATAAATGCCTATAAAAAGATAGGGCTTGTATCTAATGAACTTAAGATTTACTAAGGATCCACTAAGATCAAGGGGCTGTCTAAGCACAGTAAGCAAGGCAAAGATGAACAAAAGGAGCTGAACCTTGAACCAGGGAGGACAGCCACAAATAATTACTGTCAGCAGGTTAGGACTCATCTAGGGAACCTCTGCTTCTGGGAAGATGAAGACATGTAGGCTGAAGATACATAATGCTAATGAAAGAAATCAAAGATTTAAATACACAGAAAGACATGCTATGTTCATGGCGTAGAAGACGCAACACAGTAAAGTGATCAATTCTCCCCAGATTGATATACAGGTATAATGCAATTCCTATATAAGTCACAGCAAGATTTTTTGCAGATATAGGCAAGATTGTTCTAAATCTTCTAATTTTGAAAAAGAATAAAGCGAGAGGAATAAGCCTACCCAATTTCAAAACTTTGGATATAACTACTCTAGTCAAGAATGTGTGGTGCAGGGACGGATACACAAACCAATGAAACAGAACCCAAACAGAACTACACAAATATGCCCAACGGATCTTTGACAAAGGTGCAAAAGCAATTCACTGAGGGAAAAGACAGTCTTTTCAACAAATGGTGTGGACCAACTGGACACTGATGAGCAAAGAAATGAACCTTGAACCAAGTCTCATACCTCATAAAAATTAACTCAAAATGGATCATGGACTTGGGTGTAAAATCTAAAACTGTAAGACATTTCGGAAAAAAACAGAAAAAAGGCCTTTGGGATTTAGGGCTGGCAAAGAGAGTTCTTAGATGACATCAAAAGTATCATCTCTTAAAGGAAAAACTGATAAATGAGCCTTCATCAAAATCAAAAACTTTTGCTCTACAAAAAGATACTGTTAAGAGGATAAAAAGACAAGCTACAGACTGAAAAAAAACTTGCAAACCACATATCTCACAAAGGACTAGTATTTAGAATATATAAAGAACTCTCAAATCTCAACAGTTAAAAAATAAAATAAAATCAAACAATCCAATTAGAAAATGGGCAAAGAATAAGAACAATTTAATGAAGAGATAGACAAATGGGAAATAAGTACATGAAAAGATAGTCAACGTCTATACAAATTAAAACCACCATGAGCTATTACTACATACCCATTAAAATGGCTAAAATAAAAAATAGTAACACCAAATGTTGGCCAGGGTGTGGGGAAACTGGACCCCTCACGCATTGCTGGTGGGAATATTAAATGGTACAGCCACTCTTAAGAAAGCTGGCAGTTTCTTAAAAAACTAAACATGCAACTACCGTACTAGACAGCCATTGCACTCCTGAACATTTATTCCAGAAAACATGACACGTGTCCACAGGAAAACCTGTACATGAACTTTATTCATAATAACCCTGAACTGGAAATAACCTAGATGTCTGTCAACAGATGAATGGATAACCAAATTGTGGTACATTCACACCAGACCACTGCTCACAATGAAGAGGAATGGATTATTGAGATGTGCAGCCACCTGGATGAATCTCCTGAGAATAATGCTGAGTGAAAAGAGCCAATCTCAAAGGGTTACATACTAAATGATGCCATTTATGTCACATTCTGAAATTATAATATTATAGAAATGGAGAGGTAAACGGAGAGGTAAATGGAGGTAGACGGACAGTGTTGACCTCTGGGGTAAAGGAGGGGGTGGGGCGAGAGGAAAGTGGGTGTGGCTATAAGAGGGCAGCAGGAGGGTCCTCGTGGGGATGGGAATGTTTGTCTCTTGACTGTACGAGGTCAACAGCCCCGTGGAGTTTGGTCCTACAGCTGTGTAAGATATCAGCCTCGGAGGAAATGGGGTAAAGGCTACAGAAGGATCTGTAAGTCTGTATTATTTCTTACAACTGCACGTGAATCTACAGTTATCTCAAAACTGAAAATTTAACTTAAAAAAAAAAGCAAGAGAATCTTCACATAATCAAAGTTACGAGCTAAGAAACCTAACCCAACTTGGGCAGTTACTGAAGTTCTGTGAATAAAGTCTTGATTCCCATCGAGTCCTCGGGCCTGTTGACTGGCAGGACCCTAGGGAGTGCTCTAGGCCTGAGCAGTCGGAACAGCTCTGCGGAGGGGGCAGCATTTAAGAGGAACCTTGGAGCTGACAAGTGCACACTCTGGCTGAGGGACGGGGTGGCCGTGTGGCTCCGAGTGTGGGGACAGCAGGGACAGACCCAGAGACGGGAGGAGGAACAGCCAAGCCCGGCTGGACCTCAGGGTACTTCTAGGAGAGGATGAGAGGCAGGGACAAGGAAGCAGGGAGAGTGAACAGGGCCTCAGAACCAGGGTTTATTTTAAGCTCCAAAGGTAACACATGCTTCCAATCCAGACAGCTTTACATTCCATCCTCAAAGCTGGACAGACCCTGTAAGACCAACTCACACAGCTCTCACTCATTACTTAGCAGTCACACCCTAGAGAACGGATTTTGCTTCAAGTTCTTCCACGTGCCTCCGGAGGGCACGACCATCAGATGGGCCCAGCTCTCCTCCTCCTCCCCCAGCCTAAAGAGGGCAGAGCTTCCAAATGATGGCAGCCATACCTTTTGTAGGAGCCTCATGGTTTTCCGGTTCTCCATCCTCAGAATGTCCCGGGAGCTTAATCTTTTTCTTCTTAGAATCTCCTTCAACTAAGTAATTAGAAAGATTTAAAAAAATATTTCCCATTTATACTAGCAGCTACCATTTAATGAGAGGCCTACATGGCCAGGCCCCTCACATCCATCACCCTGCTCATTCGCCAAGCACCCCAGCCCCGTGGGGTTTCTCCTCCAAGGCAGATGACAAAATGGGCAGTTGCGAGGTGATGGCACCTGCCCTGACTAAGCCCAGGACGGCCTGATCCCAAACCTTATGCTCTTTGCCTTACGTGGTTCAAAAGGCAAGGTCTAACAGATTTTAGACATCCCAAACTCACAGCTTAAAAAGTATTTAACAAACCCTGGGGGGCTTCCCTGGTGGCGCAGTGATTAAGAATTCGCCTGCCAAAGCAGGGGACACGGGTTCGAGCACTGGTCCGGGAAGATCCCACATGCCGTGGAGCAGCTAAGCCCGTGCTCCACAACTACTGAGCCTGCGCTCTAGAGCCTGTGAGCCACAACTGCTGAAGCCCGAGCACCTAGAGCCCGTGCTCCGCAAAAAGAGAAGCCATCGCAATGAGAAGCTCGTGCACCACAACGAAGAGGAGCCCCCGCTCGCCGCAACTAGAGGAAGCCGGCACGCAGCAACGAAGACCGAACGCAGCCAAAGATAAACAAAAAAAATAAATAAATAAATTTATAAAAAAAACAAGAAACAAAACGAAACAAAAAACAAACCCTGGAGCATAAGCTAGCCACAAACCTTCCGAGTGCTTCTGCTTTCTTTTCCCTAGTCTGGTTTCTGTCTCCCTTTCCCGCTCCACGTCTCCATCCACCACTCCGTCCTGGGTGCACTCAGCCTTGCTCCTCTTCCTCTGGCTCTTCTTCCCTGCAGAGCCGGCGGCCTCGAAGACGGCCACCCCTGCAGCCTCCTGCTCGGCTTCCTGTCCTGCTTTGAGCTTCTTAGGCTTCTGACTCTTTGAATTCTCTTGGTGGTTTTCTAATTTTAGTTCTTTCTTTTCCTTTTTTCTCTTCTTCTGCCGTTCTTCCTTCCTTTCTCTCTTATTCTTCTTCGTCTCTGCTGGCTCTTCCACGCTGTCATTTGCTTTGGAGGACGCGACCTTGGCGTTGTTCTCTGCACACGGTTTGGCCACTTGCTCCAGCGCCTGCTGATCTTGCCCCTTACTGACTGGTTCCTTATTATTAAGCAAAACCGAGAAACACATAAATACTCATTCCAGACACATATCATCTCATGTATCTACTGAATAAATTCTTCGAAGGAAATTGTTATTACTTACCATTTTACAACTGTGACCCCCCCCCCAAAAATAGTTAACATGTGGCAGTAAATATACAAAAGTGGAAAAAACTACCCCCAGCCCACATTCCTCTCTGCACTTAACATTTTCATTCCACTGGAAAAGTGAAGAATCCGTATGTCACGTAAAAGCCAGAATAAATTCTTCGAGGAAATTGTTATTACTTTACCATTTTACAACTGTGCCCCCCCCCCCAAAAATAGTTAACATGTGGCAGTAAATATACAAAAGTGGAAAAAACTACCCCCAGCCCACATTCCTCTCTGCACTTAACATTTTCATTCCACTGGAAAAGTGAAGAATCCGTATGTCACGTAAAAGCCAGACCTTTAATTCTGGCTCACTATTTGCCTTTTAGGTAGAAGATGAGCATGCAGGTGTGGCAGAAACCACCAGATTTATGCATCTGCAAACCTGGGTTCAAGTTCCAGCTCTGTTCATCACTAGCCAGGTAACTCAGGGCAAGTTATTTATCTGCTCCAAACCTATTTCCTCATCTGTGAAAAGAAAGCTGGTGATATCTACCTGATACAGTTCATGTACAAATAAAATGAGAAAAGGGATGCTCAATAAAGCAGCCAGATGTATGGGACGAGTTCTGTAAATTACTGATTACTAGACAGAGGTGCTGTTATGATCATCAGTGTTTAGACGGATGGTTACCCTTAGCGGACAGTCAGGGACACCTGGACAGAGTATAAAGTGGCGAGTAAGGAACCATGGAAATGTGAGCGGGAATAAGATAAACTTCCCATTTACTGCACCACCTTATTCAAACAAGCACACAGATTGTTTTAAAAAATGACTTCAGCAAAGCCAGCCCCAGTGCCTGCTGTCCTCTGACTATAAATATGCTGCAGTCTCTAGGCCTGCCCTTTCTCAAGAGAGGATGTGGAGCAATTCACTGAACTGCTCGGGGAGCCCTGATGCATCTGGAGGGACACGGCCGAGGTCAGTGCTGGCGGCTCCGGGGCTGCTGCAGGTGTGGTGGACAGTCCGAGGCCAGGGCCCACGTTCCATCTCTGTTAGTTACCGGCCAGGTGACTGGCACAAGTCACCGCGGTCCTCCTCCTTTGAGAGGAGAGGTCACAAGGGGGGAATGCTGCCCCCAAGCTGGACCAAATGAAGGACTGGCTTTCACTGACAAACAAGAACTCTACTGAGCTCCCGCCTCAGGCAACCCTTAATGCCCAGCCCTCGGCTCAAAGAGTAGCATTTAGGATATTAATACTAAAGATTAGGGCTTCCCTGGTGGCGCAGTGGTTGAGAGTCCGCCTGCCGATGCAGGGGACGCGGGTTCGTGCCCCGGTCTGGGAAGATCCCACATGCCGCGGAGCGGCTGGGCCCGTGAGCCATGGCCGCCGAGCCTGCGCGTCCGGAGCCTGTGCTCCGCAACCGGAGAGGCCACAACAGTGAGAGGCCCGTGTACCGCAAAAACAAAAAAAAACAAAAAAAAACTAAAGATTAAACTAAATAGTTGGAGTTTTCTCAGCAGCAGTTCAGAGAAGTCAAGTCGTCCATGTACATGCGGGGGAGGCAGGGGATGAGTTCAGAAAGGATCTCAGGAGGAAGAGGGACACCCTCTCCTACAAGCTCCTTCCTAGGGTACAGTGTGTAGTGAGCATGATCACACCAGGGTCTGAGCGCCGCAGCCCCGAGACTGACCCGTTCAGCTAAGTCTCCAGCTGCTGCCTCGCCTCCACTTCCAAACCAATGTCCCAGCTGCTGGAAGAAGGTGGAGAGAGGGAGGGGAGAGAGCGAGAAAAGGAAGGAGGAAGGGAGACACACATTCACCCGCCCAGCAGCCACTCAATAAATAAGTGAACAAATTCACTCCCCATCTATTTCCTACTTCATTCCAGGCTCTCCTCCAGCGTGGTCCCCTCAGGGACGACTTCACCGACTCTCTCCTGACAGAGCACCCTCCTTTACTCTCTGCCCCGTCTCCTGCCTCCCATTGCTTCCTGGCCCGTATCACCACCTGATACCATAGCATCAACCCTTATATGCAGCTGTCTGTCTCCCCCACTAGAATACAGCTCTGGAGGGCAGGACTTGGGCCTGAGGATGGCTGTGTCCACAGTGACCAGGTGCGATGCACACCAGGGTACAGAGAGTGTTGCAGCTGAGAAGAATATAAAGCCTCCAGCCCAACACCTCCGGGGCCTCTGAACTGTTTGCACCACAATCTCTAGGCACGTGCTGGGACATTTACTGCACAAAGGCAATGCAATAACAAGCCTCGTTTTACAGAGCTCAGAGTTTACCACGAGCTGCTTACTGGTTATTTTATTTAATTCTTAGTATGTTCACAGCTTTAAAAAGGAAAGTGGAAAACACTTTTTTTTTGAACTCTGGAGTTTAAGTAATTTTAAACTTTTGATTCTTAGTTAAAATGTAAATAACCTTTAAAAAGCAGGTGCCACATAACTGCCAATTAAATGGTTATAAGGTTTCAAAGGCCTAGTTTGTATGTTTAGAGACAAATGCTAGATATACTGCCAAGAGAAAGTTTCATTTTTATCCCAATTTGTGGCCCAAACTATTCTCTCTACCTAAAAAAGCAAATCTGGGCTTCCCTGGAGGCGCAGGGGTTGAGAGTCTGCCTGCCGATCAAACACTAACAATATGTCTTCAGATGGGACTTAAGCTCCAAGCAGGAGCTAAGTGCAACTGAATTAATGAGAAAAATGTTTAACAATGTAACCAAGAATGTGCCTACAAGAAATCAAAGTAAGACTCTCTGCATGTGTATTCCACATCTGGGGCCTCTCTGATCAAACCATTTTGACTGAAGGTGGTTGACTCATTTACTCCATCGACTTCTCCGTCCAGCAGAAGGAAGGAGACCAGCACTTACCAAGCGCCCCCTACCTGCTGGGCATGAGCTGGGATGCCTGTATACCCTCATTTGCCTTCCGTGACCCCTCACCCCACACCTAAAAGAACACCTAGTCACCCTCTCTGTCCCCACCCTGTTTATTTTTCTTGGTGGCACTATCACACCTGAGATATTTTCTATTTTTTGTTTGGGGCCTGACACACATCAGGTACCCGGTAAGTACTGAGTATAAATACCCACTTTTATTTAAGATAAGGAAACTTAGGCTCAGAGAGGTTAAACAACACGCTCAAGATCAAATGCTTGGCAAACAGCACAGCAGGGATTCAAACCAGGTCTGTCAGAAACCCGAAGGTCCTGTTCTTTCTAACACTTCCCGCTGCCTGATTTCTAAGCGGATCAATTCATGTTAGCTGGTACCATTATCAAACATTGGGGTTAAATACCTTTCTCTGCACAATAAGGAAATCTTCTCTGCAGTGCACTGTTTATTCCTTCCCATTAATGAAGGCACAGAGGGGCTCTCTGAAAAAGAAGGCTGCCTTGACCTCCAAAAATAAGACATTCCCATTTCATTATTACCAATCATTTTTGCCACACTGCAAGTCTAGAATGAGATCTGACTTACACTGCTGGAAGCTTCAGAAAAGATATTCCACACCTGCTCCAGGATGGATTCATTATGAACTTTTAAACTGTTCTTCATCCAATTCTGTATGGAAAAAAAAAGAAAAAAACCCACTTATCCCATATTTCGACAGGTATACATAAGCTGTCACCAATAGGCCCATATCCCTTCAATTCAAGGAAGTCATACCAAATACATACCTGAAATTTCACCCTTTTCCTGGGAACGTTGTCAAAACCACTAATTTGCCCTAAAAGTTCCCTCACTTTGGGGCCGACATTGGGTCTTTTTATTAATTCATTAATTTTCTACAAAAAAGGAAGATAAAACAAAAACAATAAATGACAGATGAGTTTCATGAAAGTCAAACTAGAGGGTTCACACTTCACGTACAGATTTTGTATTAATGTCTATGTTTACAAATTCAACATAGTACTGAAAGTCCAGAGCAATTAGGCAAGAAATAAAAAGCATCCACATTGGAAAGAAGAAGTAAAATAATCTCTGCAGATAACATAGTCTTATATGGTGCAGACCCAAAAGATTCCACAAAAAGAATCTTCAGGACCAATTAACAAGTTCAGCAGTTACAGGATACAAAATCAACACTCAGAAATCAAGTTGCATTTATATACACTAACAGTAAACAAATCGAAAAAGAAATTAAAACAATTCCATTTATAATACCATCAAAACGAACAAAATGCTTAGGAACAAACTTAACCAACCAAGGGGGTGAAAGACATATACTGAAAACTACAAAACACTGCTGAGAGAAATTAAAGATACAAATGAATGGAAAGATATCCCATGTCCATGAATTGAATACAATATTATTAAGATGTCAGTACTACCCAAAGAGAGCTACAGATTCAAATGTAATCCCTATCAAAAAATGAAAAAGTTTTGGAGATAGATGGTGGTGATGGTTGCACAACATTGTGCATGTACTTAGTTGTATATACTTTAAAATGGTAAACTATATGTCATGTATAATCTATCACAATTTTTAAAAACTGAAAGAAAAAAATAGAAACAAACCAAAAGTGATCAAAAGAATAAGACAAAAATGGATATTCTAGGGACTAGGGAATAAATTTAAGATCAAGACAACAATATTAAAATCTAACAAACAAACATGACATAGCAAGAACAGAGATGAAAAATAAATAAGTGATCTAGAGAAAGGGCTTATGGCAATCACAGTGAAGGCAGAGGAAAAAGGTAATTATTAAAGTTAGGGAGATGGCAATACATAAGAAAGATGGTAACTTATGAGCCAACAAATAAAGACAAATAATGCAGCTAAACAAATATAGTGCAGGAAAGGGTCCCTGCATTAGGGAAGAACTGCAGCTACATATAAACAGACCAGAAAAAAACTGATACAGGATACAAAGAGGATAAGGCACCCAGGCAGAAAAACAAATCAAGAAAGCATGAACAAGGAAGAAGTCAGGCTAGCTCAGCACTGGCCAGAGCCGCGTGCTGAACCAGAGGAGAAGTGTACCGGCGACCAAGTTTGGAGGAAAACACTGAGATCCATGCCAAATAGGGTATTTCTCCCTGACCCACTATCCACTCTCCGTGTGTAAGCACAGAGACATCTGGAAGGATGCTCGGTGAACATTAACACTGATGGGATTCCAAAATTCAATCTTTAAAGATGGAGAGTTTAAGGATTTAAGGAAAAGAATAAATACCCAAATCCATGTCTGCTGGACAGGTAGCAGCAGGACCCATGAACTCTCCCAGCAGACCACGTTCGGTCTTACGTGTCTGCTAACGATGCCAGCTAGGGAGCTAGAGAGGACTCAGATGGGGAGTGGACCGGTGCACCAGGACAGAATCCGGAACAAAGTCCTCGGATCTCTAATACAGCGGCACGGATGCTGAAGCCTGACAGTTTAGAACAAGGGTGGGCAAACCTTTTCTGAAAAGATTTGAGGCTTTGCAGACCATTCAGTTTCTGTCCTAACTACTCAGTGCAGTCCTTGTAGCACTAAAGCAACCATAGACAATGTGTAAACAAATGGGTATGGCTGGGTGCCAATAAAACTTTACAAAGAGGCGGTGGGCCGGATCTGACCTGTGGGCTGTAGTTTGCTGACCTCTGCTCTAGAGGATTTCATTCAAGATGTGATGTCAACAGACAAGAACTCACACACGAGGTAACTCTAGCTCAGGGGCCTAGGAATGTCATCTGGTACTCAGGGAGAGCAGACATACGGCCCCAAAGTATGGCTGATGGCCGCCAGCCCAAATATCTCAGTTAAGATGAGGGGTCTCACTAGCTTCTCAATCTGCACTGGCAGACTTTGTTAGTCCTTCGTGAACCGATTTTCCCTCCCAGGAGTTTTCTAACTCAGTAAGCTAATCAATATCAGAAAATTCACATTTAAACTCTGCCATCAAAGAGAGTAACTATTTATCTGATTTCCAGGAAAATACAGAGTTTCCACACAGCTGACATTTGTCTTTTCATTCTCCTACCTTCCTTTCTGAATCTCTCCTCCTGCTACTATTCTGTAAATGGTGAATAACATACTGGAAGTTATAACTCAGTAAACTAGGGATTTTGTTGCTTTTGCCACTTTTATAATGTATGCTTTCATTTTATTTTAGAAGTAGAAAATTCCTCACATTTATGAAAATGTCTCTGTTTTGCCCGACTCTGATGACAGACATCACAGCTTAACATAGTTTGAGTTATAAAAGTTGCATCATCACTAGATGCAGATACAGATTAGAAAGCTTCCGTTCGGTTTCGTACGAGGGAAAGTCAGTGAGAATTTGGAAATATTTTTGCAAGAAATCTGCAAAACGTGTAGATTAAAGACAAAATACACTGCAGTTGCACTGAAAGAGAAATAAAGAGCTCTATCCTAAGATGTGATGTTTCTGGGTCTTGCCTGCACGGATGATACATTTATTCTTGGTTTCTTAGGTGTCCCACGAAAGTAGAAGATGTCAGATGAAGCTTCTTGATGAATTAGAAAGATCTTACAGGGCTTCCCTGGTGGCGCAGTGGTTAAGAATCCGCCCGCCAATGCAGGGGACACGGGTTCGAGCCCTGGTCTGGGAAGATCCCACATGCCGCAGAGCAACTAAGCCCATGAGCCACAACTACTGAGCCCACGCACCTAGAGTCCATGCTCTGCAACAAGAGAAGCCACCGCAATGAGAAGTCTGCACACCACAATGAAGAGTAGCCCCCTCTCTCCGCAACTAGAAGAAGCCCGCGTGCAGCAACAAAGACCCAATGCAGCCAAAAATAAATAAAAATAAATAAATTTAAAAAAAAAACAAACAGTTGAAGTCTTAAAAAAAAAGAGAGAGAGAAACAGTCCAAGTAAAATAATAATTAAAAAAAAAAGAAAGACCTTACCTGAATCCATGCCTGCTGTTTAACATCACCTTTGTGGGTTTTACCTTCATACCCTTTGCCACCATACTTCTGATCTTCGCTTATGCATTTCACATGGTTTTTATAGTCGTCACCCCTTAAAGTGAGGAAGTTCCACCATTAGATTGATTCCCAAATTGGAGTCTCTGTCTAAAGCTAGCACGCTGCCCCAGCCTTCTGCCGTCCACACTTATATTCACATCTGTGCTCTGCACAGCCATCCCACCTCTTTCACTTACTATACTGGTAACCTCCTGGTCACATCACATTTTCCTTCTTCCCAACTGTTCAAAACCCACCACCAAACTTTCCACCCATTTTTATATACAAAAGTCTTAAAATCAAATTGATAGGCAGCATTTATTTTTTTTAGTCATATGTGAATATATACTAAATAAAAAAGCAAAGAACTCTCTGCAACAGGGTGGCTTTATCTTAAATTACAAAACCTGTAGGACTTCCTGGTAATATAGTAGGCAATCAATAATCAGTTGTAGACTAAGTTAAAAGGTGGTGTAAAATGGTGGTTATCAGGTCACAAAAAAAGATCTCGGAGTCTTGGAAAAAAAGGAAACTCGATTTTGTCTCAAACGATCTTTCTGAAGCTCTATGGGGTCCTCAGGGAAATGTTGGGACCAGGTTGAGGGCAAAGTCCCCTAAGGAGAAACCACCCAATTTTCACCTGTTCTATATATCCTTCCTCCTAGGATTAGGTATGAATGAAGACTTTAGCAGTTTCCAAACTTTTTTTTTTTTTCTTTTTTAAAATATCACTGCTTTAGAAAGAAATTAAAAGGGACTATCAGCAAATATCCCCCATATGCCATATAGGCCATTAGGGCAGATGCACCAAAAATGACCTTTTTACCTGAACCCTCTGAAGCTGAAGGGAATCAGTATGAGGCTGAGGTTGGCCAACTGCAAATGTCCCTCCCGAAGAAACAGTGGACGAGCAAGATCTGTCCTGGCCCCTCCCCTCAGTCCTCCCCTTTCCAGAGACGCTCTCAGTGGAAGCACCTGAGACACGGGGGGCCAGAAGCTTCAGTGCCACCATCACCGCCGATTTTCTAGGGAGGGCCGAGCCTCTTCTCCCAGATAGCTCCTCCACTGAGAATTAATAAATTCATTTTCTGGTCTATAAATCCATTTCTCCACTGTAATCAGCACACCACACCCCTGAAACCCTACTCCACGTGGTCACCTCACGTGGGTCTGGTAACGGTGCCAAGCACACAACAGCATGTGTCACAGACTGATCAGATTATGACCAAACCCATAATTCCCTTTCCCTGAGTCTTCTCTTTAAATCACCCTTAAAAGGCAAATGGTCTTGTAAGGCACTTTAAATTTTTTTTTTTCTTAATTTCTTTTCTCAAATTTGCCTCTTGCTTATTCTTTTTTTTTTTTTTTTTTTTTTTTTTTACTGCTTTGTGGGACCAGGGGTTCCATAATTGGTCTGGACCTTTACTATGGAACTACCTGAATTCTGTGGAACTTACCAGAAGTCTTTACCGCAGTCAATGCAGGAAAGACATTCACAGTTTCTGCAAAGAGCCACATGCTTTTCTACTTGTATTTTCTTCACTGATTCACCACATGCATTGCATGTAAAAAATACCATTTTTAGCTAAATGATTAAATATTTTTTTATCCAAGACAGGTTTTAAGTCTTATCCTAAAAAAAATCAAAAAGGAAAAAAGATAATTATCATTGTAGTCTGAAACTTCTTTTCCAAATATATGATTCAGACAGCTAGCTTTTCACATGAAAACAACAACACAACAGAATCAAAGTTGATTAGCAATCTACATAAACTTCTACCACCACAAAAGTAAAATTATAATCAACAATAATAATATGGCTAACATTTGTTGAGTGCTTACCATGTGCTGGGCTCTATTCTAAGAGCTTTATGCTAATGAACTTATTTAATCCTCACAGCAACCCTATGAGGTAAGGACTATTACTGTTCACATTTTACATGAGGTATTGGGACTCAGAGAGATTAAGTAATTTGCCCAAGGTCACACAGTAGCAGAACCACCATTTAAGCTTCACAGGCTGTCTCTAGAGATGAAGAGTTTTGGGGGCGTTAAAATATCCTACCTTTCCCAATAACTTAAAGTGCATACATGCGTTCTCTTTCTCTCTAATGCCTCTAGGTATGCGCTGCAAATTATTTCAAGTCCCCAAATACAATAAGAACACAGCAAAAGGGGAACTGAGGAAGGTTTAGAAAGTGGAGAAGAGGCCTAAAAATAATTTCTATAAGCACAAAAAGCACTCATATAGGCATAACTATGTACCCACCAGATGTTAAAAATGAGGGCGTGCCTCTCAGTTTTAATGGACAGGAGTAGGTGTGGCTCCCTGTCAGATCAATAAGAAAGAAATGGGACCATATTCAGGTGTCCCAATGCTGGGTGCTGCATTACTTGGAGGGTGTTCCCAAACCCACGTGTCCCGAGCACTGCCCCATGATTAAGTGGGTCCACACCTACACATAACTACCATTTAAAAAGTTCATGGAGATGCTATTGTGCTCAACAAAACACGATTTCACCTAAAAGTGTGACAGAAGTCATAGTAACTTTCCAGGGTTATATAATTTTTTATCACTAGATTCTAAGAGTATTGTCATTTTACATTACAAATAAGTTTCACAGCAAAAATACTGAGAACAATTGTTTAACCCAGCACTTTCTTCCTCATGGTGAAGGTAAGGATCAAGTAAACTGATACAATTCGTTTCAGGATAAGACTTCATTAGAGAATCCTTCAGCACAAATGAGTGACTCCTGGGTCATGGAAAATTCTCATGTATGAAATCACTGTCTCTCCTCCACTCCCACGTTCTGAGTCACTGCTGGAGAGGACATACCTAAGCAAGGATCAGGGCTATTCCCATCCATTCAACCCTGAATGGAAATGTACATGCTGGCTGCAACTCCAGGGTTTACAGAGGCCCAGCTGGTCTCTCTTGGGGGTCTCTTGCCCCGCAGAGCACTGTTGGATGTCAGTTTGCCTGATGTGCTACACACAAAACGTGGGTCCCTGACCCCAGGACCCCTTCCTCAGCTCACCATCAGGGTTACATGTGGTCAGCTACAGCCTAGCAGAGAATCCAGAGGAAAACAAACCTGACTGCTCTGGAATGCGCACCAACAAAGACCATCTTCTCACCTGATTACGGTAAAGACATGTGAAACAGTCACAAGTCCTGGGGGGCTGGCATCACTTGGACTATGACCTATTCCCCCGAAGCCAGCATTCTGTACCCAGCAGAAGGATGATAGATTACTGGCAGGCAACAGAGCAGCCACCCTGCCTCACAAGGAGAACAAGGCCAGAACAAAAGCCAACACCACACTGTCAAATAAATAGTCTCTAGCGGCTCTTTGGTCTAAGAATGAGAGTAAACCATTAATTAATCACCAAGAAATGGACTGTCACTGTACACACAAGGTAGAAGCAGTTGCGATCAGCCAAATTATCTGCTGGAAAATTTTAAAGTACTTTCATAATGAGATTCAACAATGAAAAAAATACCCCCTCAAACCGAAGCTATGGACTGGAGCTTTCCAACCTTCATTTTTGAGGTCTGTTCTGTATCTTAATCAAGGGGGAGAGGGGAGGGGAGGAGGCTTAGGCAAGCTTTGAGATCCAGTTGGGAGGTGCAGACTGCAGTGGAAGGTCAGGAATTAAAGGCCTGAAGAGGACCGCTGGAGACAAAATGTATCGACTCAAAGAAGCCAGTGATGTTGACAAAAAAGATGCTCGGAATATCTGTGTAAAACATGTTTTACCTCTGGGGATTAACCATACACAGTGTAAACATCAGTTCAGGAGAGGATTAGAATTTGGTCACATGTCCGTCGGAAAAATAACCCTCCAAACGTTTTCATTTGGTCTTTTGTGGCATATGTTCACATTTAGAAATTTGTTGTGATTCTTTAAAAGGTAGAATGGGTAGCTTGCACAGTAAGCCAGAACTCAGTCTCACAGTGCCTCTGGATTTTTAGAGCCATCACTGCATTTTTAGAGTTGATGAGCAATGCGGGCAGTGTGGCCACCTGCTTGCTAAGGAGATAAGGTCTGTAAGGAGTTTACCCCTTTCTTTTATGCAGTAAACACTTGCCAGTGTACCTGTGTGGGGAGAGGAGGGAGGGGCTGCACAACAGCAAGCTCAAAATCACCCTAACAGCACAGCCTGCCTAGCAAGTCTGAGTGCAGGGCTGACAATTTCAGAAGTGCAAATGCTACAAACTTACAAAAAGACACCCTGTGAAAATTCAGCTCCTCTAATTGAAGACAGCACTGCACTTCCTGAAACAAAAGACTCAACTCATTCAAACTTCACAAGACTAAATAAATGTGGAAGAAATTTAAATAATTAAACTTTCAAATGATGTTTTTGGTAAACTTGTAACATTTGTAGCTCAGAGGTTAGAAAAGCTTAAAACATGGCATTAAGACTTTTAGGACACCTGTCTACTGGGTTCAGGTGCCATATATGTCATGACTGTCCATTTCAAGGAAACCTAAGTCTTTAGCCTAAAGCCAGGCCACACTGGGCAAGGAGACCACCCTTGTCACAGCAGAGTATGACGGGTATTGGACAGTAGCGCTCAGTTGATGGGCAACAGACAGCATCAGTATGGGGCCGGGAACTTGTGAAGCAATCCAGACACCTCAGTCTCCTCTTATCAAGACGGTGGCCGAGTTCTGTTGACCTGGGCCTGGAGTCAGGGCCAGAGGATCTGAGCTGGAGCCCGCATCTGCCAAGTGAAAACTAAATGACCTTGAGGTACCTAAACTTTGCAGATTCTGATTATCTGTAAAATGGGTCTATTATCTATCGTAGAGCACTGTGTGGAAAGTTAAATAAGATACCAGATGTCAGCGATGGATCCTTACCCAATGGTATAATTTCTTGTGATCTATTAATCTGCACATCAGTGACATGGCTCCCAGTCCCCTCCAAACACATGCTTCTTTTATTATTATTATTATTATTATTATTTTTTGCGGTGCGCGGGCCTCTCACTGTTGTCGCCTCTCCCGTTGTGGAGCACAGGTTCCGGATGCACAGGCTCAACGGCCATGGCTCAAGGGCCCAGCCGCTCCGCGGCATGTGGGATCTTCCCGGACCGGGGCACGAACCCGTGTCCCCTGCATCGGCTGGCGGACTCTCAACCACTGCGCCACCGGGGAAGCCCCACATGCTTCTTTAAATGTGACCCTCAGTCCACCCATCCATCTTCATAAACTCTCTCTAGTCTCCTATGGCTCCCCACCCCATGGGTGCCCACGCTACTACCCTGTTCCCTGATGACATGAACTCAGGTTTGTTCTGGGATTGTATTTGGAGTGATTTTTTACCTTCCTCCCTACACATTTTTGTATTGTTTATTAAAAAAAAAAACAAAAAACTATTCTTAAAACATTCCTTCGCATACACAAACAGACCTAAAACCCCATTGCCACCATCACACACGGAAACAGCCCACCTGAGGGGCCAAGCTATCAACAGCCCCCAGTGAGCTCTGTGGCCTTGAGCACTCTACCCTCAGAACTTAAATTCTCCCATCTGTGAAACAATGCATCAGGTCAACTAGGCCAGCCCTGAGCCCCTTGGCGGGGTGGCAGAGAGGAGAGAGAATTCGAAGAAACGAAGGGTATGGTGAAAGGGAAGCACAGACAAGTACAAACTGTCCACCATCACACCTAAACCTCTGAATGTGGGGTGATGAGGGTCTGGATGTGCACTCAGGGAGGACCTCCCCCTTGCCCTGCAAAAACTCTAGGAGGCAGGTACACCCATCTCCACTGGACAGATGAGGCAGCTGAGGCTGGGAGAAGCTGAGCCGTGTCCCTCTGCCTCCTAGTTCCAGTCTCACACCCTCCCCACACACTACATCACCAGCACGGGTTTAAACACTGGTGTAATAACTATCTGTGCAAGCCTACCTGTACGGGTTTAAACACTGGTGTAATAACTATCTCTGCAAGCCTACTTGTCAGGCACTATGCTAGGCACTGGTGGGGAAGGCTGGGGGCGCTCTTTGAATAAGTCCCAGATGGGCCCTCTGCAGGAAGGCAGCCTTGCACGCACTCACACCCCACCTCATGCCCCTAATCTCTCCTCAGAGGCAGGAGCTGCAGAAAATCCTGACATTTATCAAACATCTACTATGTGCCAAGCCCTATCATAGGCGGTTAACACGTTTGGGCTCATGTAATCCTTACAAGAATCCTGAGTTAGATTCTATATTATTCCCTTTTGACAGACCAGGCACGAAGTGGTTCAGTAACCTGCGGCAGGTCACACATCCAGTTAGTGGCAAACCTGGATTCACACGCAGCAATTCTGGCCCAAAGTCCCGCGCTCTCAACCACTATGCTCTAAGGCCTCCTCCTTTGGGACCCAGCTCCCCAAGACTCAGAGAAGACAAGCGCCTCGTCCCCAACATGCCGCAAGCCTTGCAGCCCAGTCCAGCGGTGACCAACCATCCTGGCTGCAACCCCCTCCGTCGGTTCCCGGCACGAGGACCTTTCCATTTTAAAACCCGGAGGTATTGGTCATCCCAAGTCCGGGATTCCTTCCACTTCCCCAGAGTACGAATGGGACCTGAATGCATTTCCTCCTTCCATGCGTATAAGCCAAAGGAGAGACTCTCTAACGGTGGAAACGCAGGCATCGGTCACAGCGCGTCCCCCGCCCCACTCTCTGAGCCCCAGCCTCCCAGGTCGGACCTCTGGGCCACCGCCCCTCACCTCTCAGCCAGCGCCCGCCAACGGTTTCAACCGGCCGCGAGGAGCACGTGGAATCGCCACCGCCCGCCCAGCGGAGCCGCCACCTCCCTCAAGTGCCTCCCCTAGCAAAATTCGCTTCTGCACCTCCACGCGCGCCTGCGCGCCGCGGCCACACCTCCTGGCGGAAGTGACGAAACCGGAAGCCGGAGGCGGATCCTGCTGGCCGAGGGGGCGTTGTCTGGGTGCTTCGGCTGCCGGCGGAACCCGGCGAGCGTCGCTGAAGGCGGCGGCGGCAAGAGAAGAGAAGGCGGTGGGGCGGGGAGCGGCCTCCGAGGGGAAGGTGGGCGCCGGGCCAGGAAGCCGGCCTCGCGAGGGCGTGCGGGTCCGGCGCGGTGGGAGCACCCCGGAACCCCGGCTGGGCTCCCGAGGGCCGGGCAGGGCATGGAACCACCGCCGCCCTCGCGTCCCCGGGCACCGCGAGGGTCGGTGGAGCTGCCGGGTCAGGCGTGTTAACCCGCGGCCGCGCGGTGCTCTGGCTCAGAGACGAAGACCAGTCCGGGGCCTCGAGCGGGGCCTTCCCCTTCGTGCAGCTCCCTCGGCATGGAAACCCCACCCGCGTCCGCTGCCGGCTGCCCGGGCACTGCCCGCGGGAAAAAGCGGGTCCCTCCCCGCCCCGGCTCGCTGCATCACGCTGTAGTTGATAATAGTGCTTAAGACTACAGAGCTCCTAGGCTCCCCAGCCCCACTGGCGTAAGACCTCTCCGTGCCTCGCTTCCGCGTCTGTAAAACGGGTGTAATAACGGTTCCTACGTGGTGGGGTTCTTGTAGGATTTCATGAATTGGTGAATGTAAAGCACTCAGAGTGCCTGCCGTTTAATCGCTTAGCTGCTCTTCTCAGCCCTTAAGACAGGTCGCGCACACAGCGGTGGAGACTGTGTGTTGCTTCAATGAGTGAACGAAGGTTTGAACAGAGAATTGTGAGAAGCATTAGGCCTAGGGTGGGGCTGTGTGGGTGATAAGGAGGCTTTCATTCTGGAGGTGAGCAGGGTTGGGAATGGAACAGAGGGTGTATGTGAAGACTGCTATAACAAAATACCGCAGCCTGGTGGGGGCCTTGAACAGTAGACATTTATTTTCTCACAGTTCTGGGAACTAGAAGTCCAAGATCAAGGTGTCAGCAAGACAGTAATCTCTACTATCTTGGTATAGATTTGTAGCATTTAGAACAGGAGGATACCTTAGAGGTTATCTGACCCAGTAGGGGAACCCCTCCACTTTCACAGAGGAAAAAACTGAGGCCCAGAGTCTCCATCCATCCTGAAACCATGTATTGAGCACCTACTGTGTCCAAGGCACTCTTCTAGGTACCAGAGATACGCTGATCAACAAGACAGAAGATTTTTTTACCTTGTGACAAACTGAGTTAGCTGCAAATATATAGAGAGCCCTGTGCTTCTTGTATCACAACACAACGCCTGTGTTGCACGTGTTCATCCTCATGTGTGCTGTGCTTTACTTTGGTGCTTATCTCTGGGGTCACCTGGACAGTCAGGTATAGGTACGAGACTGAAGAGGCTACTGACTTATTCCAAGGAAGGCCTTTGAGCTATTGCATGTAACTTGGAGTAGTGGTTAAGCATGTGGACTTTGGAGTCAGATTCCCTGGGTTTAAATCCCAATTCTGTGCCTAATTGATTACCTATTACTTATTAGCTGTGTACGTCCTCTGTAACTCTGTTCAGGTTATCTATTGCTGTGTGACAAACTATCCCAAACCTTGGTGACTTAAAAACTGTTTTATTTTATCTCATGGTTTTGTGGGTCAGGAATTCAGGCAGGGCCGTGCTGGGTGGTTCTTCAGCTCCACATGGTATGGACTGGGAGTGGTGATCAGCTGGAAGGGCTGGTGTGAAGCATTCATTGTGGCTTTGCTCGCATATTTGGTACCTGGGAAGGAATGGCCGGAAGGCTGGGCTCAGCTGAGCCCTTCTTCTGCCCCATGTGCTCTCTCCAGCTGGGTGTCTTACAGTCCTGCTGTTGACTCAGGCTTTCCAGAGCCAGTGTCCAAAACGTGGAAGGTGGAAGCTGTCGGCTTGTAGGGCTTGGGCCCAGAAATGGGCACAGCTTTACACCCTTCCTTTTACCTGTTCTGTTGATTAAGGTAGAGGCTGTTCAGATTCAAGGAGAGGAGACCTAGATCCCACCTCCCCTTGGGAAGAGGGTCAGAGAAGTTGTGGACCTCTTTTATCCACCAAATGCCTCGTTGTCCTCATCTGTAAAATGAGGCTAATAGTATGTAGTATCTATTTTATAGTTATTCTTGGGACTAAATGAGTTAATATGTGTAAAGAGCTTCAAATACTGCCTGGCATAGAGGAAACATTTGATAAATATTTGTTATTGTTATTAGGTACATGATACATTATTATTCATAGCTGTCATTCATAGGACACATAAGAAATACAAGATGCAAATTCTTTTTCTGGAGTTTTTTATAATCTTATTGGGGAGGCACAGGATTGACATCATGAAGCAATTAGAGAATTATACTAAGTAATATAGAATAGTTACAATTTTTATAGTCAAAGTAAACTGGAGTGGTTCATAACTTTGCATGTCACTTCTCTATAGCTAGAGAATTTCTAATATAGATTCAGAATATTTGCTGTATTTTAACATTTAAGTCTTTGGAGGAAGGTTCTATGTTGTGTTTTTAATGTCCTTTTTCTCGTGGGCATAAGAGCATGGGCTCCAGGGTTTAGGAACCAGGAGGTGAGATGATGGGAGGTGAGATTTGGAGATTCTGAGTTGAAGGGTCATACAGTTGGAGATGTTCAGCAGAAAGTTGGACATTTGGAACTGGTGGCTGAAGCTGGAGTTTCAAATTTAGGAATTGTCTGCTCTGAACAGGTGAAAGCCAAGAATAGATGTGATGGTGACGGGAAAGAGAAGAGGGCCCAGGTGCTGAATCTTAAGGGACATTAACGTGTGGGGGGCTCACAGGGGAAGAAGTGCAGCCTGGAGATGGCACAGATCAGGGACGTGGAGAACCGGGAGCCTTCTGGGCAGGAGTTCCACAGTGGAGGTGGGAAGGCTGCACCACCACCTGTTGTGGGAAAGCTTGGGGGGAAGGGACTGAGGGCAGGCCACTGTGGGGAGTCTGTTTCAGCATAGTGAGAAGGGCAGCAGGTTGTAAGGTGAAAAAAGGAGTGGTGAGAAAGTAAAGTAGGGTATGTAGATTGCTCTTTCAAACGTGTGATGGGGGGGCCTGTGATGACTAGATATACCTGGGGGAAAGGTTTGTTGTCCTGTTTTGTTTTGTTTTGCTTTTTTCAACACGGGGCCATCTTGGCGTGTTTACAGGGGCTAGTGAGCCAGTGGAGGACAGAGTGGAGCACTGAAAGGGGTGGTGAAGCAGAGTCCTAGAGGGGGAGGAGAAGGGAAGTTAGCTTTGGAAGGAGAAGGCGCACTTCATCCTTTGAGGTGAAGGGATTGAGGGGGGTGAGGGGGAAATTTGGAATCACAAAAGGAATTTAAAGGCACTCAGGGTATAGTAAGTCATTCATGGAATCAACCTTAGTGAAGTCAGGGTCACAGTCATTTTTATGGAAGAGGGAGACAGACGTGGTGAGAATTAAGGGAATGGAAAGGATTCAGAAGCACTGTTGTGGGGAATGTAGACGGAGTTGAAAAGAAACAAATAGAAAATGTTACTAACCATCATTAATCAGCAGCAGAGATCAGCTAGCGTGCATTTTAGTGGTTGAGTATCTGCTGTGTGCCAGGTGAAGGTGGATAAGATGGTACCTTCAGAACTCACGGCAGAGTTGGAGACAACACAGGTGACAGGACATAATGACAGGTTATCTTACTGAAGTATTTATGCGGTAAGATCGCACAGATGTGACCCCAAAGTCATACTTGAGGAGGGAACAGTGGGGAAGAGGAAATGTGGCCGGAAAGACTTCAGGAGCAGGTGACAGCTCAGCCAAACCCTGTTCAGAGAGTGGGCGTTATCTGCAAGGTGGGAGAGTCATTTGTAAATAAAGTATTCCCAGGACAGGAAGTATCAGAACCAGAGACTTTTGAGGAGAGAGCAAGGCAGAGGTCTGCAGTCACCCTGCTTCAGAATCACCTGGATGCGTACAGTGCAGATGCCTCGGCCCCAGGACTCTGCATTTTAACTGGCTCTCTAGGTGTTCCTTCTAGATAACATGAGTTGAATATTTAATACATGCCAGGGGCTATTTTAAATGTTCACGTGGGTTCTCACAATTATCTCAATAACTGTGAGATAGGATGAGGAAAGTAGGACACAGAGAAGTCATTTGCCCAGTCGTATAGCTAGTGAGTAGTGGGCTAGAGGTCCAAAACTGGCCAGGAACACAGCTTGTTTGGGGAGCTGCACGTAGTTTATTTTGGAGGGCACACCTGGGATTAATAGGAAGTAAGCCTAATAATAATAATAACAATAATAGAAGTAGAGGCCATGTTAAAAAGATTTTGCCTTCATGGTTTAGTGACTTTTTTAGTAATGCTTATGTATTGAGAATGAAAGCAAATAAAGCAGGTAATGGCTTTTTTAGTTTTTGCTACCAAACTGCCATTTTAACTTCCATAGTCTCATCTCAGTCTGACTCCATTTCTCCCCACTTGTCCTCTTCCAAAAATCATCTCTTACTAGACTGAGCTCCTCTTCGTCAGAGCCCGTGTCTTAACTCATGAAGTATCTAGCTCAGACTGTTTGGCTTCATTGTCATGTACTTGTGTGTGTGTTTCCTCCCCTAGAATGTAAGCTTCAGGAGGGTGGGGACCTGGGGTGTTTTGCTTACCGTTGTAGCCCTCGAGCCTGGCACAGAGGAGTCAGTAAGTAGATGTTGAGTGGTGAAATTTTCTGTATCCATATAATGGCTTCCGTCTCATTCAGAGTCAGAGTCAAGGTTCTTAAAAGGCCCTGCAAGGCTCTTCGTGGTCTGGCCCTCTGCTTGTCCTTCCCCTCCCTGCCTCTCCCCTCCCCCTGGTGTCAGGTCCTCCCTCTCCCTTGGCTTCAGCTGCCCACTCAGCTCCGGCTCAGACTTCATGATTGCCAGTGTTTCTGTTCCAGGAGCCCCGGCTCATTCCTGTTCCTTCCTCAGGTCTCTGCTAAAGTAGCGCCTTGTCAGAGAGTCTGGAGGGACGAATGGATGGAGGTGCTGCCTTGCGGTACTTCTCTTATTGCCGTCTTATGGTGTGTGTTCATTTATTTTGGCTTGTGTCTTATCTCCCCAAATAGGCTCGTAATTTTCCTCAACTTCTAATTCAATGCCCCATATGCAGCTGCTCAATAAGTATTAATTTCATCTTATCCAGTTGGCCATTTCCCAACCTCATAAGTGTTTATATATGTATATTTTTTCATTGAAGTAATCTAAGTAGAAATGAGAGACGTGCATGTAGTATTAGCATGGTCATATTCTGGATTTGCACTGCCAAATATGGTGACTATTTAAGTATAAATTACATTACATGTTCAGTTCCTGAACATGTCATACTCACCACATTTCCAGTGTTCAGCGGCCCTGTGTGGCTCATGGCTGCTGTATTGAGCAGTGCAGATAAGGAACATGTCCATCATTGCTGATGGTTCTGTTGAACAGCATTGGTCTAGATGCTTCAGAAGCTATGTTTTTTGCTCGTTTTTTTAAACTGTTGTGACAGGGAATCATGACAGTGAAGCACAGGTCAGCCACTGGGTTTGGGTGCCATTTGATTTCTGATGATGGCATCAGGAATCACAACTTATCCATGTCCTTTGTCCTAGGTCTCCTGGATGGTGGAGCATGGACCCAGTTGCTACTCACAGCTGCCATCTCCTCCAGCAGCTGCACGAGCAGCGTATTCAAGGCCTGCTTTGTGACTGTATGTTGGTGGTGAAAGGAGTCTGCTTTAAAGCACATAAGAATGTTCTAGCGGCTTTCAGCCAGTACTTTAGGTACATATTTTAGACTTTGTTATTCCAATTGTACGGAAAGAAAGCTCTTCTAGAATGGAACTATTTTGACTAAATTTTATTTTCTCCTTGGATTTCACTCTCCTTATCTTTTGTAGCACATTGTGGGTTTTTTGCTTTTGTATTGAATATTTAGAGTAACCTGAGAGGGAAAGAGCCTTTTAACTAAAATATATTTGGGGCACTTGAAACTATTTTGGCACTTTGATTTTAATAGTTCCAATTAATGTCCGTCTTCTGTATACATTTCTTATCCTTTCAGGATAAAAAGATTGAGGAATAGAATTTCTGGTAAGAACATTTCTGTGATAAGAAATCAGAGAGCATTCTATACGCTTTTTAAAATTAAAACATTTTAGTTTTTGTTTCTCATTTGACTATTCTAAGAAAACATGTTTGAACTCAATTTACTTACCCCTGTAATCATTTTTGCCTCAGTGAAAGATTTACTTATAAATAATAATATCAAGCAATAGTATTTCATTTATTTTTAACATTAGATTAAGTATTCTACATACATTTTCTGATTAACTAGATTTATCTCTCTTTAAGCACTAAAGTTCTTTTTCAGTACCTTTTTTCCCCTAAAATTCATACTATTTTACTGCTCTAGTAAACAACATATGGAATAGGATTTACTCATTCCTTGATAATCCCGAATCATCAAATTAAATCCTAGCTGTCATATATGCTACAAGTTGTATTATAGTGGATTGGCTCACTGAGGTAGGCAGCACTTTTTGCCCATGTGCAAGATGGTCCCCTACTTGGTCTTTGCCTGTTCTGTTTTCATAGAACAGTTAGGTTTAGATGCTGTGATACATTGGCTATTTTGAGTTTTCCCCACTCTACTTCTGATATGTACTTTCCTTAAGTACGTATTAGAACAGAACTGAAGGCTGTTTGGGGGATGCAGGTGATTGCATTTGATAAAATGTCTTTAACAAACTTGCAAGACAATTTACCTGACTCAACTTGGTAGTTTTACATGCGACAAATTCATTCACCTGTGAACTTGACTTGTGCCCAGAACAAAGTGCCTGGGCTTTATGGTGCCTTTTCCCCCCATTAACTTATAGGGCTCTCTCACGGCTGGTTTATGGACCATTGGGTTGCTGAGAAACATCTGACAGCCAGATAAATTACTGCTTAAAAAATGAGTATCTATCAAGTACCTAGAGTAGTCAGATTCCTAGAGACAGAAAGCAGAATGGTGGTTTCCAGGGGCTGAGGGGATGGGGATAATGGGAGTTCTTGTTTCACGGGTATAGAGTTTCTGTTTGGGATGTTGAAAAGGTGCTGGAAATGGTTAGTAGTGAGGGTTGTACAACAATGTGAATGTACTTAATGCCTCTGAATTTATCATATGAACCATAATCAAGTGTTTGATATTATGTGTATTTTGCCACAATTAGCCACTTGAAATTTTAAAAAATGAGTGTATATCTAGGGTTGGTTTATTATAGCTATTTGTATTTTCAGATGTTTTTAAGACAGATATGGAAATATTTTTGCATGTGTTTTATGGTCTGAGATATGTACTTTGTCGGACTAAACACAAAATATTGAAGAGTGTGTGTTCTTTAGTTTTCTGTACTCTGCAATTAGTAATACATTTGGATAATTGCATTTTGAAAAAAAGAACAATGAGTATATTTCAAAATTTTATGTTGAGATTTCCTTGGAAGTTTGGATATTCAACACACTAATTCAGTGCATCCGAATTGCTTTATTGGATGGCTTGCCAAAACCTTTTAAAGGATTAAAGCATACTTAATTTTAAAATCTTGGCATTTATAGAAGGATGGTAATTTTGAATATTAACATGAATATTATTTATTTAAAAAAGCTATCAGAATGTATGAACTGTTAACACTGTAAGCAGATATCCTTTCTTTTATCAGGAGCCTCTTTCAGAATTCTTCAGGTCAGAAGAATGATGTTTTTCACTTGGATATTAAAAATGTAAGCGGCATCGGGCAGATCCTGGACTTCATGTACACATCGCATCTGGATCTTAACCAGGACAATATACAAGTCATGCTGGACACGGCACAGTGTTTGCAAGTTCAGAATGTTCTGAATCTGTGTCACACATTCTTAAAGTCAGCCGGTGTAGACCAGCCACCCGGCCTGCCTTGTCACAGTACATTCTCCCTGCAAAGTGCTTTGACTCCTGACGCTAATTGTGTTATCAGTGAAAACTACGCCCCTCATTTGCTGCAGGAGTGCTCAGCAGGTGTTCAGCAGGGTAGAGTTGTGGATGAATCACATTCTCATGCCCCACCCTCAGTTGATCTTCATACTTCCACAGCTGAAACCTCAAAACAAGCCCCTGACACATTAGATGGCAGCTGCACAGAACTGCCTTTCAAACAGCCAAACTACTACTACAAGCTCAGAAACTTGTACAGTAAGCAGTACTATAAACAAGCCACCTGTCCCAGTCATGAGAGAATAATCAAGCAGCCTTTCACTTTCAGCACATCCTCAGACCTTCATGCCACGGAACACCAGCCCTGTGCTGTTGGTCACGCCGAGTGTGTCCTGGAGTCCTCCGAGCACTTGCCTTCCAACTTCCTGGCCCAGCCTTTGAGTGAACCTACCCCAGACCCTGAGCCAGACCACACAAGCCAACAACCTACCAGACAGATGAGGCTCAAGAAGGCCATTCACCTTAAGAAGCTAAATTTCCTAAAGTCACAGAAATCTGCAGAGCAGACATCTGAACCCAAATCAGATGACAGGTTAACCAAGAGGATAGAATCTTCCAGTGACCATAGTATAGAGAAGGTTAACAGCCAAAGTGCTGAAGAAAAAGAAAGTGAAGAACTCATCAGTTCTGAGAATTTTAATTGCGTGAATGAGATCGAGAGGCCCGAAGACACTGCGGCCCTGGAAGACCAATCCCAGACACTTCAGTCTCAGAGACAGTATGCGTGTGAATTGTGTGGAAAACCTTTTAAACATCCCAGCAATTTGGAGCTTCACAAACGGTCTCATACAGGTACACTGATTCGGTCCCCGCAGGCAAAAGGAAAGGAAATAATGCAGACGATCAGACACCACTGCCTGCTCCTGTTTTTGTAAGAAGTTTTGCTATTGCTTGATGACATCGTTGATATTTACCCAAAAAACCCAGAGTGTTAGCTATTTTTTATTTTATATTTTTGGTGATGCCTTTTACAGAATAATCTTCAGTTCTGTGAATGCTTTCATAGAGCCAGTTTAAAAGGATGGTACACTTTTCATTTTAATTTTAATTGCGGTTGTACATGGGAAACTTTCGATCTCTAAAGTATGGCAAATTATTTTGATGCACTCAGATTTTCAAATTAATTCTAAAACAGATAAGCAATATTTAGTTCTCTCTTTAGAATTAGATTGTTTATTTTTTAAAAGCATAATGTAGGTTAATTTAGACTGAAGTAATTTAGTTTGAGTAATCCTGAAGGCTTTGGAAGGTAATTTGAATATCAGATTTAAAAAATTGTGATTTGGGATGCAGGAGGCAAACTTTTTAATAAGGATCAGCTTTAACCCTTTGATATTTTCAAATGAAAATCCTTCCATCTGAACAGTGAATTCTCAAAGTTTTGTTACCTTAATTCATACCTTAGTTCATGTAATTTATATCTCCCCTTTCCAAAATGTTTATTTTTTCCAAAAGCTTTAAAAGAAAGTGTTATACAGTATATATATATTATGTAATATAATACATATAACTTTCCGTCCTGCATTTAAGCGTGATGACTCTAGTACACGTTACAAATTAATGGCAATTATCTCAGAGGCATGAGAAGGAATATGTTATAGGATGCTTCTAAAGTAACTGCTTTTCAAGGTACTTGTGTAATTGTGACCATTGATGTGATGTCCTGTTATCACTTTTGATTCCCTGTTTGCTTAGGTGTTTACTACCTCATTGCACTGTTGAGACTGAATTAATATTTCTGAAAGCCCTTTATAAATTTTGGTGTATTTGAATATAAAATACTATCATTATTACTACTCCATATGAAGACAGTATCATTGACTCAGTTTTGCCCCGTAAAAACTTAATTTAGGTCATTCTGTAATTTTCTGGAGCCTAATGATCACTATCATTTTTATTTGAGAAACTTACCTATTTAGCTTTAAAGGAAACAAGAATTGTTTATTCTGCAAGAACATCTTTGGATAATAGTAGTCATACAGTTATATGGCACAGCTGCTTCCTGGGACATAAATATATTGAGAAGGGCAGCAGTTCTCAAAGTATGATCTGGGGAACCCTTTCAAGGGGTCATTGAGGCCAAAACTATTTGTATCATAATGTAGGATGCTCCTTGCCTTTTCCTTCTCCTTCTCCCACAAGTGTACAGTGGAGTCGGCTAAAGGCTGCAGGATCTGTGATGAGGCCTTCACTCTGGTGGCCAGTGAAAAATGTCTAGTCGTGTGTTTCACAAATCACTCAGTTTTGATTTCTGATATGGACTGTACTGCCAAATATGGCCCATATGAACAAAAGCTCTTTAGGGTCCTCAGTTGTTAAGAGCATAAAGAGGTCCTGAGAACAAAATGTTTGAGAACCACTGGAGTAGGGTTGTTAACCCTGGTCACTTGAGAGTCTTAGGAACTAGTGATCTCTTTTTTTCAGACTCTCATATCTCATAGGGTGGACTTTAACGTAACATCTATTATCCCCATAACTTCAGACATAAATGTAGTCCAAAATACAGCATCTATATGATTATAATTACAGTTGACCCTTGAACAACGCAGGGCTGAGGGGCGCTGACCCTTGAGCAGTCGAAATCCTAGTCTAACTTATAGTTGGTCCTCCATGTACTGGTTCCGCCACATTTGCAGACTCGGCCAACTTCCATCATGTCGTACTGTAATATTTACTATTGAAAAAAATCCATGTATGAGTGGACCTGTGCAGTTAAAACCCTGTTGTCCAAGGGTCAACTGTACTTGGGGTCAGAAGCTCCCCTGTTATCCTTGAGGAAGCCATTAAACAGTTTTTAGGAAAAGATCCAAATAAAAGTACCTTAGCAGAAGCCCATAAAGCTGGCACACCCCAGCAATACAGTAGGAAGGGAAACATTTGTGTTATTTTTTTAAAAGGCTCTTAATGAAAGCACTTGATTTGAGGGGAGAGGGAAAAATGGAAGGTTCTTGTTCTTCACAGTCTGTTTATTAGGGTTCTAGAGGTGTTAAAGGCAGTACCTGAAGTATGTTTTTAAACAGATCATTTTCTAGAGATTGTCTTCAGAACTGCTGTGGTTTCTTTGTAGTAGAATCCGTTCTCTCCATCTATTCTGTACCAAAGCGTAATTATTCAGAGTTGCTGAAATCATAGGGGCCAAGCAGTCAGCAGGGGAGCATGTCTCATAATGGAATCTTCTTTTCCCCTGTCAGCACGTTTCAAACAAGGCTGAAAGGCAGTGGGGAGGGGATTTTTCCCATCACACTTTCAGGAGATCCTGCTCTGCTTTGGGCTGTCCCAGGTTCTTACCTCGTGTGGTGAGAATGAGTCACCCTGGTTCTGTTAGGAATCGATGGTCATTGCAGGAGTCAGACTGAGGACGGGTGACCAGGTTCATGCTGTTCAGCCAGACAACTCACATTTGATTTTCAACTGAAGGAAAAGTCTGTGTCCAAAGCCTAAATATGGTTTGAATGCAGATAAATACGTTTGATTTCAACACAGGTGTAAATTTGGAGAACAATTTAATTTTTTAGAGAAAAGTAAATATAGGTTTCACTTTTATCATCTCTGCCTATCATCTAAGGGTGAGAGAAATGATGAGGATGAGGACAGAGGCTCCCCATTTTCATACTCTGATGATGAAGTATATAATGCTGTGGTTTGAAAGATGGGACAAAAGAGACAACTTAAAGATTTTAAACAGAAAACTATCCTGCAAATGTTACTCATGGTTTTACAAGTTGTTGTTTTGTTTTGTTTTAGGTGAGAAACCTTTTGAATGTAACATTTGTGGGAAACATTTCTCTCAGGTGGGAATACTTTTATTTATTGTTAATAATTGGAAACCTGAAACCCAGTGTTTATTTTTATTACAGATACGACATACTTTTGGACTTGGGAGAGAAGCCTCTGATGATATCTGTAACTTAAAAGACTTCAGACTAAATCAAAAAAAATAATTTTCAAGAAAAGAAATTTCTAGTTCATTGGGTGGAAAATACCATTTTTTATAAGTGTGTGAACTCTCACAATACCTTTTTCCCCCATTAAGGATGGGTCCATTTCTAGTATATTTCTTTTCTTCCACAAGTGATGTAAACCATATTGAGCACCACTTGGGGGCTGCAGATTGTGCTGGGCTGGATCCAAGACAAATATCTTTATTCCTACTGAGACACTGGATATTAGGATGTTGGAGAAAAGACCAAACACATTTCATTCCCTGCTTTCACTACCATTACACATGTATTCTCTCACTCAGCCGGCATGTGTTATGTCCTCCTATGGGCTCTGTACTGATCTGGGCACTAGACGTAGAGAAACCTAGAGATTGAATGTTCTAGAGAAAATTTTGAACATGATAGAATGGCTGTGGGATCCTGCTTTTCCTTCTGAAATGGAAGGTAACTCTTCCCCTGCCACGTGCCGGGCATTGGCATTCCAGAAGCTTCTCGCAGGGGCCCAGTGCACAGTCCTGCAGAGGAAGCAGTCACCCCACAACTGTTTTTTACACACGCATGCTAATCCTGGAGTAACAGCATGTGCAAATGCTGTCTTACTGGGGAAGGACCTTGGGGCTGGGCCTCAACGGAGGACTCGGGCCCTCTAGTGTGGAGAGAGCAGGGCAGCGTGGCCCCTCGGAGCACAGCCCCTGCTTTTGTCACATCCCCACGGAGCTGGCTCTTCCAGTTTACCCTTCATCAGTCTCCCACACACCCAGACCTGCCATCTAATTACTTCTCACTCTTCCTACTGGCTGCAAGCAGTGATTCACCTCATCCTAACGTGTTCCTGTGTATTACTAGTCCAGGCAGGGTCTGTGCACCCACCAAGTGTTCAGTAAGCTTCTGCTGAACTGAGTGGAGGGGTCGTTGCTCTACCTGCCTCTCTAGTTGAGGCCTGTGCTTCTTCCTACCAGCCTCACGTGGGGGTCAGAGCTTGGCCTCTAGAGCCAGACAGTCTGGATTTGGATCCAGCCTCTGGTTTACTGCTCTGACTTTGGACAAGCTGCCTAACCATTTGGCACTCAGCTTTCTTATCTATAGAGCAAGGGTGTGAGACCCCTGACCCCCATGGTGTGTGAGGAGTCAATCATAAGATGATTAGCATCACACCTGGCTCATAGTGAGTCCTTAGGACACGTCACTAGTCCCTCTCCTGTTGCCATCACCTCCCTTCTCTCCTCTCTCTGTCCTCTCTGCTCTTGTAGACCAGTCTTCCTAAGGTGCACTTTCTCCACCCCACATCCCACCATTTTAACCTAGTTGTGGTGTAGTGGGAAAGCGTAAAACCTGGATTAATGACCATTAATAGTTAGCAATCTCTACTCTGGGCCTCATTTTTCTAATTCTTAAAAATAGGGATAATACCACCTCATGGGACTATTAGAATTAAATGAAAAAATGGACGTGGAAGTCCTTTATACGTTTACATTGTGATAACAATTTAGGTTCTGTCCTTTTCTTGCTTGGAACCCTTCCTTGACTCTTCAGTGCTAACCAAATAAAGTGTACCCAGACATTCAAGCATCGAGTCTGCCTTCAGCCTTCTCTCCTGGCGTTAATGCCAGGGCTCACCCTCAGAGATTCTGACTCTGTTGGTTGGGGCTGGGACTTGAGTGTTGGTACTTTTTAATACAGTGGTTTGGATGGCAGCCCTGTCCACTGCTTCAGACCTTGTCCTACACTTTCCCTCTCGAGTCCCACCAAGGGCAGCCCTGTCTGATAGACACTACAGAAATCCTCCTCTTCTGTGTTGGTGTCTGTATGTTTACCAGATTTTTATGACTGTAAAGTTATGTATAGTTATAGTTTACAGATGTATATCTCTGTTTTATTTCATGATGAAGTAATGAAATTTTTGTGAATAAGCTCTGCCATGTGCTAGGGCACAAAGACAAGTAAGGCTTCAAGGAACTGTGTGTTTAGAGGAAGAAACAGTTGTATGAACTGATAAAGCACAATGAAACGCTGCAAGTACCGTGACACTTGTATAGGCAACAGTATGAAGAGGAGAGTAGTCATTTCTACCTGAAAGCTGGCGGGGGCAGGCTGGGCACTGAAGACAGGGAGTCATTGATCAGCCTCGAGTCTCTGGCATTCCACCTGGAGAGAGCAGTGGTGGTGTTTACACACGGATACTCAGTAACCTGTCCTTCATTTTTCATACAAACTGGAATACATGTGGTTATGATGGACTGGAAATATTTTCCTTTCTGGAAGATTTAGAAAACAGACCTACCAATAAGAATTAATCTTTTATGCTGTGTAGTATTTCATAATGTTAGTCTTTTTTTTAAAAAAAGGTCAGCCACAACCTTTATCATGAGTCAGCAAGCAGTTTGAGACCTCAGCTTTAAAAAGCTGTGATAAGCCTAGATTGTGACAACAAACTATGCACATATTAATATAATTCTGGACACTGGATCTCAGCAAGTAAGAGTCACACAGTACTTTAGAGTATGAATGAGGCTCCATTTGGAGCCACGTGTCTCCGTGTGGAGGAGAACCTGGGCCATTTGATGCATCCAGGGGAGAAAACTAAGATAGTGACAGGTGTGGAGTGCCTGGAGAAACAGGAAAAGGGAAACAGTGTATTTAGCTGCCTTTGGGGAGAGGAAGGAGTTGCTTTGTCTCTCCAAGGCGCAGAATAGAGACACTGAGCAGCTGCTGCAGAAGGACAGGCTCTGAGAGGCTCGGCGCCCTCCCAGCAGCTCCTGTGTGTGTCCAGGGCATGACCGACGGGATACGGCATCCCGTAGGAGGCTGCTTAGACATATCCCAGGGCTCTGATGTGGCCCGATGCCAGGGGTGGCAAAGTTTCATCCCATCCATGGTGAAAATGCAAAAACTAAGAATATTTTAATGAACTTTTCTTAAATTTTTAAATTTTCAACTCTCAGGTGATATTTCCCACATTTTCAATGTTAAGTGTCCTTTTATCAATGTAATGATCATTGTTCTTTAGGTGATATCTCTGTTAATCTCCATATTTTTTTTGTTTTGTTTCAAAGTCTTAAAACTTCTAAACTAGATTACTTTTAAGATCTGAGTTCTCTTTCTCTAAAGTTTTACGGTTCTCTATTTTTTTATATAAACAGTCAGCAGCCACTAGAAGAGTACTCTGACAGAGAATCTCTGCTTGGTTTGATCATGTTTAAATACTGAGGTTCAGGTACCTATTAGAAGGAGTTTATTTTTTAAACTGCTCAACAAGTCAGGTGTTAACTTCTTTTCTACAACAGAGTTTTTCACTTCAAAATTCTGACAACTCCATCCTAATTTAAAATGGTGTCCACTTAGAAAGGGTGGAACTTCCTTTTGTGCTAATATTTTTCAGCCCAACAGCAGCGCAAGCTTTTGAGTCCACAGACAAAGCTGAATCAGAATATTCCATCCCAGCTATAGGGGCTGAGGGCTTCCCTCCCAGAGCCTCTGTTTACTTCCTGTAATGTGTGAATTATACTTTATGGGGACATTGTGACAACTCACTGAAACACTATTTGCAACTGCTTAGCAAAGTATTCCATTCATAGTAAACTCTAATAAATGAGGGCTACTAGTATTAGCACTTACTGGAGTTTTCATGGATCCAACTATAGATGATTTCTAAGATGTATAATTAGTAATAAAGCATAGCAAAGTTTACCAAAAATAAAGACTCTTGACTAAAGGGCAAATAATCTGGTCCCCACTGTGCTATGTAATTTGGTATACATTATCTGAATGCATCATTGGATTTTTTTGCCTGAATCTTTCCATTATTTAATCTACTTTTATACCATTTATCAGACTAATTTGTGCTCCTTTATTTGGGGGAATGATAATTACTTTCATTAGACATGTCCAGTATTAAATAGCTAAGGAAACATCTTAAAGTTTGTTTTACTGTTGTGTACTGTAATATTAAGTGGAAGATCATTCAGTTTGAAAACAAGTAATTGTTTACTTTGAAAACCAAAGTACTTGTTTACTTTGAAAACAAGTAATTGTTATGCTTTATTTAAAAGAAAGGTGCAGCATTGCTAAGAATCAAATCAGAACATTTCAATCATAATATAGTTTACAAAGTAACTTGAAACAAGAGGGGTCTAATTTAACTGTTGAGCAGATGGTGCTATTCAAATTGTTATTTAAATGACAAGCTTTTCTGAAATTTGGAAATGACATTTAGAGCTGTCAGTGGTGCATTATCTCAACTCCAGTGAACTGGTTCCTGGATGGCAAAGTGACTGCTTGTCATACTGAATTCAGCACAAGCTAGTTTATTCACAGAAACTTGCACGCCCTCATGTAAGACAAGAGTTTAAACTCAGACAAACTAATACTAATTTCTGGCCTGCCATGTAACTAGAGCAACTGATTTCTTTATCTGAATCTCAGTTTTACACCTAGAAAATAAAGGTAATAATACCAATTTCTAAGAGTAATTTAGTTATACTGTACTTGTAAAGGCCTGAGTAGACCAAATATCTATTGTTGTTGACATTTGCTGGTTTATTACTGTTATTAATAGTCATTCAGTTAAAAGCTGGGTATTTCCCAGTGTTTTGCCAAATTCCTTCTCTTTGGTTATCTAAAATAAACAAGTTTTTTTCTAAGCTATATTTATCATATTCTGAAATGTAGTATCTAACTTAGTGTTTCCCAGAGTCTGATAGGCATAAAGAATCTTCTATGTTATATAACATAAAATCTACAGACAACATTCTTTATACCTGTCCACAGGTTCAGAACCACCTTCAAACCTTTAAACCATGAACTATCTTTGCATTTTGTTTAAAATATCCACAGCAAATTTGCAAATTTACATAGCCAAGTTTGTGAGTTGGGTATTACTGTTCATTCTCTTTTTTTGGCTAATTTTGTGCATAAAGCCTGCAACATTATTACCCTTGGATATAGTCATCCTATTCAGTGTTTTTTGTAACAAAACACTATAAAAAATTAAGTTGGGAAATGACAGATTGAGAGTATTAAATTACAACGATGGAAGATTGTGTTTCCAAATCCTAATTTGAAACATTTGCCAGTAGCTTTTGTAATATCTGAGGCGTTTGCAGGTTTAATTTCACTGTACTTTAGGCAATTTAATATTGATTTCCTGTTGATTGGTACATGGAAATCTATTTTGTGATCTCCATTTAAATCAGTTATTCTTCGTAAAGCCCTGCTAGTTTCAGAGATTAGAAATGTAAAAGGCCTGCGGCTGAGGGACTACTGTGAATCTCCTGATTTGCTTTTTTGCACAAAGGTGAAAATGACCAACGTGTCAGGCAGAACGACTGTACTGCCAAGAAGAAATACTTTTTGGAAATGTCTTACTTTCTTTATAAACAAAAGCTGTTTTTCAGGAGAGACAATGAATACTGAAATAACCAAGTACAAGTGCTACCTTTTTTTCAAATGATGTTGCATATAGGTGGTACAGGTTTAAAAAAAAAAATGAAATAAAATACATCAAGAGCTGTTTACAACACAAGCTTAGCGACCTCTAAAGCAGCCTCCACAGTGTGTCGGGCCCATTTTAGAGGGGTGCGACACCGTGCACACCTGAGGTGGGTAGACCAGAGGCTGGCGTGGAGCAGAGCTGAGAGGCTCCCCTGTTCAGCTCACTGCTGGGCGGGGCTGCTCCTGACTCAGAACCAGGCCGGGCCTTGATCTCCTTGCATGTGGCTGCTTCTGAGTCGTGCGTCCGGACTCTTCATTTGGAAGTTGGACTGGAACCTGGCTAAATCTGCCAGTTTTCCCTTTGAATTTATGTGCTCTTAAAATTTTTTTTTCGCTATTGGCATGTTTTTTCTTTTCCTTTTTTACAGGCGGGTAACTTGCAGACTCACTTACGTCGGCATTCTGGGGAGAAGCCATACATCTGCGAGATCTGCGGGAAGAGGTCAGTGCTGGGCTTGTTCGTTCGCACGTCAGGAGCAGTCTCGGCATCTCTGAGCCACGTAGGGGCTCACTGTCACTCAGGAGCACAGGAAGGCCAAACCCTCTGGCTTTTCTTTTGACACACATGAGAATAGCAAAAAGAAATGGAAATGTTAATTAAAGGAAAGAGAATCTAGGACACAAGTCTTAGGAAATGGGATTTTACATGAAACAAAATTATCTTATGCTAAAATTTCCTTTCATTCCAAAAATGTCTGTTAAAATAGATGACTGGCCCCCACGGAGGTGACTGTCTGGTAGGGGTAATGAGACTCGCAGCCTGAATGCCTGGAATCAGGAGGGGAGGTGGTAGGAGGCACCCCAGCTGCGCACCCAGACCTATGAAGGGCCGAGAATTCAGCCACAGGAAGGCCTGGCAAGCCGGAGGGCTGGGGAGGCCTTGGACTTGGAAAGTGAGACTTGACTTGGTGACAGTCTCCTCTGGAGGTGGAGAGCAGTAAGAGGAGATGGTCCCTCCTCTGGGCACACCGGCCTGCAGCGTGGACTCCCCGCCCCTCACTGCGGGTGTTTGTCGGGAGTCCACATACTCTGTGATCTGTTGGTTGGTCATTCTAGGACAGCAGGCAACAACCCGGACTATACCAGTCACACAGTGTTTTCTTCATTCATTTAGCCAGTCATTCATTCGGCATTTATTAGTCACCTAACTGTGTGCTAAATGCTGTGTTGGGAACATACAAATTCTCAGCCCCTGATAAGTTCGTACTCAGGCGTTGGGGGCGGGGTGGGATGGGCATAGGACAGCTATAGTCACAGTCCTCTGCTAGGATGGGGCAGCACTCTTGATGCGGTTCCAGGAAGACAGTTGTCTTTGCAGGTGGTAGAAAACAAAGAAGTTAAAGCTACCTAGCCTGACATGTCTCCCTTTCTGCCGTAGCTGCCTGAACACTGAAGGCCAGGTTTAGTGCCCAGGTCACATGTACTGCCTGTTTGAGGCGCCTCTTAGCATAAGCCCCCTTCTGCTTCGCTTGGGGTCCCTGTTTTGCAGGGTGTTTTAAATGTGAGCCTTCTGAGCTCCATGCATTTAAAATCATGTCTCTACGCAACACCTTCCCCCAAATGCAACCTCTTATCCTGCTGTCGAGTGTGGTGGGAAGGAAAGAGCATAGAGCTTCATACTGGGGGTTGGGTTGGAATTACTCCCCAAGCCAACTTAGTGATCACCTCTGAAGAAGAAAGGTTAGTGAAAGTAGGTAAGAAGAAATGTTTTAGAAACAAAACACTTGGATCATTTTCTACTTTCCTTTAAAAAGAGAAAAAAAGTAAAGTTTTTTTTTTTTTAAACCTCTGAAATGAAATCAGGCCACTCCTCATCACATTCCGAAGTAATAGAGGGAGCAGCTCATCTCCTCCCTCAGCGACTTGCAGTTAGAAAGATTTGCGGTGACGTAGAAAGGCTCTTAATTGAGTTTCCAAATTGCATTACAGGTTTGCAGCCTCTGGTGATGTCCAGCGTCACATCATTATTCACTCAGGAGAAAAACCACACTTGTGTGACATCTGTGGTCGAGGTATAGCTGAGGGTTTCCCTTTTCTTCCTTGAAGATTTCTGATTAAAATGTTCTCAGCCCTTCAATTTAACCCCTGTTGTGGTCTTCCTAGGGTTCAGTAACTTCAGTAATTTGAAGGAGCACAAAAAGACACACACGGCTGATAAAGTCTTCACCTGCGATGAATGTGGAAAGTCTTTTAACATGCAGAGGAAGTTGGTAAAGCACAGAGTTCGGCACACGGGTGAGCGGCCTTACAGCTGCTCTGCCTGTGGTAAGTTCCCGCCCACCGCAGACCCGCGGTCGCCTGGTCATCCCTGTGGGGAGGACACCGGGGTCTGTGCCCACTCCGTCCTGGGCTGTTAGGGGTCTCAGATAAGTCGTCCCTTTATTCATGGGTAAAATGGAAGTGATGCTGTTTCTTAACCACCTTGGTCCTCTGATTCGTCTGCATTTGTGTAGCAGACATTTACTGAGTGTCTTCAAGGTATCAGGAACTGTCCTGGGTGCTCCAGTTACACAGATGACTGATACTGAGTCCCAGGTGCCCTGTGCTCCCGGTCTGGGCCCGTGGAGGGTTGGCAGTTGGAAAAGCAGGGGAGAGCGTGGGGTGCAGCAGCAGGGGCTAGAGCATGGTGGCCTGCTGGGGCCTCGGGCACACGGTGGGCTCAAGAGGGAGGGCTTCTTGAGATCATATTGTGTATCATGAAGCAAAGGTCATTTCTACGGCGTTTGACGCCTCAGAAAAGTCATCAGGAAGGAAAGGGAAGGCTGGCAGCTCTCAGTTTCCAGGCACATCACTCCACAGATGCGGAAACTGGGATTGCAAGTTAGGTCGCCTGGTACCTGTGATAACGGAGTGTTGGAACCTCTGAAGAACTGGGAGGGCCTGTATGCATGTGCGCACATGTGCCCCTGACGATGTGGATTGAATCGCGGGCAAATGAGTGAATAACCATTTTTACGATTACCTGTTTAGAACAAATAGGAAAAATGCTCAGAGTCAGGCTGTGGGGAGCCTGGAATTGGGGCATCCTCGGAGTGGCTTGTTCTAGTTGTGGTTGGTATCTAAATTAGGGCAGGATGCATGGGATGTAACCAAGGGGAGGCAGCTTTGTTTGTATCTCCCACTTACACTGTGTACAGATCTCCTGGACACCAATGTTGGCAGCTCCATTACTATTAAAGGATAAAATTGCATCACTTTAAATCACAATTGCAGTCTCAAATCACTAGTTTAAAATGTCAGTTCTAAATTATTATTACAACTGTGAACTTGATTTCAGGTTCACTGTTCTCTTCCTTCCCCAGCCAGGCCTGTTGCTGGCTAAGACCCTGTAAAGAAAGCAGTGCAGCAGGACCCTCTCTTCCCCCCACTTTGTTTCCACCCCTCCAGCCACTCACTGACCATGGTTTCTGACCCTAACAAGGTCAGCTTTCAGGGAAAGGGGGAGAGAGAGAAAGGGAGCAGGAATGGTCTTACATGACAGGTTCAAAGCTTTATAACACTTTTATTGAGATAAATCCCGTACTATAAAATCTAGCCATTTAAAGTGAACAAGTCAGCGGTTTGGGTGTATTCAGTGTTGTGCTACCCTCACCACCATCTAATCTTAGAACCTTTTCCACACCCTAAAAAAGAAACCCCACACCCATTAGCAGTCGCTCCCCATCCCCTCGCCCCAACCCAAGGTAACCCTTAATCTACTCTCGGTCCCTATAGATTTGCCTGTTGCAGACATTTCATATAAATGGAATCATGTAATAAGTGGTCTTTTGTAACTGACTTCATTTCACTTAGCAAATCTGCTCTGAGCATTCATGTACAAGTTTATGTGTGGATGTATGTTTTCATTTTCTTGGATTCAAAAGACAGTTTCCGTTTTAAGGTGGCTTCCCATTCTGAGCTTTGCTGAGTTTAAAGCTTGGTCCTCTCTCTGCCTCTTCCTTCCCTCCCTCCCCCTTCCCTGTCCCTCTGTCTCCAGCATTGCATGCTTCTTCTGAAGACAGCCTTCCCTTCCACTCTGTTCTCCTTCCCCAGCACTCAGCTGTACTTTTCCAAGATGGAAAGGTGCATTTTCTTTCAGCCGGACTTTTTCCTTTAGCGCTTGGTTTTGTAAAAGCAGTTTCCTCCGAGGAGACTTTCTCTGTTGGCGCCCCGTCGCCTCTCTAGGCAGTCCTCTTAGGCTCCAGGCTGGCTCACTTCCCATCTGGGGACATACATTCCGTGCTCTGGGGGATTGCAGGCCCACACCTGGAGGCAAGCGCTGCCCCACCGTGACCTCCCGATGGACACACGTCGAGCCTGGCTGCCCTGTCTTGACTTGAGGGCAGAGGGGAGACACCTCCCATATCCCCTCTCTCGCTGGAAACGCTACTGTGGCTGAAGTTTATACATGTTAAGGACCCTGAAAATAGTTAACACCTTTTGCCAACTAATTACATTACTGAGAATTCATCTTAAGGAAACAATGAAAAGAAAGATGTTGGTTGAACCTCAGGTATAGTAGCAAACAGTTGGAAGCAGCCCAGATAGCCCACTGTTGCTTGACCAGGGCTGGATAGCTGAGAATTCAAATATAATGACATAAGAATAAGTGAAAAGTTCCAAAATATGTGTCCATGTAAATTGTGTCGTTTGTTTCAGTCCTTGGTAAATGTGTTATGACTTCTGTAAGGTTATTTATTGGTTTTTCTCTTCTGATCTTCTAACCTACTCTCATGACGGGACTAGATCCCCTACCTCTAGCTTACACTCAGAGAAAGGAAATAGGACCTGGAGAAGGATGCGTAAAATTAAGTTAAAAGCTGAATACATAAGAACCTTCAGAAAAGATGCTCTAAACTATAGATTGGCTGTGTTAGATTTATGAAAATCTGAACAAAACTGATGCGGTTTCCCAGTGTGGGCATTCGAGGCAGGCGCCCAGGCCCACCCAGCGGGCACTCCTGTGCAGGGAGACGGGGCTCCAGAGCCCTCGCACGAGACGCCCAGACCAAGGCTGCAGGTTGGAGGGGCTACAGCCGGAGAAGAGTGGAAGAGTCTGGAATCAGAGTGAGCAGGTGACAGCAGGGCTCAGCTGAGTTCACATGAAAGCAGAGTCTTTTGGGGTTTAGCAGGGGTGGAGGAGACTCCTTCCAGAATGTTCTCCTCTGAAAAGATCCCTTTTTCTTCTTCCAGGAAAATGTTTCGGGGGATCCGGCGACCTCCGCAGGCACGTCCGCACTCACACAGGGGAGAAGCCATACACGTGTGACATCTGCAACAAGTGCTTCACCCGCTCTGCCGTGCTGCGGCGGCACAAGAAGATGCACTGCAGGGCCGATGACCAGGGGCAGGACGCTCTGGAGGAGCTCACGCAGGCCATCGAGACCTCGGACCTGGAGAAATCTCAGAGCTCGGATTCTTTTTCTCAGGACGTGTCCTTGACTTTGATGCCCGTGTCTGTTAAAATCCCCGTCCACCCAGTGGAAGAAGACTCAGTGGCAGAATTTGACGGGCACTGTAAGTTCCGGTCCCTGGTTCAGTCTCACGGAGCGAGTGAGCAGGAGAAGCTCAGCTTGGGTCCCCTCAAGCTCGCCAAGCCTCCTGTGCCACAGGCGCAGCACCAGGCCTACAGCTACTCAGACGTGGAGGCCTCAACTGGCACGGAGCCGCTGCAGGCCGACGGTATGGCCGCGATCCGCTCGTCCCTGGCTGCCCTGGACCATCACTGCGCCGACCCCCTGGGCAGCCGCGCAGCCGCTCCTGCTTACAGGAACTCGGAGGGACAGTTCTTCTCCAGCATGACCCTCTGGGGGCTGGCGATGAAGACGCTGCAGAATGAAAGTGAGCTGGACCAGTGAGGTCCTCTGTCAGCAGCTCAGCATCAGAGGCAGCTCTAGCCCGAGAGGCTAGACTCCGTCCCTCCTGACAGGGGATGGTCGTCGGAAGTGCCTTGAGCTCAGCGTGTGGGAAGAAAGGCCTCCTGGCACATCGTGGAAGTGGACGAGGGACTGAACAAGCCTTGCGCCCCAGAAGACTTGAGAGACTGTCTCCCAGACGTGGTGTGAACTGCGTGTAACTACTGTACATTTTGGTCATGGTAAAGGGAAAATATATGTATATAATAATACAGATATTATTTTTGCATTTTTACATGATTGAAATTTGTAGCATTTTGTATTTTTATTTACAAAAATATTTTATTTGTATAGGAAACTCATACTATAATTTAATTTGAATAAATAAAAGTTGCCTTTCTGTATAATATTGTGTTTCCACAGATATTTTTATTAACCCAAAGACCATAGTGCTGTGAAAAGAGACATCCACGAGGGCTCACCCTGCAGGGATAAGTGCCAGGTTCAGTTCTTGTGCCGTCTTGGACAGTGGGCTTCGGGAGCCCTCAGAACAGAGCCTGAGTCCTGGCTGCCACTCTCTAGTCAGGTCATGGGCAAGCTCCTCAACCTCCCAGAACCTTCTCTGGGTTTGCTTTTCTGCAGCGTGAGATGAATAACTTTCAGCATTCTTACAAGGCTCAAATGATCTCCTCGGGGGTCCACTTGAAAATACCTGCCCAGGGTCTGGTTGCTGACAGAGCTTCTAAACACGTCCAGTCTCTCAGCCGCCCCAGCTGACCTGCTGGCCTCTGCGGGACGATGAGCCGCGTCCGTAGCACTGTCGCGGGAAGGTCAAAGTGAGAGCAAGTGCGTTGAAAGTGCAGTTACCTGTGTGGGCCGCGGAAGTCACTGGCCTGTAGAACTGCTTGCACAAAGGACTAGGATGCTTGAGGGTGCCTCCAAATACCGTTGTCATCAGCTCTGGCCCGCAAATAAAATACAAGCGAGAGAAGCACGGGTAGGTGAGGATTTTCACGGACAACCCGTGGTTGCGGAATAGGATGTCAGCTCTGAAGTCAAATTCAGGTTCAGCTCCTGATACTCCCAACCCCGTTAAGGGCGCTGCAGTCCCGCAAGGCTGCCCTGAAGATGGAAGAGCCTGAGGTCGCGGGCGGTTGCGACCTGCACGAGGACATGCAGCTGGTAAAGCTGAGGCCCACGGTCTCCTTGGGGCCGTGCCTGGCTCTGAACTGGGTGCCTGGTAGTCGCACATGGATGGTCATCGCCCTCTGCCTTCCCACTTGTCCTCTTTCTCATCCCCGCCACCTCTTTCCAGCTCCTCCCTCTAGTACTCCAGCCCCAGCAGCCCTGCATCCCCACCAGGACCTGGAGCCCATTGGTCAGCTCATCTCCTCACTGCCCCTCACCCCTCGTGTCCCTGTCTACCTCTTTCCCAGGCTGCACCCCATGGGCCGACGTGCTGTGATCCGCCCGCCGGCCTCTTTATCAAGCTTCCCTGGTAAAGCCTTGCCCTCTGCTCCTGCACGTGGGGAGCTGAGCCAGGCTGGTGAGAAGCAGCCATCCTCTGGTTTCTACCACAGCTCATTCCTGGTGAGCCCGGAGTCTGCGTGGCCTCCTTCCTCATTGATCGAGGCCCTGTGCCGTCCTGGACAACGCCTTCTCAGTCTTCGCAGTGTGCTCCAACCTCCCCGCTCTATCCTCCTGCCCATGAGCTTGCTTCCTGTTTCTCTGGGGACTTAGAAGCAAATAGGAGGGCCTCCTCAGCCTCCCCCCACACCTGCCAAACCGCTGCGCCTGTAGATTGTACCCTCACCTAACTGCTGCCTCCCCCCACCCCGCCTCTCTATACCCCGGCACCCAGCCTTGTTTTTCTCATTAGGACTTTCCACTTTCTAACCTACTATAGATTTCTCTTGTTTCCCCACCAGGAAGTAAGCACCTGAGATTTTTGTCTCTTGTTCTCTGCTCTATCCCCAGCGCCCGGACAGTGCCTGGCATTTAATAGACGCTCAGTAAATAATTGTCAAAGGAATGTTCTTGGAATTCCTTTTAGTCACAATAGGGGCCCGCCTGGATTGGTCCTCTAATTTCCTTTCCTCTCTGGCACCCTGTGCAATCAGTTGACCTTTGTCCCCACTACTCCATTGGAACCCTTTCTTCCCAGGTCTCCATTGCTCACCCAGTAATCAGTTCTCAATCCCCATCTCAGTTGACTCTTGGGCAGTACTGACAGCTCAGCAGTGAATTGATCCTTCCTCCATGAGACAAGAACCAGGACTTCCTGGAGGACCAGTCACTCTAGGTTTACCCTTCCCTCACTGCCTGCTCAGTCTCGGGCTCCTGTTCCCCTCCTCATTGGCCCACATTTAAAAGTTGGGGTGCCCCAGAGCACAGGCCTGGACCATTCCTGTCCTTCGTCTCACTAGACCTTCTCCTCATGTCTAATGACCCTAAGTGCTATCCGTTTGCTCATCTCTCCCAAACTTGTGTCTGTCCTGGGCCTCTCCCCAAAACTCTAGAATCCTGTACCCAACTGCCTACCTGTCATCTTTCTCTGAATGTCCAGCAGACATCTCAGAAAATTTTCAAAACTAAGCTCCTCATCCTCTCCCCTTCTCTTGCCCACCTCATTAAATGGCAACCCCGTTCTTCCAGTGGCTCAGACTAAAAACCCGAAGCGTTACCCCACTTCCATCAGTAATATTTATGGAGCGCCTCCTATACACCTGGGTTTTGCCCAAGGCACAAAGAATAAGATTGCCTAGGCTGAGGTAACCTTAAATAAATCTGCTTGACAGGACAATAATTTGTTCTTTTTTTTTTTTTTTTTAACATCTTTATTGGAGTATAACTGTTTTACAATAGTGTGTTAGTTTCTCCTTTACAACAAAGTGAATCAGTTATACATATACATATGTTCCCATATCTCAATAATTTGTTCTTGTACAATAAAAGTATAGGAAAAAATTAAAACCAAAGCTTTAAAATTCATATTTCCTGCCTCTTTCCTTTTCTCCCCTTATTACTCTGCCCAAAAGACTTAACCTAAGTAAGGAAAAACTTAGGATTAGTGAAAAGGCTTGGAAGTGTGCTAATGTGTTCTTGGATGGAAGATTATCTTGCAGTAGGCCAGGCCTTGACTTTGTGTTGTGCACATAGCATGGACCACCCTCAGCAAAAATAAGAGTGTGTGTGTGTGTGTGTGTGTGTGTGTGTGTGTGTGTGTGTGTGTGCATGTGTATGCGTGCACACGCACATCATTGACCCCAGAGTCAGGAGACCTGGATTGTGTTCTCAGCTCCATCACCAACTGTGTGACAAATGCCCTCCTCTCTCTGGACTTCAGTATCCAGACAGTGGAATGAGGTTTTCTCAGTTTTATTCTTCTGTGAACATTCTCTGAGGACAGCCCGTGACTAGGTTCCTATAGAACCTTTCTGGGCCAAGAACTGCCTTTCATTACAGAAGTGGGGTACAGAGGCCAAGAGATTGGGCAGGTCTCCAGAAGAACCCCAGCATCTTAGAATGTCTGAGCTGGAAGAGACCTTGGGAATTATATCCTGTTTCCATGGGTCTCCACTTTCTATGAGGTCGAATGGAAGCCTTGTTAACAATGCAGATCTTTGGAAATTCTGATTCTGTAGGTCAGGGCCAAGGCCTAGGAGCTGCACTTTAGCAAGTTTCCCAGATGATTCTCAGGCAGGTGGTGTAAGGACAGTAGCTGAAGAAACTCTGCTCTAGTCTGAGTCCCTCATCAGATAGATGCCCTGAGTTGGGAGGCGACTTACCCATTCATAATAGCAGCATCGTGTTTGTCTTGTGCCAGGCACGATGGAAACACTTTACCAGAGTCAACTCGTTTAAACTCCATGACCCCCTGCAAGGTAGATCCTGTGATCGTCCCCATCTATAGATGAGGAAAGTGACCCCCGGGAGGTCATGGAACTTGCCCAGTTCCGCCCAGCCAGGAGTTTGGGTCCCAAGGTCCTGGATGAGTTGGTGGCTCCAAAGCCAGGATCAGATCCAGCCCGACTTGCCTGCCCGGGTGGGTGATGCGTTTTCAGAGAACAACCTGCTGCTGTGATATTCATGAAACATGACCTTGCTTCTTCGGGAGCTTATCACACCCTCTTCTTTTTAATTTCTTTTTTCTAAGTAACATGAACAAAAGAGAAAAATCAGAAAATACAACAAGTAACAACGAAAAATATTTCCATCACTCAGAGATGATGTTGATGACAAATGTGATTCTAGTCCTGACGCCAGCTTGACGCCTGCTGGGACACCCCAGCCTCCGTACTTCCCATGCATCTTCTCATTAAGCCCCTTCAACAGCCAAGGAGGTAGAACACTGTTTACATCTTGGTTTGTTTCCTCTGCAAGCAGATACAAATAAAATTAGGCACTTCACCTTTTTTTAAATCCGCTGGTACCATTATACATTTTTTTTTGCTTTTTCACAAAGCAAATTGTCATAAATATCTCTCCTTGTCAAAGAATGTGTTGACCTCACTGCTCTGATTCCCCGTCTCATATCCCATCACGACCTCTGCAGTCTGAAGCTGTTTGTGAAGGGTCCAGAACAGTTCTGGGCAGATGGCAGGTGCTCCACAAAAAAAGCCCTCTTTTCTTTGAAGTTCCAAGGAAATCTACAGGCCACTCTAGCTGTTTCATGTTGTGTTTTCTTCTTGCCACCAGATGGCAGTATAGCCCGTCACAATAAGCAGAGACCATGACTGGAGGACCTCAAATGCCAAGGCTGGCCCCAGAGGCTGCTGGGGCCACTTGCACTCACCTGAGCCCCCCACCCCATATAGAAGCCTGTTGGCAACATAACATTCTCCTCCCCAGTTGGAGGGATGTGTCACTAGGAAGGGAAGTCACTTGCTCATTTATTTTTCAACCTTGCTGAGTGCCAACGATGTCCCAGGCTCCTGGGTTCAAGTGGCTCTAAGAGCAGACGCCACAAAACAGCTGTGTGAACTCACCACGGTTCTCTGGGTTCTCATGTCTCCTCTGTACGAACGGGCTTTAAATATAGCTCCAACTCATGGTGACCTGTGAAAACCTGATGCTAAGTAAAGGAAGCCAGACATAGAAGTTCACATGTGATGCATGATTCCATTTATATGAAATGCCCAAAATAGGCAAATCCACAGAGAAAGAAAGCAGATGAGCAGTTGCCAGGGGCTGGGGGAGGGCGGGATGGGAAGTGACCGCTCATGAGTTTGGGGTTCCCACTTGGGTTGATGAAAAGATTCTAAAACTGGATAGTGGTTGTTAAGGATTGAATTGTGTCTCCCTCCCCAAAAAGTGAGGCCTTTAGGCTGGGACCCGATCCCATAGAACCATGTCCTTATAAGAAGGGACCCCAGAGGTGATCAGGAAGTGGGGACCGGGGCTTCCCTGGCTCCTAAGGGGTGACCTCAGTGAGTTCACCCACAGGATGCCTGGAGGGGTGAATCAGGATGGGCCTGCTCTCTTCCCTCTGGCTTCAGGACAAAAGTATCCTGTGTCCTGTGCCCCAGAGCTGGTCTCACCATCTCCTGAGAACCCTCTAAACCAGCTGGGCCTGGCCCATGATGTGCTGACAGAGGAGAGAAAGGAATTGTGAAAACCCCGTCTCTCTCACAGAACCCTGGCTTTCCAATCTGTTGTCTTGCTGCAGTATTTGTTCTGCGTGCCAAAATCAGAATAGTACCTGGAGCTTTTCTCTTTGCGTCCTCTGTGATCTTCCTGACCCCACCTCCACCCAAGGCAGATAGATGGTTTTGATCATCATGGAGGAAGTTCTCAGAAGCAAAAGAGAAATAAACTGACTAATTTTCCAAGAAGTACCCTTTAGAGTTAAACATACATAATGCAAAAGCATAAACATGATTCAGCCTGGGGCCAATAGCAATGCAAAATAATTCTTGTCTACGGACAGGCAGACCCTGTCCTGTCCAGCAGAGGTTCAGCTGGCTTCTCCCCTGATGTAAAAAAACAGCCCTGCCTCCATTTCATATCATTTCAATATTCCTGACCTGAAAATGTGTCGGTTCTTTGGAGTCTCTGTTGAACCAGCTAGAACATCTGCCCAGTTCCCTCCCTGATTAACATGTTAAGTAAAATCTACAACACATATTCATTTTTATATCTATGTGAGAGGCATGATTTTTTTCCTGTTTTTTGTTTTTTTTGAAAATTATTTCTAACAGACTTCTGAAAGTGAAGGTTGATCCAGAATAGACAAAATTTTCTCCTGTTTATTGTTTAGTTTATGCCTGTATTTGGTAGATTTCCAAACATAGAGCGTATTAGTTTGCCTGGGCTGCCAAAACAAAGTACCGCAGACTGGGCGGCTGAAACAACAGAAATTAATTTTCTTCCAGTTCTGGAGGCTGGAAGCCTAAGATCAAGGTCTTGGTAGGGTTGGTTCCTTCTGAGGCCTGTCTCCTAGGCTTGTAGACCTCCGTCTTTTCCCTGTGTCATCACAAGGTCGCCCCCTGTGTGTGTCTGTCTCCTAATCTCTTCTCCTAAGGACACCAGTCCTATTGGATCAGGGCCCAACCATATGACCTCATTTTACCTTAATGACCTCTTTAAAGACTCTATCCAAATACAGTCACATTCTGAGGTCCCAGAGGTTAGGACTTCAACATATGAACTCGGTGGGGGGCAGATCATAATTCAGTCCGTAACATAGCGCAAGAAACAGGACGGGCTGGAGTCTATGGCATGGAGGGGTGGCCAGGAATCCTGCTGGGTGACCTGGCAGAGGCAGCTGTGCCTGTGCCCCCAGGGGCTGCCACCAGAAGTGTGCTGAGTTACCCAGTTCCTGAATCTGCCTATGATTCTGAGAGACCACAGCAGCAAGGCCAGTGACAGACAAGTCTGACTGCTAAAGGAACTTGGTCATTTTACTTTTGGTCCCTGAGATTCTCCAATTACCAAGTGATTTTATCAGGGCCCTTGGCTGTAGACAGCCTGACCCTTCAACTGTAGGAAAAAAGAGAGAATGGACCATCGGCTTTGAGAATAGAGTCTGCTTCCTGCCAGCTGACCTGTTGGGGCTGGTTTGGCCTCAGGGTTTCCCAAGCAGTCCTGGCCATGGGATCTTTAATCTGTCACATGGCAGGTGAAAGCCCAACCCACAGAGCAGAAGAAACTGATTCACAGAGGATGGGGCCAGAGGCTTGTGTGCACGGCCCCTCATCCCTCTATTGTCCACCAGCCTTGACCCTGAGGAGGCTCCATGAGGCCCCCCGGGGACTCCAAGGAGAACAGTGTGCAAACTGCTGGCCGTGGGGTTACTGCTGGGAGTGTCTCCGCATTTCCTGCCACCTGGCCCCTGCACAGTTGCATTATTTTGTTCTTTATTAAGACTTGCCTTGCTCCAAGAAGACTATAGAGATATAAATAAACTTTTATATTTCTGAAGTGTACAAGGAGACTGAGACAAAGAGAACACAGAGGCAGGGGTAAGGTGAAACGGGGGTGTGTATATAATATACAATGTACGCTGTTCAGGGGCGTTATGGACTGAATGTTCTTGTCCCCCTCCCCAATTCATATGGCAGAGCCCTGACCCCCAGTATGGCTGTATTGGGGGATGGGGCCTCTAATGAGATGATTAACGTTAAGTAAGGTCACCAGGGAGGGGCCCTGATCCAATAGGATTAGTATCCGCATGAGAAGAGACACCAGAGATTTCTCTCTCCATGGAAAGGCCATGTAAGGACATAGCAAGAAGACAGCCACATCCTGCCAAAATTCTTATGCTGAAGTCCTAACCCCCAGGATCTCAGAACATGATCCTATTTGGAAATGGGGTCATTCAGATATAATCAGTCAAGTTAAATTAGATCATCCTGGAGTAGGGTGGGCCCTAATCCAATATGACTGGTATCCTTATAAAAGGAGAAATTTGGACACAGACACACAGGAAGAATGCCATGTGATGATTACAGCTCTGCTGCCACAACCAAGAAACTAGGAGAGAGATCTGGGCCAGATTCTTCCTTAGCACCTTCAGATGGGCCATAGTCCTGCCATCACCTTGATTTTGACTCTAGCCTCCAGACTTTTGAGGCAACAAATGTCTGTTAAGCTCCTTGGCGGTGGTACTTTGTTATGGTAGCCCTAGCAAACTCTCAGTACGCATACAGTCCTGCCAATTTACGCACGTGAGAATCGCCTTCAGCCATGAGATTCCTGGCGGCCCAGGGAAAGAGGGAATCTGTTATTGGAATCTCAGCATTTCTTATGGGCTAAGCTGGCCACCTCAAGAGAAGTGCTGGGTCCAGGGTGCCCAGCACAGTGCCTGGCACCCAGGCAGTGCTCAAAAATAAATGTTACCTAGCATTTTTATTTTTAATTTTTCTTATTTTTAATTTTTTAGCCACTGATTTCTATGAAATCATCACTTTGGGAAATGGCAGACTAAAATCTAAGTTTCCCTCCAGCTCTGTGGTTTTAAGATCTTACAGTCCTCTTGCAGGGGCTGGTGATGGTTTTCATTGCAGAGGAGGAGCTGGTATGGGAATCGAAGGCTGTGGGCCAAACCACAGGGCCGGGCCAGCCGGGTGCCGGTGGGGAGGAGCCCTGTTCCCAGGCGTGTGCCAGGGGCTATGCCAGCATGTTTGTAGCTGCTTGCCTGCCCGCACCTGCACTGGTGGACAGATCCCAGCATTTTCTCACCGAGATCACACCGACTTCAGGGTTCCCCCAACACTGTGCTCCAGGCAAACAGGGCCAACCAGACCAGCTGCACCAAAGAGGAAGGATGAAATGATCCCCAAAGCCCCCTTCAGAGTGAATGGTCTAGAATTCCATCATCTGTGTCATGGGCCTCCAGACCGTGCTTCTTTAACCTTTATGCTTTCATTCTCACAGTCTGGAGGGTCTTTGAGTTGGTCTGAGTGTCCATCTCTCGCTAGTTCGTGCCCTCCTTGGAGTGGACGTGTAGGGGCGCCTCACAGCCCCTGACAGCATCACTCACCTGCTCAGGCCTCTGCAGGGCACAGACCTTTGCAGTGACACCCAGTGCAGTGTTCACCTTCTCATCCTCCAGCCACCTGAGTGCATCCCCTGGCACTTGGAGCATAGTCAGTTGCTTGATTTTGTCAAGTAGAAAACAAATCTGACCTTATATCCATTAGGATATCTACTATCAAAAAAAAGAAAGAAAATAACAAATGTTGGTAAGGATGTGAAAAAATTGAAACCCTTGTGCAGTGTGGGTGGGAATGTAAAATGGGGCAACCACTATAGAAAACAACATAGAGGCTCCTCAAAATTTTTTTAATTTAAATTTAAAAATTAATATGTTTTAAATTAAATTTTTAAAATTAATTTTCAAAAAATTAAAAATTGACCCAGCAAACCCACTTGTGGGTATATATCCAAAAGAATTGAAAGTAGACAAAATATTTGCACATCCACGTTCATAGCAGCATTATTCACAAGGGCTAAGAGGTGAAAACAACCCAAGTGTCCATCAACAGAAGAATGAATCAACAAAATGTGGTCTAGCTCTGTTTATTCAGTGGGATATTATTCAGCCCTAAAAAGGAAGGAAATCCTGGTACATGCTACAACATGGATGGACGTTTGAGACATTATGCTCAGTGATATAAGCCAGCACAAAAGGACAAATACTGTAGACTTCCACTAATATGGGTACTTAGAGGAGACAAGTTCATAGAGACAGAAAGTAGAATCGTGGTTATCAGGGGCTGAGGGAGGGAAGGATGGGAAGTGGTTTAATGAGGACAGAGTTTCAGTTTTGCAAGATGAAAAAGTTCCGGAGGTGGATGGTGGTTGAGGTAGCATAACGATGAACACAACTGAACCGTACACTTAAAAAGGGGGAAGATGGTTGGGGCTTCCCTGGTGGTGCAGTGGTTGGGAGTCCGCCTGCCGATGCAGGGGACGTGGGTTCGCGCCCCAGTCCGGGAAGATCCCACATGCCGCGGAGCGGCTGGGCCCGTGAGCCATGGTCGCTGAGCCTGTGCGTCCGGAGCCTGTGCTCCACAACCGGAGAGGCCACAACAGTGAGAGGCCCGCGTACTGCAAAAAAAAAAAAAAAAAAGGGTGAAGATGGTAAATTTTATGTTATGTGTTTTTACTACAATTGAAAAAAAAGGAGACAAGCACATATAAAAAACAAACAAACCAATCTGGACTTAGGTAAGGAGAGACTTTTCCAGACAGGATCTTTGCAAGAGTGGGGAGGGACAATCACATTAGGGTAAACACGAGCTGAGCAAGCCTCCCAGGGCCAGGCAGGGGAAGGGCCCTTCCTTCACAGGGAGGTGCCAACATGCCAAGGAAGAGCCCGGTGGACGGGGTGGAGGTGGAGTGATGGGCAGTAGATCAGAGGACGTCTTTCCTGCCATCAGCCGAGTGTCCTTGGGAGGCCGTTAAGAGGTGTAGTATGCTGGCCCAGGCCAAGGGCAGCCAGACTTCAGGAGCCTTGGGGGAGGGGAGAAGCTTCACTAAGGTTTGGTGAAGTCAGATGACCAAACATGGACCTGTCCAGGTTGGTGAGTGGGGACAAACAGTTCAGCTAATCTTTTTATTTTTTTATTTTTTTGGCCATGCCACGCGGCATGCGGGATCTTAGTTCCCCAACCGGGGATCAAACCCGTGCCCCCTGCAGTGGAAGTGCGGAGTCCTAACCACTGGACCACCAGGGAATTCCTCAGCTAATCTTTCATGAGCAAAGGATGGTAATTTGGAGGGTCTGACCTTGTCACAGGTAAACGGGGCGGGGAGGATCTGTGAGTTGCAACCGAGTCACCTGTGGAAGGTTGGTGCTTTGCAGTGAGCCGTCTTTGCAGAACACAAAAGGGTGAGAGGGTTTCTAAATCTTCGCTGTTTTCCAGGGGCAGGTAAAATTCAGCATCGTCGATTTGAGTAGGATGGAAGTGATTAGTGCTGGGAAGGACCTGTTTTTTTCTGGCACAGAGCAGACCCTCAGTAGACACTCATGAAAGAATGAGTGAATGAATGAATGAATGAGTTGGTGGAAGGGAGCAGGCACTATGGACTGCCGTGGTCAGAGGGAGGCTCCCCAGAGAAGGCGGGATCTGAAGTGGGTGTGATGGATGCACAGGAGACGGGTCACCTTGAGGATCACAGCAACAAAGCAGCTGCAAGACACAGGAAGGCAAAACCATTGTTCATTATATATTATACGTGAGGCCCTAGGCAGTTCCGTCAGGAAAACAGAAACCTCTCTAGTTATTTTAAGCAGAAAAGACAAGGAATTGACTGCTTACAAAGCCAGAGGAGCGAATGTCCGGCCCTGCTCCAAACTCTTCTAGAACCCTTTTTCTCCTTCCCACCCTGATTTTCCAGCCTTGGTTGCTGTGAGGCTCTGGGGCTCAATCTCCCTGAATGCAAAGACTAAGTCCCAATCTCTGCCAGTCGCAGCCAGAGGCCCCCCCTGCTTGCCGTTGAATGGAGCCCTCCAGTGCCCTCCTTGTATTTCCTGTGAATCCCCCAGAGGAGACAATGATGGAACCCAAGCTTTCCAAACAGACCTCCCACCTGTACAAACAAGATCAAGGGAAGCTGGGCTCCAATCCGGCTTCACCCATCAGGGACCAGCTCCCCTCACCAGCCTGGCTACTTTCAGGGCTTGAGGGATAGAGGTGGTGGCCTGGGGCCAGCCAGAGACACTGGGCCCTTCCTGGAGACAGTGGTAGTGGCCGAGACAATGCTCAGGTCTCAGAACGGGGCCCTGGCCTCTCAGCTGGTCAAGGTGATGGATGGGGGATCAGAGGAGGCTCAGGGTGTTCCCACATCACCCCCAAGGTCCAAGATGGTAGCAGGTGACTGAACAGGAAGCCGAAGCTCGTCAGTCAGACTCCACTACACCTATGCCGGGCTCCACCTGGCTCCCCACACCCAGCTCCCTCCACGCAGACAATCTCAGCAGTTCTCAACTGCTCATGGCCCACCCATGGGCCACCCGTACTCTCACATGGCAGTACCATCACCGTCGCCTCCTGCCCAGGCATCCCTGCCTTCCTCCTCCTCTCTGCTTCCCCTCAGCTCCTACCCCACAATTCAGCTCCTGCAATAAACCTTCCCCATCCCTACCCAGCAGACAGTTGCCTATGCGACAGCACAGTACAGCAGTTATGGGTGTGACCACTTGTCCACTCGAGTCCATATCCCATCCTCGCTGGGTGGTCAGAGGCAAGTTCCTTCCGGCTTCAGTTTCCCCGTTCATACCCTGGGTACGTGACACACCTACCTCACGGGGCTGGTACAAAGCGGGTGTGGGATGGTCATTCACAAGCTCACCTGATCCGGGTATGCAGATGTGCTGTTATCACTCCTGGCGCCCTTCCCTCCATCAGGGACCGTGCTCCCTGGGTTTCGTGCCTGTCTCACCCACTAGAGCAGGGGCTGAGACCGTCCACTGTTACAGCTGCCCTTGGCTCCGTGCCTGGCACCTGTTCATCCCTGTTCACGGTAATGGATATGAATGTGCCAGGACACGTGGGCTCCAGAATGTGGCAGGCAGAGGAAATTAGTCTCTGCTTCCCTGACATCTTGCACACAGGCAGTGTGAAAAGGATGGTTGGGGTCTAGAAAGACCTCCAGCAGAGGCCCAAGCTTCTAGGTCAAAATACCAAGAGCCTTCTAGAAACGGACACACTCACCCAAAGTCCAGCTGTTTGAGCAGCACGTTCATTGCCGGTGGTACAAGTAGACCCTCCAGTGTACAAGACTCATTGTGATAAATGTTGTGAGGGTCAGTCCCCTTGCTGCTGTCGTTCATTAGAGCAGATTTTCAAAGCATAGCTTGCTTGTAGTGGAAGCCCAGGCTGGAAAGGAAGATTCCTCAGGATTTCTCACTCCTGTATGAGGCTTGGTGCTGTCCTACCAGGTTTTCTTAAAGCGAGGTCACCTGAGCCCTCCCAGGAGGGAGGATGACAGAGAAACTTGTTTATTGAACAAGAGCCTCCGCGAAGGGCAATGGAAGCAGAAGAGTGTTTGCTTTCTCGTGTCTGACCCTTTCAGCCTGGTCCCCAGAAGAGATCCTGGCAGATCCTGCAGTTTCCCCAGTCACTCTTGGAGGATGCTCCATGTGCCATTATCCAGCTGTTAAAGCGCCAGTCCCGTCGGCTCTCAAGGCTTCAATCTGACATCTAATTTACAAATTCTCTGCCCAGTTCTCGGATGCGGAGCCGTGCCCCCCCCAGCTCTCCCACCGTTCCTCTCACCGCTTTGCAGGCTTCTGCGTCCTGGGAGCTGTGTCCGGCTCCCCCAGCACGTGTGTCGGGGCTGCTGCAGAGAAGACAGAACAGTCTCCCGTAGCTGGTGGAGCTGGAGCTCACTCTCAGCTGTGAAATGACCTTGGCTATGGCAGACACAGGCCTGCAGTCATTCTGTGCCCACTTGTGTGGCTTCTTTGGAACCTGCCCATCCCCACTGCCCGAGTCACTGGAGCCGATAGCTGCTGACAACACCCTGTCGGGCCCTGGCTTCCAGAAGGCCCCCCTGCACAGATGCCTTCTGCGAGGCCCTGGGGTCAGCTCAGCCATGCCCCCAAGATGTCCAGGTCCTCACCCCCAGACCCTGTAAATGCCACGTTATACAGCAGAAGGGACTTTGCAGGTGTGATTAAAGTCATGGATCTTGAGATGGGGAGGTTATCCTGTATTATCTGGCTTGGTCCTAAGCATCATCACAAGGGTCTTTATAAGAAGGAGGCCAAGAGAGATTTGACACAAAAGAAGGAGGCGATGTGACGGCAGAACCAAAGAGAGATTTGAAGTAGCCAGACACTGCAGACCCAGCCTGGTGACCAGGACGTGGACCTCCTGAGGTTACGTTGTAGTGGAAGGAGGCAAGTAGGCAAACAGCTAGCAAGGTATTTTCAGAGAACGGTAAATGCTATGAAGGTCATACAACGGGGTGGCCCATTACCCACCCTGGAGAGGGCCGTGTGGGGAAGAAGGTGCTTGAATGAGATGCCAGGTTTCCCTGCTACTGAGTCCGTGTGTGTGTTGGGTCCTCAGGTACATGTGAACTAAAATTCAGCTATGAAATGCAGGCAGGAAGACAAAGTGCAGCCTTGCCCCGGGGCCCTGGAACACTCTTGCAAAACTCCTGAGTGGTTTCCTTTCTTTTCCAGTGTGTTGGTGCTACCTGTTCATTCATTCATTCATTCATTCACCTAACAGTTATCTTTTGAACGCTCCTTACTGCAATTGTGTGCTACACATTTTGCCATCTGTCCCCTCATTCGAGCTTCGTAGGCCTCAACCCAGGCCACTGGGCCCACCAACCCCAGGACCAGTGGGCTCAGCAAATGCCTGCCTCCCCTTCCCGAGTCAGACTGTCCAGCTCCCCCCTGCAGGAGAGCCCCACCTGCTCAGGTGGGCCCCCCCCACCATCGCCAGGAAAGGTTAGTTGCAAGGTGTTTACCAGGTCTGCCCCCGCAGGAGTCGGAATCCCCTGGTCCAGGATGAGGGTCTGGGAACGTGCAGTCACAGCCCATTTCTGGGGCGCAAGTTTGGGAAACACTGCGTTTCAGTCAAGCTTCTCAAACTTTGCTGTGCAGGCAGCTCCCTGGGGCTGGGGAGAGGGGCTGGTTAAATGAGATTCTGGTTCAGCAGCAGCTCGGGGAGGGCCAGAGTCTGTCTTTCTAACCAGCTCCCCGATGGTGCCCATACCTCTGGATCTTGGACCAGCACTGAGGAGAGAGGAGTTACCAGACTACAGTGCTTCAACCATATAGCCCTTCCGGTGCATGACTGACAGCTGCTTTCTGAGGAGCCCTTCCTGGGAGCCCGGGAACATGCTAAGGGCTTTGCATGCAACCCCTCGTTTGATCTAGTAATAGCCCCCTTTTACAGATGAGGAAACTGAGGCGTAGGAAGTTAGGGACCTGCCAAGCCACGGAGCTGAGGATGTGGAGAGCTGGAGTCTGAACCCAGGCGGTCTGATGCCGAGACCAAGGCTTAAAGCAGCAAAGGAGGAAAAGGGATAACATTTTCTGGGCAACTGCGTGTGTCAGGCCGGTGTTGTTTAGTTCATCGTCGCCTCTAATCCTTACAATAGTCCTGCGGTGGACTTATGAGTGTCCTCAGTTTACAGAAGAGGAAACTGAGCAGCGGAGTGGCTCCGTAAGCAGCCCAGAGTTAGTCAACGCCGAGTGGCAGGGCTGGCCCTGAGCCCAGCTCCCTGACGTCCACGCTGGGACCTCTCCGGCCATCCACCTGGGCGCAGCCTCTGAGCGGAGCGCAGAGCTGGTGCCGCTCAGTGACCTGGCCCACGGCCTGCCTGTCACCCTGCCAGCTGTCCCTGTCCCGCCCTAAGCCCTGTGTTACTTTCCTGCAGCTGCTGGAACAAATTACCACCACTGGCTGGCTTGAAACAACAGAGCTGTATTCTCTTACAGTCCTGGAGGTCAGAAGTCTGAGGTCAAGGTGTTGCAGAGTCTTTTCCAGCTTCCGGGGGCTCCTTGGCTGTGGCCGTGTCACTCTAATCTCGCCTCCGTCATCACATGGCTTCTCCTCTGTGTCTGAGTCTGTGTCTCTTCTTCTTTTATAAGATATGGGTTTAGGGCCCATCCTACTCAGCATCATCTCATCCTAACTAATCACATCGCAAAGACCCTATTTCCAAATAAGGTCACATTCTTAGGATCCGGGTAGATGGGAATTTGGGGCACTGCTACTCAATCCAGTACAAGCCCACCATCTGCTCTTGACCCCAGGCTGTAGCACAGAACAAGAAGACAGGAGAGGCTCGGGGAGCCACTGGCAGTCCCTGCAGTGCCCAGAGCTCTGTCACATACGGGGCCAGCTGTGCAATTCCATCCTAACAAAACAGGGACTTTTGCTCTGGTTTGGTTCCTTGTCCTTTCTAGAATTTCCCCTCCAGGCCTTTTGCCCCTGCCTGTGGTTGGGAGCTGCCAGGCTGCTGCTGTGCTTACAAGAGGTCAAAAGCAAAGAGTATGAACAGGCAACGGGGGCGAAATGTCACCCACAGGAGGACATGTCGCTAGTTAACAAGCCTGGAAATGTGTTCATCCCTCCCGTGGTCAAACAAATACAAGCAGACACAGGATACCACTTCTTGTCCTTCAAATAAGTGAAAGATTTTTGGGTTTGCCTTTTAATGGTAATCGTCATTGCTGGCAATGATTTTGAAACAGTCACTTTCATACAATGCTTATGGCCCCTTTTGGAAAGTAACGTGATAGTGTTTCCCAAGAGCTGCCAAAAGACGCATGCCATTCCACTCAGTGATTCAACTTCTAAACATCCCTCCTAAGGAAATAATCAGAGAAGTGGTCAAATTTTTTGTTCAAAGATGTTATTACAGCATTAAAAAAAATCATGGTAAAAAATAAATTGGAGATAGCTTAAATGTCTAACCATAGGGGATTGACTGAGTAAACAGTGGCATATCAGCTTGATAGAAAAATGTTTACAGAGTTTGTACTAACTTGGAAGAATGCGATGCTAAGTGAAAGAGGATACACAATTGTATATCCAGCAGGACCGCAAATGTGTACAAAATTGTACAGAAAGAAAGGATTTGATGTGCTTGTGATAATGAACCTCTTCAGGGAGACTACATGTCCCTGGAAGAGAAAAAAAACCCAAGTTGGCAAGGGGACTGTCTCTGGGGCAGAGGTGGGACCTGGGGTTAGGGGTGGGAGGTCACAGCCTAAAAATTATCCCCCAAGACGAGGAGCACATGGATGGATGTGAGGTTTTGAAGCGTTTCAGGCAGGTACCATGGCCACACTGGCCCCCACCTCCCTTCCTCACTGGACTCCTGGTCTGCCCCATCACTTCCCTCCATCCTCCACCCCACAGGCAGAGTGATTTTCCAAAACACAAACCCGGTCATCTCACTCCCATGCCACAAACCCTTCAATAACTCCCCACTGACGACAGGATAAATCCAGGCCCAAGTTGGAAGACCAGGTGCTTCCCAGTCAGCTCACCTGTCTCCCCAGCCTCACCCTTCTTGCCTCCAACCATAAGCCATGCTCTTCCATTCCTCTGTGCCTTTGCTCATGCTCTTCCCTCTACCCAAAATCCACTTCTTTTTCATTTCCTCCTAGTAAACTCCTACACATCCTTCAAAACCCAAATCAGTTACCACCTCCTCTCTGATCTTTTCTCTGACTGTCCCCAAGTGAGTTGGAGTTTCCCTCCTCTGCCCCCACAATCTCTTATGCCCCTCATCCCCATCCCAGCTCTCACCTGCTCTTACCCTGTAATGATTTATTTGGCATCCTGCCTCCTTCTCCAGGCTGTGAATTCCTGAAGGGCAAGGTCACTTCTTCACCTAGAATCTTCAGAGCCCAGTATTGGAGCCAGCCCACAATAAAAACCCATTGAACGGGCTTCCCTGGTGGCGTAGTGGTTAAGAATCTGCCTGCCAATGCAGGGGACACGGGTTCGAGCCCTGGTCCGGGAAGATCCCACATGCCGTGGGGCAACTGATCCTGTGCACCACAGTTAGTGAGCCTGCACTCTAGAACCCGCGAGCCACAACTACTGAAGCCCGCAGGCTTAGAGCCTGGACTCCGCAACAGGAGAAGCCACCGCAGTGAGGAGCCCACGCACCGCAATGAAGACCCAATGCGGCCAAAAATAAATAATTTTTTTAAAAAAACAAACCCCAAAAACCCATTGAACGTTTGTTGAATAGTGATTACATGTCATGGCTGACCAAGAAGTTCCATGAATTTACTCATTGGAATGACTGTCAGAAATAGGAATTAGGATCCTCACTTAATACACAGGGAAACTAAGACTTACAGTGCTTAAGGAATCTGGCCAAGACAGCAAGAGGCAGAGCAGGTGTTGTCTGAATCCAAATATCTCGTCTTCTTTCTACCACACCTGTATTAGTTTTTTGGGGGCTGCCATAACAAAGTACCACAAACTGGGTGGCTTAAAACAACCAAAATTTGTTCTCTCACAGTTTCAGAGACCAGGAGTCCAAAGTCAAGGTGTCAGCAGGGCCGAGCTCCCTCCAAAGGCTCAGGTGCTTCTTGGCTTGTGGCTGCATCACTCTAGTCTCTGCTGCCATCCGCATGGCCTCGCCTCTGTCTCTCCTCTGAGTGTCTCTTATAAGGACACTGTCATTGGATTTAGGGCCCACCCAGATAATTCCATCTGCAAAGACCCTTTTCCCAAATAAAGTCACATTCCCAAGTTCTGGGGGTTAGTTGGGACGTGGCAATTTGGGGAGGGGGAGTCAACTTTCACTAATTACATACACCTATGAGTGTATTTATGACCTGTTTTAATTAGTTTCATTTCTATTCAGTGGGCTTCATTTTAATCCAGTCGATGTTGGTTGTACAGCTGCCACAGACCAGGCCTGACAAATTCCAGAGATGAAGGATGTGAGCCCCTCCTCATAAAGGGTCCCCACTCCAATGAATGGGTGAATAGTTGGGGTGTAACTCTTCCCGCATAGGCCTGGGGTGGGGGTGCCAGAAAAGGAAACACTTGAGCCCACTTGGGTGGTTATTCAGGAAGAGCCAAGGGACCAGCCTGTCAAGAGCACAGCATCGTGAGGGACCTGGGACGGTCAGCCCTGGAGTGGGCGGGGGCGGGGGGGGCTTGTCCAGCCAGCCTGCAGTGGAGGATGCTGGGAGCAATGCCAGGCAACAGGCTGGAGACGTGGGCCAACCCTGGTCATGGAGGGGCCCCAGGGCTGGGGGAGCTGGACCCTGTGAACTGGATGTATCCTCCCCAGGGCCTCAGAGGTCCTGGCCAACCCCTCCCATCCTCACCCTCTGAGCGCTCCCTGGGCCCCAGTGCTCTGCGGGGCTCGGCTTTCCTTTCTCTTGCTAACAGATGCCCTCAGCTGTGACTGTTTGGTGACATCCTTGGGGCCTCCCCAGGAATATGATGCCGGGTGCCCCTGGGCTCCTTCTTCACAATAAAGAAAACTGGCCATCCAGCCCCTACCATCTTATTAAAGGACGGGGTGGGGTGAAATGGGGGGGCGATAAATGCCTGCCCCCAATGGCCTTCTTTAATGCTTGAGCTATTGTGAAGGTCTCCATTCTTCCCCCACCAGCCCTCCTTCCCCGAGCTTTGTGAATCAGAAAAGACAATGCGATGACATGAAGGGCAAACACATAAATATCCCTCCCTGCCTTTGGGCGAATCCTAAACATGTTCCCTGCGTGTATGTTGGGTCCTTTCCACAAGAGCCAAGTTCCTTCGGCCCCTCCCTCCCACCCATTCCGATATACCCTGAGCTCCTGGGGTCTCGGTTGGCGGTTGGCAAGACTGCACTGTGAGTTGCTGGGAAACAGGACCTCTGTCTCCCGCTCTCTGTGCCTTTTGACTCTGTCCCTCCCCCCAACTCCCCCTCCTTCCCCAGGCTCCTCCTCCTCCTCAGACCTGCAGGGATCTTTCTAACCAGGATGGGTGTGCTCTGCAGGGCGCTGTGCTCTGACTCTGCCCCTTCCCTTCTGTGCCTCTGCTTGCTCACCTGTAAAATGGGGAGAGTAGTCACTTTTACTCCACTGGTTTTTAAAATTGAGATAAAATATATACAACGTCGAATTTGCGATTTTAAGTGGCGTGAAGTACATTCACATTGTTGTACAATCATCACTGCCATCCATCTCCAGAATTTTTTCATCTTCCCAAACTGAAACTCAGTCCCCATTAAACACTCACTCTCCACGCCCCCTCCTCCAGCCCCTGGGACCACCATTCTGCTTTTCTGTCTCTGAGAACTTGTCTCCTCCAGGAACCTCATATAAATGGAATCATACAGGATTTGTCCTTTGTGACTGGCTTATTTTATTTCACAAAACATCTTTAAGGTTCATCCATGTTGTAGCTTGTGTCCTATTTTCCTTCTTCTTTTTTTATTTTTTTAAATAAATTTATTTATTTTTGGCCGTGTTGGGTCTTTGCTGCTGCGCGCAGACTCTCTCTAGTGGCGTCGAACAGGGGCTACTCTTCGTTGCGGTGCGCGGGCTCCTCATTGCAGTGGCTTCTCTTGTAGAGCACAGGCTCTAGGAGCACAGGCTTCAGTAGTTGTGGCTTGTGGGCTTCAGTAGTGGCTCATGCGGTGCGCGGGCTCCTCATTGCAGTGGCTTCTCTTGTAGAGCACAGGCTCTAGGAGCACAGGCTTCAGTAGTTGTGGCTTGTGGGCTTCAGTAGTGGCTCACGGGCTCCTCATTGCAATGGCTTCTCTTGTGGAGCACAGGCTCTAGGAGCACAGGCTTCAGTAGTTGTGGCTTGTGGGCTTCAGTAGTGGCTCGCAGGCTCTAGAGCGCAGACTCAGTAGCTGTGGCGCACGGGCTTAGTTGCTCTGTGGCATGTGGGATCTTCCCGGACCAGGGCTCGAACCTGTGTCCCCTGCACTGGCAGGCAGATTCTTAACCACTGCGCAACCAGGGAAGTCCCGATTTTCCTTCTTTTTTAAGGCCAAACACTATTCCATTGCACAGATAGACCATTTTGTAATGCCACCATTCTCTGCCTCTGGGAAAAAAGTCACAAAATGAGGAGGCAGTTTAGCAAAAGTTTAGAGCAGGGACCCTGAGGCCAGGCTGCCTGGGTCCCTGTGTGGCCACTTATAATCTTAGGCAAATGACTTCTTTGTGCCTGCCTCAGTTTCTTCTCAGTAAAATGGGTTGATAATGGTCCCTCCTCACAGGATCAAATGAGCTAAGTTTTGTAAAGCACACAGGACAGCGCCTTGCTGAAGGAAGAGCCATCAGAGTGGTGTCAAATAAACTAGCAGGAGGCCATCCTCTGTGCTGCCTGCTGAACCTACCTCACCCACACCCTTCCTTTCTGGTCCTTTCTTGTCCAGGGTTTGGAATTGTCTACCCGGCTCTGCCTTTCCCTCTGCGAGGGGGGAAAGACCTCGGTTACCCATAACGAAGGACCTTTGTTTCGCAGCTGCAGTCCAGATGCTGATTTTACGGTTAAGGCATCCTTTACTGTCGGCAAGGCCTTAACACCGTGGGTACCACACAGGGTGGAGGATGGAGACCGCAGGACTTGAAGCTGATGAGAGACCCCAGCCTCAGCCAGGCCAGCCCACCATGCAGAATTCACAGGATCCTCCTCCAAGAGTGTGGATGTTGAGCAGCTTCGAGGTAAACTCCTAATATGGGCTGCACCCCAGCCCACATGCCCCAAGCAGTCTGAATCTTCTAGCTCTGTACAGTTGTCACCTTCTCCAGGCCAGTTTTTCCAGACCTCTGTCCACTCCTCTTCCGTTCCCCCCAACATAGAGACAAGAGTCAAAGGGATATGGGTTCAAAAACCACTTTCACTGCTTGCTGCTGTGTGACCTTGACCAAGTTGCTTACCTTCTCTGGACAACTTTCTTCTTCCTTAAAGTGGGGATAATACATAATACTTTCTGCAGAGGAGCACCAAGGGAATTCAGTGAGGTCAGGAAGGAAACAGCGCTGGTCCTTTCTCTGGTTTGCCGCCTTGAACCTCTGTCTCTCTCGCTGAGCTGGCCACCTCTGCCTCAGATAGAGGCTGATTTCGTGGGAGCCGCGCACCCTGACTCACAAGGGAGGCCCCCACATCAGGATTCAGTGGCCTCTCCTTCGTGTCCCACACACCCAGCTGTGCCCGGGAGCTGCTTGCCTCAAGTATGTGCCACCGAGAGACTCACACACCTGTCAACGTGGAGCCTCCCACGTGTGGTGTTTAGAATTCTTTGACAAGAAGCAGTGAATGTTTATCTTTTGGTTTGTTTTTGAAAAATGACAGGAGTAAGAAAAACCTCCGAAGTGCCCTGGGGCCCCGTGGAGGGAGCCGGGGGAGAGACACTCAGCAGAGTGACGGGTGGCTGTCAGATGATGCGGGTCTGGGTCTAGGACCACAGCCAAGGCACACAGAGGGGCTGGGCGGGTGTTCCGTGGGCACAGCTGGAGCCGGTGGGGAACTGGTGCCAGCGCGGGTTCTAACCCAGCACCAGTGTCGTGAGCGCAGGTACAGGCATCCCGCGCCCGATGACACCACTTGTGAGCACGTCGTGGGCTGAATGGTGGCCCCGAAAACACGTCCTAATCCGTGGAACCTCTGAATGCTACCTTATTTGGCCAAAGGGCCTTTGTAGGTGTGATTAGGTTAAGGCTCTCCAGATGAGATAGTCCCAGATTAGCCAGGTGGAGCCTAAATCCCACAAGTGTCCTTACAGGAGGGAGATTTGAGACAGAAGTAAAAGCCATGTGAGGATGAAGCAGAGATTGGAGTGATGAAGCCACAAGCCGAGGAAGCCGAGGGCGGCTGACGCCCCACAGGCTGGAAGAGGCAGGAAGGGCTCTCTCCTAAGGCCTTCGGAGGGAGCCCAGCCTGCCAACACCCTGATTTCGGACTTCTGGCCTCCAGAATTTATTCTCCAGGGAGAATAAATTCTGCTGTGTGAAACCACCCAGTTTGCTGTATGTGTTCTGGCAGCCTTAGGAAACGAATACGTGAGCTTCGTGACTTTGCAGGAATTCATCTTCTAAGCTTCAGCTTCCTCACTTGCAAATAGCACCTAATTTATACAGTTTGTAAAGGATTACCCAAAGTATTTAGGTTGAATCGTGGTAAACTGACGTTTTTGAAAGTCAGAAATAATTGGATATTGGCAGTTTCATCTGAGTCAACCCAGTGATCTATGCAAAGCACTTAGAATAGCATCTGGCCCACAGTAAGTGTGCAGCAAATATGGAGACGCAGTCCTAGGGCCAGGAAGATGACTCCTCAAATGGGACTGATAGCTTGGGGTGGAGTGGCATTCATACTGGGCTCTGAGGGATGCGTAGGAGCTTGTGTGGCGGAAAATGGGGATGCTGGGGGCTGGGGGAACACCTCAAGGAATGGGTCAGGGAGGGAAAAGTTGGCTTTGGTAGGTGCTGGTAGCGGACTGAGGGAGCTTCCCTGGGGAGGGGGTGCAGGGGTGATGTAAGCACCTTCTGAATACAGAACCCTCCATGCCTGCCCAGCCACCAAAGGGGAAGCTCCTCCATCCTGTAATGGCATGATTTTCCCAAGACACTTGAATGTGTCACCCTTCACTGGCGTATGCGACCCTGGGGAAGAAAGCTAAAATCTCTTTAGCCCGTGTAGGAGATTCCTGTGGCTGCTGAAACAAAATACCCAAAACTGCGTGGCTTAAAATAACAGAAATTAATTTTCTTACAATTCTGGAGGTCAGAAGTCCAAAATCAGTCTCACTGGGCCAAAATCAAGGTGTCAGCAGGGCCACATCCCATCTAGAGGTTTCCTTGCCTTTTCCAGCTCCCAGAGCTGTTGGAAAGACCTCGGTTACCCATAACGGAGGACCTTTGTTTCACAGCTGCAGTCCAGATGCCGATTTTACGGTTAAGGCATCCTTTACTGTCGGCAAGGCCTTAACACCGTGGGTACCACACAGGGTGGAGGATGGAGACCGCAGGACTTGAAGCTGATGAGAGACCCCAGCCTCAGCCAGGCCAGCCCACCATGCAGAATTCACAGGATCCTCCTCCAAGAGTGTGAATGTTGAGCAGCTTCGAGGTAAACTCCTAATATGGGCTGCACCCCAGCCCACATGCCCCAAGCAGTCTGAATCTTCTAGCTCTGTACAGTTGTCACCTTCTCCAGGCCAGTTTTTCCAGACCTCTGTCCACTCCTCTTCCGTTCCCCCCAACATAGAGACAAGAGTCAAAGGGATATGGGTTCAAAAACCACTTTCACTGCTTGCTGCTGTGTGACCTTGACCAAGTTGCTTACCTTCTCTGGACAACTTTCTTCTTCCTTAAAGTGGGGATAATACATAATACTTTCTGCAGAGGAGCACCAAGGGAATTCAGTGAGGTCAGGAAGGAAACAGCGCTGGTCCTTTCTCTGGTTTGCCGCCTTGAACCTCTGTCTCTCTCGCTGAGCTGGCCACCTCTGCCTCAGATAGAGGCTGATTTCGTGGGAGCCGCGCACCCTGACTCACAAGGGAGGCCCCCACATCAGGATTCAGTGGCCTCTCCTTCGTGTCCCACACACCCAGCTGTGCCCGGGAGCTGCTTGCCTCAAGTATGTGCCACCGAGAGACTCACACACCTGTCAACGTGGAGCCTCCCACGTGTGGTGTTTAGAATTCTTTGACAAGAAGCAGTGAATGTTTATCTTTTGGTTTGTTTTTGAAAAATGACAGGAGTAAGAAAAACCTCCGAAGTGCCCTGGGGCCCCGTGGAGGGAGCCGGGGGAGAGACACTCAGCAGAGTGACGGGTGGCTGTCAGATGATGCGGGTCTGGGTCTAGGACCACAGCCAAGGCACACAGAGGGGCTGGGCGGGTGTTCCGTGGGCACAGCTGGAGCCGGTGGGGAACTGGTGCCAGCGCGGGTTCTAACCCAGCACCAGTGTCGTGAGCGCAGGTACAGGCATCCCGCGCCCGATGACACCACTTGTGAGCACGTCGTGGGCTGAATGGTGGCCCCGAAAACACGTCCTAATCCGTGGAACCTCTGAATGCTACCTTATTTGGCCAAAGGGCCTTTGTAGGTGTGATTAGGTTAAGGCTCTCCAGATGAGATAGTCCCAGATTAGCCAGGTGGAGCCTAAATCCCACAAGTGTCCTTACAGGAGGGAGATTTGAGACAGAAGTAAAAGCCATGTGAGGATGAAGCAGAGATTGGAGTGATGAAGCCACAAGCCGAGGAAGCCGAGGGCGGCTGACGCCCCACAGGCTGGAAGAGGCAGGAAGGGCTCTCTCCTAAGGCCTTCGGAGGGAGCCCAGCCTGCCAACACCCTGATTTCGGACTTCTGGCCTCCAGAATTTATTCTCCAAGGAGAATAAATTCTGCTGTGTGAAACCACCCAGTTTGCTGTATGTGTTCTGGCAGCCTTAGGAAACGAATACGTGAGCTTCGTGACTTTGCAGGAATTCATCTTCTAAGCTTCAGCTTCCTCACTTGCAAATAGCACCTAATTTATACAGTTTGTAAAGGATTACCCAAAGTATTTAGGTTGAATCGTGGTAAACTGACGTTTTTGAAAGTCAGAAATAATTGGATATTGGCAGTTTCATCTGAGTCAACCCAGTGATCTATGCAAAGCACTTAGAATAGCATCTGGCCCACAGTAAGTGTGCAGCAAATATGGAGACGCAGTCCTAGGGCCAGGAAGATGACTCCTCAAATGGGACTGATAGCTTGGGGTGGAGTGGCATTCATACTGGGCTCTGAGGGATGCGTAGGAGCTTGTGTGGCGGAAAATGGGGATGCTGGGGGCTGGGGGAACACCTCAAGGAATGGGTCAGGGAGGGAAAAGTTGGCTTTGGTAGGTGCTGGTAGCAGACTGAGGGAGCTTCCCTGGGGAGGGGGTGCAGGGGTGATGTAAGCACCTTCTGAATACAGAACCCTCCATGCCTGCCCAGCCACCAAAGGGGAAGCTCCTCCATCCTGTAATGGCATGATTTTCCCAAGACACTTGAATGTGTCACCCTTCACTGGCGTATGCGACCCTGGGGAAGAAAGCTAAAATCTCTTTAGCCCGTGTAGGAGATTCCTGTGGCTGCTGAAACAAAATACCCAAAACTGCGTGGCTTAAAATAACAGAAATTAATTTTCTTACAATTCTGGAGGTCAGAAGTCCAAAATCAGTCTCACTGGGCCAAAATCAAGGTGTCAGCAGGGCCACATCCCATCTAGAGGTTTCCTTGCCTTTTCCAGCTCCCAGAGCTGTTATTCCTCGCATTTTTTGGCTGGTGGCCCCTTCCTCCATCTTCAAAGCCAGCAACGTAGCATCTTACTTCCTTGTTACATGGCCTTCTTATGTGTCAAATCTCCCTCAGCCTCCCTCTTCAAAGGACACCTGTGATTGCATTTAGGGTCCGCCTGTATAATTGAGGATAATCTCCCCATCTCAAGATCGTCAATGTAATCAGATTTGCAAAGTCCCTTTGCCATATAAAGCGACATGCAGAGGTTCCAGGGATTAGGACCCGGATGCCCCTGGGGGCCATTGTCCAGCTGGCCCAGCTGGCATTAAAGGCCCCTCCGGTTTGGCCTCTGCTCCCCTCCCTCAGCAGCATCAGCTCCTCACCTTCTCACCTGCTCCGCCAATCCCTGCTCAGACGTGCCAAGGACCTGCTTCTTCTGGAATGCTCTCCCTGCCCCTGCACAGGGTTCCTCTGTCTGGAGACCTCAGAGTGACACCCCGGGGCACTTCCTTAGCTGCCCTCTCCCGGTGCCCCCAGAGCAGCGCATCTGCACCCCTCTCTTGCAGCATTGGAATCCCAGGCCAGTCCTGGCCTCACCATGGGAGGGTCACATCACAGACAAGCATGTGTCCAGGTGGGACCTGCGCTCGACCTTGCAGAAAGGGACAGGTCAGGTGAGAGCAGTCGGAGATGCTGAGCATGCCCGGAACAGAGACACGTCAGGGGCAGAGGAAGTGCACCTTCTCATGGGTCAGTACAATGAACACTTAGAGCTGACATCGACTGGGCTCTTACTACATCCCTGCCACGCGACGATTCTATCTTAACGCTCGAAACATCTCCACAAGGGAGAAACTCTCATCAGGTCCATTTTGTAGGTGAGGAAGCTGGGGCACAGAGAGTTTCAGTAACTTCCACAAGGTCACACAGCTGGCTTCCAGAACTGTGAGAAAACACAATTTTGTTGTTTAATCCCCTCAGTCTATGGTATTCTTGCTATGGCAGCCCAAGCTGATGAAGACACTCTATGATTCCATTTATATGACCTTCCAGAAAAAGCAAAGCTGTGGGGAGGGAGAACAGAGAGTAGTTGCCAAGGGGTTAGAGATGGGAGGATTTCGCTACAAAGGGACAAATAGAGGGAATTTTGGGGGATGATGGAACTATTCTCTGTGCTCTGAGAGTGATGGTGATTACACAGCTCATAGAACTGTACCCCGTTAAAAAGCAAAGTTTTCTCTGTATAAATTTTAATTTTTTTTTTTTTTTTATGGCATGCGGGATCTTAGTTCCCTGACCAGGGATTGAACCGGTGCCCTCTGCAGTGGAAGCACAGAGCCTTAACCACTGGACCGCCAGGGAAGTCCCAGTGTATAAATTTTAAAAGAAACAAAAAGTGTGCTTTATATCACAGAAAAGAAGAAGAACCCTCTGGCTACTGTTCAGAGAATGGACTACAGGGGCTAAGAGTTGGAGCAGGTTGGTCACCAGGCAGAGACGGTGATGGTGAGGCTCGGGGGTAGCCAGGGAGGCGGGGAGATGCCGTCAGACTAGGGCTGTGTTTGGAGGTAGGAGTGACAAGATTTGCTGACGGACTGGATGGGGACTGGTGAGGAAAGGAGCGGAATCAGTGATGATTCCTAGGTATCGCTGTGCATCTGTCTTGGTGGAGAAGAATGGGGGAGGAGCCGTGTATCAGTCAGTACTCAGGTGAGGGACAAAAATCCTCTTGCTGCTTTAGGCAGAGAGCGATTTCATCAGGGAATCAGACGCATACACAGTCGGTGGAACCGCTGAAGGGCCAGGAGTGACTTCCAGGGCAATCGCACTCAACTGGGTCATCAAGAAAACCACTGTGAGCCACAGTCAGGAAGATGGTGATGGAAGAGCCTTGTCCTGCTCTTGGCTCCAGGCACACACTGCCTGCCTTGCAGAATGAAGGCTTTTGTGCTGCCACCTCCCTCTCCACCTAATTCCATTCCAAGCCCAAGACTCATGCAAGTGCATCTAACTGATTGTATTAGTCTCCTAGGGCCACCATAACAAAGTGCCACAGACTGGGTGGCTTCCACAACAGACATTTATTTTCTCACAGCTCTGGAGGTTGGAAGTCCAAGATCAACGTGTCAGCAGGCTAGGTTTCTTCTGAGGCCTCTCCCCTTGGCTTGTAGATGACCATCTCCCTGTGTCCTCACATGGTTGTCCTTCTGTGTGTGTCTGCGTTTGAATCTCTTTTATAAGGACACCAGTCATACTGAATTAGGGCCCACGCCGGTGACCTCATTTAACCCTAATTACTTCTTTCAATTTAAATGACCTCTATTTCCAAATGCAATCACAATCTGCGATATAATAGGAGGTAAGGAGGGATTCTCCCCTAGAACCTTTTTAGGGAGCTGCCACCTTGCTTCCAGACTTCCAGCCTCCAGAGCTGTGAGAGAATAAATTTCTGTTGTTTTAAGCCACACTGTCTGAGGTAATTTGTTACAGCAGCTACAGGACATTAATACACAAGGCTTCTGAAATTCTCGCAAAATGTACCTTTGACTCATTGGCCCAGTTGTTCAGTAGAATGTTAGAGCCACAAGGCCCCTCCAAGATCTTCTATGGCATCCAGGGCAGGGCTGGGGAAAAGAACACCTCAGCTCAGATACCAGATTTACCTGTTGTTGACAGCGTGACCTTCGGCAAGTCACCTAAGCTTTCTGAACCAAAATTTTCTTTGGTATAAAATGAGGATAATGACATCTCCTTCATGATGTCATCATGAGATAATAATTACATTGAACAGCTCAACACAGCAATTGGCATAAGTTGCCCAGTGGATTCTGTGTTGTATTTCCTCTGGCCCATTCATCGTCCTTGCACCACCGTGGTACTTGTTAGTCGATCGGACCATGGCTTTTCATCTTTGTGAGTAGAAGTCAATTAGGTGGTGTTTGCTGCTGGTACAGGAGTCCCAGAGAGCTTAGTGGGATCCTCCAGGTCACTAGGGCCACCCTGGGAAGCAGCCAGGCTCCAGTGGCAGCCCCGGTGTCATTAGGTTAGGTTGGTTCTGGTAGATGCTGTCTTATTAGCGAACACTGGATCCCAGCTAGAAGCTATGGCCTGTGCTCAAGTCAGCCATGAGCATTAAAACAATGCTTCATGAGCAATAAATATCTCTGGGCTTGTTAAGCATTTCCAAGAGACTGGCAGGTGTCTTCCTCCGAATTGATCTGGAGAAGCCACATGGCATCCCTCGCTTTCCCTAACCTCCTGATGAATTACTGTAAATGTCTGTCTTCTTGACAGTTTGGGAACTCATAGACTGGTCATCCATGCTTGCTCACTGGCTTAGAGTGCATCTGGGTGAGTCCTCTTTTTTTAAATCTTATAGCCTGAAAAACTGTTTCCTTAGTGTAGAATCCAAAGCCTCCTTCCCACCCCCAAGGTTGTGGCTGTAGTTCAGGGCGTGTCCCCTCTCTGGTCCTGCCAGTCCCCCCGACACTGGATTGAGCCATTATCAACCATTAACCCCTTGGCCTGAAAAACCTGTTCCTTGAAGTCATTGAGGGCTGGCACGGGACTGCAAGGAGCCTCTGTGGACCTCAGTATCCTCATCTGTAAATTGGAGACACTCCTAGTCATCGCCTCATTAGATGTGGTAAAAATCAGGAGAATCCAAATGAAGCACCAAGGACAGGGCCTGACCCACGATCAGTGCTCAGTAAAGGCTAAGACATACGATTAATGTCCAGAAAAAAATAATGCCCCCTCCAGTGGACACAGTGCTTTCGAGTTTGCAAAGTGCTGAGTTAGATATCATTTCATTCCCGCTGGGCAGCAAGCCCGTGAAGGCAGATCAAACAACAGTGAGGCCTCTGATTTGTGGGTGAGGGAGCAGAGCTCTCAGCCCCACGGTCGGGCGGGAGGCGTCTGAGCAGGGCTCCAGCTTGGAAGCCTGAGATCTTTCCACATTTCTCCTTGGGAAAGACTAGCCAGCCCCTGGAGAGGGAAGCTGGATTTCTGTGACAGCACTTGGGGAGCAAAGGCTGCATCTACTCATCTCTGTGCTCCTGACACCACATGTGTGGCTGGCTCATAGCAGGACACCCTCAGTTAGGTTTTGGTTGTTGTCGAAGTTTTGTTTGTTTTTAATTTTTATTGAAATATACATAGATATATACATGCTCTTTTTCAGATTCTTTTCCATTAAAGGTTATTACAGGATAATGACTCTAGTTCCCTGTGCTATACAGTAGTAGGTCCTTGTTGTTTTTCTATTTTATATATAGTAGTGTGTATCTGCTAATCCCAAACTCCTAATTTATTCTTCTCCACCCCTTTCCCCTTTGGTAACCATAAGTTTGTTCTTTATGTCTGTGAATCTATCTCTGTTTTGTAAATAAGTTCATTTGTATCATTTTTTTAGCTTCCACATATAAGTGGTATCATATGATATTTGTCTTTCTCTGTCAGACTTACTTCACTTAGTATGATAATCTCTAGGTCCATCCATGTTGCTGCAAATGGCATTATTTCATTCTTTTTT
>NC_041220.1:107101306-107111967 GCF_002837175.3 Physeter macrocephalus
CAGACTCTGGGTCAAGCTCGTTATGCTTATGATCTCATTTTATACTCAGAAACCTCACGAGGCAGGCACCATTATCATCTCCATTTTACAACTGAGGGAAAACCGAGGCAGAGATCTTGAACCCAAGCAGCCTGCTCTTGACTGTAACACCTGAGGTCCACATGGCCTCTGTAGGACACATTTGCATGGGATGCTTTCAGCCCCAGGCAACCTATTGCGCTGCTGGATTGTTCTGCTTCTAAGACGCCTTTTCCTTTGTTGATTCAAAACACTTCCCAGTGACTGCTGCCCTGTGGCCTCGATCCGAACACAAGTCTCCCTCCTTCCCAGCAGCCTTCGGATGTGGGGGGGCCCACGTACCCCGAGTCCTCCCCCGTGTAAGCATCATTTTTGTGCCTTCCTTTCCTTTTATGTCACAGTGACCAGACCCCTTTCCCTGGCTCATGCTTCTCTCTGGGTGTGAGGCCTGTGACCTGGTGTCCCTGTGAGTGGGGTGAGTGTCCAGTGGGGTGGCCCTGGTAAGCAAAGGCCCCCTGACCTGAGTTGGTGACCTGGGGGAGAGCCAGAGCATAGCGCCCCCTGAGCCACCGTCAGGCGGAGTGCAGGTGTGGGGCTCTGGGTGCAGACAGAACTTTCCAGCCCTTCTGTGTCGGGCAAGAGAGGAGCTCCCTGATGCCTCGACTCTGGTGCTGGACACATGTGCAGTGCCAGCTCCATAAGTCAGGGGATGACTGACTGGGCTGTTGGCCCCCAGTGATGGGGACTTGGTGAGATTTCCAGGGACCCTTGCTTGTTGGGTAAGTTTGATGGCAGCTCCTGAGGGAGCCCTCTCTGGGCCATGAGCGGGTGTGAGCCCTTTACAGGTGATCACACATTCAGCAGGTGACCTGCCCAGGGTCCCACAGTCGGTGCGAGGGGACCTGGCCGGCTTGACCCAGAGGCCTGTGGGCCTGAGTCGCTCAGCTGAATGACCCGCATCCTGCACACCTCCTGCCTTTGCTCCAGGGCCCTGCTGAACGGGAAGCTGGTTTACCGGGCTCCCTGCGTGCCGGCCGTGGGGTCTGTGCGCGGGAGGTGGCCTCCAGGTGTGGTCTGGGGCCACCTGTGTTGGAATCACCTGAGGTTCGATTTTAGCAGAGAGACCCTGGCCCCTGGGGACGTGCATCGTAACAAGCTCTCCAGATGATCCTACTGAGTTCGTGACCCTTTATGGGTGGGCTGCGTTCCAGCACCAGGACGGGGCAGGCTCAGGAGGGCTGGTGCCTTTTGGAAATGCTAAGGGTGCTGGCCTTTCTGGAATGTTCTCTCGGCCTTTTACTGCCCAGTTGTGTTTCTGTCATCTCTGAATGCACGCACACAGTGAGGCGTGCTTCCCTGGTGGGAGACGTCAGCTGGCTGAGGGCTGGGGGCTGTCTTTTGGAAAACTGGGATGCGTGTGGCAACGGAGAGGAGGACCTACACCCCTGCCCCCTCATCCCACTTGAGGGTCAGTCACAGCTGTGGCTGGAACAGAACATCTTCCTCATCCTGCTGGTGATAGGGCAGCTTCCATGTGGCTCCCCAGCCCAGCTGTCTGCTCGTTCTTTTCGGCTCCGTGTGTGAATCGCAGAAATGAAATCATGCCTTTCAGCCGTTGAAGCAACAAGTAAATAACATGTCCTCCTTTGGTCTGCAATTTGGGTAGTTCAGGAGCGAGGTGCCGCGCTCTCCTCCTCATCTTTATATACCTTCGGGTGGCATCCTCAAGATGAGATGTCTTTTTGGATGTTGCTTTATGATTATCACCTGGGGATTAATCTCTCGGCTACGAGGTTGCCAGGCTGGTTGCTAGGTAACTGCTGGCTGGGGAGAGGGTTTTCTGAGGCTCAGCCACACAGGGATTGCTGGATGAGTCACCCAGAGGTGGCCCAAAGTCTAGGCTTCTGAAGAGGTTAGTGTCAACGAGGAAAGCAGTTGTTGAATTAATTGGAGGTGTATCTATGCCGAGAATAAACACGGGCCTGAGATGTTTCTCAAATTAACTAAACCTAAACAGTGTTTTAATTGCACAGTCCCCCTCACCCATGCAGAGCGGCGTGTTGCAGTGCGGCTGAGGCTGCTTCTTAACGCTTGGAGGATGGAGGGGCCATACTTAGGCAGATTAAAGGAAGGTTTATGCTTGTGACTGCCGTGATGGAGGGCTGCTGACGCCTCCGACATCGACATCTACACACCGTCTCCTTGTGAGTTCAGGGTTCGGGCGAAGAAGCTGTGCCCCCTCCCCTGGTACCATGTTGCCTTCGGGGCTTTCAGAGATTCCAAGGTCGGCATTGCACAGTTGGTGCAGGGCTGGGAGAATGTCCTGGAAGGAGAGACCAGGTTGGTTTGAATAGTGTCCATGTGCTGCATTGGGGGTCCCTTTGCCTTCTGTCAACAAATGAATCTGTGGGTGGTTTGTATCTTTTCTCGCATCCTTAATGACCTTGAGCTTCCTAGGTGTCCATCTGTTTTCCACCCTCTCCAATAATCCCCTGGTGTGTTTCAAGATGCATTTGTTAAATATTTATGAACGGCGGCACCGTTGCCTTGGCACTCAGCAGTGGGCGTAGTCTTTGCAAGGTGGCACTGGGGATCCTAGAAATGCATCTCAAGACTCTGTCACCTTCAGCAGAGCGTCATGCAGGGTTCAGCTGCCCCGTTTTGCGGTTTCCTGGCCCAGCTAGAGAGTGGGAGCTTCATCTAGAATGGAATAATTAAGTGGGTTGAGTCATCTGGGGGGGTGTGTCTGTATGTTCATTTTGTGTGGGTTACCGAAAATATTTAGTGCTGTAAATGCTTGGAGATGTCAGAATTCATCTTATTTTTCCAAGATTTTTTTTTTTTTTTTAACTGTATTACTCAGCAGAAAAGCACATTTCTTTTCCGCCTCCCTCCCGAGGGTGGGAGGGCAGAGAGAGCAGAGTACGGATGACCCAGCCGCCATCGACCCAGCGCTGCCTGCCTGGGCTCTTAGTAACAGTCTTGAAGGTTGATCTCACTGTCCTAATTCTGGAGGTGGGGAAGTAAGGTCAGAGAGGAACCCGCCCAAGGTCAGCCAGCTAACTGGGGATATAGCAGTAGGATTCGGACCCACATCCGTCGGACAGCGAGCCCGCCAAGCTCCGCTTTCCATACCCACAGCTGCACGGGGCCTGCGGGGTGACTCTCCCCTGCTGCAGATGCCCTAGTTCCCATCCCAGCTGGGCAGTGATCCCCGGGAGGCCCCCCGGCAGGAGAGGAGACCCCAGGCCAGAAAGAGCAGATGGGAACACAGCAAATTCAAGTGCCCATCGAGTTCCTCGTCTATGAAACAGGGTGACTGCTAATTCCCAACTCACGGTGAATATTTGGAGAACAGGTATAAGGGCCAGGGCCTTGTAAGTTGAGTGGCCCTGTAATTTATGGCCCAGACCAGGACACTTTGGAGAGTGATGGTGGACCCTGTGCATTTGGGATGCCGGGGCAGTAACTGTCAGCCAGGACTGTCCCAAGCATCTCGGGCACGTGGTCCCCTCCTGATAAGCTCCTTATAAAGTTCACCCCGAGGCCCATATCCTATTTGCTGTCCATTCCTGGCTGTTCTTTCCAGAAAACACCCCTTGGACCCCTCTTGCCTCTGGGGCAGGGCTGCTCTGGCTTGGGCTCACCATCTCTTCCGGACCCCTGCCACAGGCCGGCCTCCTGCCTCTGGCCCTTTTCTTTTTGGTAGTAAAATATACATAATATAAAATTTACCACTTTAAAGTGTTCAGTGCCATTTACTACATTCGCGGCGTTGCCCAGCCATCACCGTTATGTATTTATAGAACATTTTCAGTCACCCCCAGGGGAGACCCCATATCCGTTGGCAGCCACTCCCCATTTCCCCCTGCCCTTAGCCCTAAGCAACCACTAACCTCTTTTCTGTCTCTATGGATTTCCCTATTCTGGACCCTGCGTATAAGTGGAATCATACAATATACGGTCCTGTACGACTGCTTCTTTTACTTAGGATAATGTTTTCAAGGTTCATCCATGTTGCAGCATGTATCAGTACATTCTTCCTGTTTATGGCTGAGTAATGTTCCATTGAATGGGTAAGACTACATTTTGTTTATCCATTCATCCATTGATGGACATTTGCATTGTTTCTACCTTTTGGTTAAGTGTGAATAGTGCTGGAGTGAGTGAACGTTCAGGTACAAGTTTCTCTGGGACCACCTGTTGTGAGTTCTCTTGGGTATGTAACCAGGAATGGAATTGCCGGTTCGTGTGGTGATTTTATGTTTAACATACTGAGGGACTGCTGTTTTCCACGGCAGCTGCACCATTTTATATTCCCACCAGCAATGTACAAGGTTTTCACTTTTTCCATATCCTCACCAACACTTGTTACTTGTTTATTTTTTTATTATAGCCATTCTAGTGGGGGTGAAGTGGTATCTCATTGTGGCTTTGATTTGCATTTCTTAATGGCTAATGATGTTGAGCATCTTTTCCTGTGCCTGTTGGCCATTTGTTTATCTTCTTCGGAGCAATGTCTATTCAAGTCCTTTCCCATTTTTAATTGGGTTGTTTGTCTTCCTGTTGTTGAGTTGTAGGAGTTCCTTATATGCTCTGGATACTAGATCCTTATCAGATGTATCATTTGCAGATATTTTCTACCATTTTATGGGTTGTCTTTTCACTTTCTTGCTAGTGTTTATTAATGCACAAAATTTTAAAATTTTGGTGAAGTACAGTTTATTTTTGTTGCTTGTGCTTTTGGTGTCACATCTAAGACACTGTTGCCAAATCCAAGGTCATGAAGATTTACCTCTATGTTTTCTTCTAAGAGTTTTATGGCTTTAGCTTTTATATTTAGGTCTTTATTCCATTTTGAGTTAATTTTTGTATATGGTGTGAGGTCAGGGTCCAACTTGATTCTTTTGTGTGCGGACATCTAGTTGTTCCAACACCATTTATTGAAGAGACCGTTCTTGCCCCATTGAATGGTCTTGGCACACTTAGCGAAACAATCAGCTGACCATGAACACATGGTTTTATTTCTGAACTCTCCCTTCTATTTCATTGATTTATATGGCTGTTCTTATGCCAGTCCCACACTGTTTTGATTACTGTAGCCTTAAGTTTTTAAACTGCAAGCTTTGAAATTGGGAAGCGTGAGTCCTCTAGCTTATTCTTCGTTTTCAAGATTGCTTTGGCTATTCACTATACCTTGCAATTTCCATTTCTACAGAAAAGGCCGTTGGGATTTTGATAGGGATTGCATTGAATCTGTAGATCAGTCTGGGAAGTATTCCCATCTTAACGTTATTAAGTCTTCCAATCCATGGTGTTTTTCATTTGTTTGGGTCTTCTTTACTTTCTTTCAGCAACGTGTTATAGTCTGCAGTGTACACATTCTTTCACTTTTTACTGTAGGCGATCAACTACAGTAGTATAAGTAAATCCCATGACTGTCACCAATGCAAATCCCAAGTGTTCTTCGTATCACACTGCAGGTGTTGCCAAGATTTTGGGAAGTGTTTATCTTTTTTTTTTTTTTTTTTTTTGTGGTACGCGGGCCTCTCCACTGCCGTGGCCTCTCCCTGTTGCGGAGCACAGGCTCCGGACGCGCAGGCTCAGCGGCCATGGCTCACGGGCCCAGCCGCTCCGCGGCATGTGGGATCCTCCCGGACCGGGGCACGAACCCGCGTCCCCTGCATCGGCAGGCGGACTCTCAACCACTGCGCCACCAGGGAAGCCCCTTGGGAAGTGTTTAGTCTCATCATTCCTTTGAAATCACAGTATTATAAGATCTTGTTTTTTTGGTGTTTTAATAAGGAAGCACATGCATAATATATCACAGATGTACATTTTTGCAATATTTTGATAATAGTATTTCAATATAATTGTTTTTTTTCCCTGTGTGTTGTGTCTTAATGCATTTTAAGCATGATTCTGAGAAGGATTTATAGGCTTCACGTGGCTGCCAGAGGTCAGTGGCGCAAACATGGTGGAAACCCTGCACCAGGCTCTCCCCCGATCCCCGCTGCTCCCACACACATGTTCCTTAAAGCCCACTGCCCAGCAGTGGGGTGAGGGTCACCATGGGGCACCCGCCAGAGGACACGGGGTGATGAGTACCAATCCCTGTACAGTAGCTGTAATTTCACCCACTGTGTCCTGCTTTAGAGCTTTTATTGACAGCTGCACAAAAGTGATGTCAATTTAGGGACCATGTAGTATCTGCTCTAACACACACACATAAATTGGTGGCAAACATCTGTCCTTCAGGCAGCTGGCGACACCTCCCAGCACTGTGAGAAATGCTAATTTGGGACATAATAGAGGGGCAGCCGCCTCTGGAATCCCGCAGCGCCCAGGAACTGTCTGGGCTCCCACCTCTTGGTGTGGCACACGGGGTCCTTTGTCACCGGCCTGTGCCGCTCTCCTGCAGGACGTGTGATGCTCCAGCTGCACTGGCTGCACACACTGTGTCCTGGATGCCTGGGGCTTTGGTACAACCTCTCTCTCCCTCTGACGACAACACACTTTCCTGAGCTTCCCTGGAGTGCTCGCCATCCTTCAAGACACCCCCTCCTAGACCGCTTCCCCGCGTGGCGGGGGGTCGGCCTCTGCTCCCACCTTCCTCTCCCGGTTCTCACTCCGTGCTGTGATGAGTTAACACCACTCGGCAGAGACCAGGGCTGACCCTGCCGGCCAAGGTCACTCCATGGTGGCTGGGAACATCCACCAGCCACTGGGGATTCCGTCGACGGAGGAAGGCAGGGCCTTGGGACCCAAGGCGCTTTTGCCTTTGTGGGCCCTTTCCTCCTTAAAAAAAAAAAAAAAAAAAAAGAACGTCTTATGACTGTCTTGGACTAAAGATGAATATAATCCAGGCTGGATTCATTATTTTTTTTTTCCAGTTTTTAAGCAAAAGTTAAAACCATTTTCTGGGGTCACTAAAAGCATCGCGGTTTTGTGTGCCTGATACAGATGTCAGCCCTGAAACAAAGGCCCTGCCTCTAAGGAAACATCCTTCCGCCAACCGAGGGCCTCCATGGCCTTCATCCCTGGCCTCCAGGCCCACAGCCCCACCCGGAGAGGACAGCGGCAGGTTTGGGTACTGCCTCTCCACCCGGGTCCCGGCCTCCAGGGGCCCCTGGAGGGCAGAGCTGCCCGGGGTCCTGCCCCCTTCCTGTGCCATGATCATTTCCTTAATAAAACCCAGCAAACTGAATTTATGTTCCACTTGATGTGTAGATGCTCCGGGTTGGCTCCTGGCACCCAAGGGCTGCCCTGTAAGTCCTCACTGGGGGATGGCCAACCTGCCACCTGCATCCACCCACTGACTCATTCACTCCTCTCTCTCCGCCTGTTGTGTGGTTTCAGCCCTGCCCGCAGGGGCTCGGTCCACGGGGAGATGGGCTTGCAAGGAGGTGAATTGGTTTCCTGGGGCAGCTGCGTGGCTTAAAACCACACACATTCATTCTCTGACAGCCCTGGAGGCCAGAGGTCCTAAATCAGTCTCACTGGCTGTGCTTCCTCTTGCAGCCTCTGGAGGTGTGCTGCTTGCATTCCTTGGCTTGCATCCCCTCCCTCCATCTGCAAAGCCTGCAGCACAGCATCTCCAGTCTCTCTCTGCTCTATCTTCCCATCGCCGTCTCCTCTGTGGCAGATTTGCCCTCTGCCTCCCTCTTATAAGGGCGCCTGTGGTTCCACTGAGGGATAATGCAGGATTATTATTCCCCTCTGGATAATCCAGGATAATCTTCCATCTCAAGATCCCTGGCTTGATCATATCTGCAGAGTCCCTTTTACCGTATAAAGTGGCATGTGCAGGTTCCAGGGATTAGGACCTGGATACCTGTAGGGTATCAGCCGGCTTCCCTTGGCCTAGTCGTCTACGTGTCTGAGCCTCCTTTGCCCCGTTGGTAAGATGCAGTCAGTAACGTGGCCTTGCAGGTGCTGTTGTAGAAGTGTACAAGCTTTATTTAAACCGCCTACCGTACGTAGTGCAGAGGCAGCGAAGTTTCTGGAGCTACCATCAATATGGTGTTTTGGTGCAACAGGGCAAAGCTTGGGTGGGAGCTTAGGAGCCCCCTGGCTGCAGGAGTTTGACACAGAAGTGGGATGCTCTGTTCACCCCCACGGTTCTCAGCAAGGCTGCGCACAGGAGGTGTTCGGGGGTGAGGGGTGGGCTCACATTACTGATGCCTGGGTGTTGCTCCCGGTCTGGGGTCCGGGTATGGGGGTCTCCCGGTCTGGGGTCCGGGTATGGGGGTCTCCCGGTCTGGGGTCCGGGAATGGGGGTCTCCCGGTCTGGGTCTGGGTATCGGGATCCTTGGAGGCTCCTGTGATTCTAATGCACAGCGCTGTTGGGGTCTTTTCTGTGCTCAGGTCGGGTCACTGAGGTGACGGCTGCCCCCTCCTCTTGTGTGCGCCCCGGGCTCTTCGGCCACCTGGGCGTCCCGTTGTTCCTGTTGAAGGTGCTGCCTTTTCAGTGGCTGGGCCTCCGTCACGTGTACAGGAAGGTGCTGGATTTGATGGTTTCCAGGCATCTTCCTTGCTCTGAGGCCGCAGCCCTGAGGGAGTGGGGCTTACGTTGTTCGGTGAGGGGCTGCTCTGCCCGGGTCTCCTGGACTCCCCACTGTAAATGTGGGTCCTCCCCCTTCACAGCTGAGAGGGGACCGAGGGTCAGGGGGCAGACGCCCTTTCCAGAGTCACTGTGTGTGTTGGCCGAGCAGGCCTAGAACCCAGGGCCCTTGACGCACAATGGGCAGTGGATGGGTGGCTTGTCTCTTGGCCAGAGTATTTCAGAATTGGCTGAAAGATGGAGCCTCGGGCGATGAAAGATGGAGGCTCAGGCGATCGGGGCTCTCCAGGGTGCTTACAGCCATGGCGTGTCCATGTAGAGAAAGCCAGAGGGTACTCCCAGGGCCTGGAGGAAACAGGTATGTCTGGTTAAGTGATTTCACATTCTGTTCTGGAATATTCTTAGTTGTCTCATGGGGGTGCGAGGTGAGGGAGGTTCATGAAACTCTCCAAACTGGGACAGAGTTTCATTTCACTTGACTCAGGAAATGGTAGATCCTGGGTTATGGGGGACACACGTGTTCTCGGTGTCCAGAGAGCCTGGCACGTTCCAGAGCCCTCTGGGAGGCAGTGGGCCTGGCCAGGGCTTTGGTGAGGAGGAGGGAAGGCCGCCAGTCTGGCCATGCTGGGGAAGGGACAAGGGTGACCTTCAGGGGAGGTGAGCAAGTGCTGACCACTCAGGGCCTAAAACAGCCTTGGTGTTAGGGGCTGTATCAGTTTGCTAGGGCTGCCGGGACAAAGTACATCGACTGGGGGACTCCAGCAGCAGAGATGTATCGTCTGCTGGTTCTGGAGGCCAGAGGTCCAAGACTGAGGTGCCAGCAGGGCTGTGCTCCCTCTGAAGCTTCTGGGGGAGAACCCTTCCGTGCCTCCTCCTGGCTCCTGGGGTGGGGCGGGGCGGGGCATTGCTGGCAGTCCCTGGCTTTCCATGGCTTGAAGGTGCGTCACTCCATCCTCCGTCTTCACGTGGCCATGCGCGTGCACCTCTGTGTCCAGATGTCCCCTTTTCATGACACAGTCATACTGGATTGGGGCTCACCCGAATGATCTCAGTTAATTGAATCACACCTGCAAGGACCCTATTTCTAAATAAGGTCACGTTCACAGGTTCCAGGCTTAGGGCTTCCACTTTTTTGGGGGTGTCGGGGCACAATTCGGCCTTGACCGGGGTGCAGCACGTGGGGCTGGCAACATGCTCTCGAGCCCTTGATAGCTTTTCATTCTCTTGATAAACGTGTAAGAGTATGAGACCTCGTCCCTTCTTCAGAGACAAGATGCGCAGGCAACCTGCTCGTCACACGGGTGCGGGTGGCAGAGCCAGGATCCAGTTCGCAGCCAGTTGGGGATCTTCCTGGACAGGCCTGCGGCTCGCTTCTCAGGCCGTGGTGACTGCAGGGGACACCATGCCATGTGGGGAAATGTGAACCCACATTTCTCCCCCCACTCTCCACAGGGTGCTTTCCAGCTCCGAGCAGACTCTGGGGCCCGGGAGAGGCCCGGGCTTCACGGAGGCGTGGAGGGGGAGAGGGACAGTGGGTTTGCCGTGCCCCATGCCTCCTGCTGACTCTCCGGGGATCTATTCCTTTGCCTTCTCCCTCGGCTGCTTGGGGGACTGTCGTGTTCTCATTTCTCAGTTCTGTGAGCTCCTTGGCCCTCGGGCCCAGGAATCCTGGATGAAAGGCCCAGGCCAGGTTCCAGGAGGACGGCCCCGAGGAGGTGGTTCCCCACGGTCCTGCGGAGAGAGGAGGGTTCTTTTTATACCTAAACAGATGGGGTGCTGTGAACCAAACTCCACGTGGCTTCTGATTCAAGGGATAGGTTTAAGGATGCACGTCTCTCCAAGACTTGAGATTATACTCTTTTTAATTTTTTAAATTAAATTAATTTATTTTATTTATTTATTTTTGGCTGCATTGGGTCTTTGTTGCTGCGCGCGGGCTTTCTCTAGTTGCGGCGAGCGGGGGCTACTCTTCGTTGCGGTGCGCGGGCCTCTCATTGCGCTGGCTTCTCTTGTTGCGGAGCACAGGCTCTAGGCGCACAGGCTTCAGTAGTTGTGGCTCTAGAGCACAGGCTCAGTAGTT
>NC_041220.1:107112120-107184600 GCF_002837175.3 Physeter macrocephalus
GCTTTCTCTAGTTGCGGCGAGCGGGGGCTACTCTTCGTTGCGGTGCGCGGGCCTCTCATTGCGGTGGCTTCTCTTGTTGCGGAGCACGGGCTCTAAGCGCGTGGGCTTCAGTAGTTGTGGCACGTGTGCTCAGTAGCTGTGGCTTGTGGGCTCTAGAGTGCAGGCTCAGTAGTTGTGGCGCACAGGCTTAGTTGCTCCGCGGCATGTGGGATCTTCCCAGACCAGGGCTCAAACCCGTGTCCCCTGCATTGGCAGGCAGATTCTTAACCACTGCGCCACCAGGGAAGTCCCTATACTCTTTTTTTAAAAATTGAAATGTAGTTGACGTATAGCAATATTTTAGTTTCAGCTGTGCAACAGAATGATTCAATATTTGTGTGTATTGAGAAATGATCACACTGTAAGTCTAGCTAACATCTGTCACCACACAGTTACAATATTTTTTCTTGTGGTGAGACCTTTTAAGAGCTACTTTCTTAGCCACTTTCAGATACGCAGCACTGTTTTATTAACTGTAGTCACCATGCTGTATACTACATCCCCAGGACTTATTTATCTTTAATTGGAAGTGTGTACCTTTTGACCCCCTTCACCCATTTCCCCCACCCCCCTGCCTCTGGTACCAATTTGATCTCTGTATTTATGAGCTCAGTTTTTATTTTTTTTAAGATTCCACATATAAGTGAGCTCGAGCAGTATTTGTTTTACTTGGTCTGACTTATCTCACTTAGTATAATGCCTTCAGGGTCCACCCATGTTGTTACAAATGGCAAGATTTCCTTCTTTTTATGGCTGAATAATAGTCCGTTGAATATATATACCACATCTTTATCCATTCATCCATTGATGGACACTTAGGTTGCTTCTGTATCTTGGCCATTGTAAATAATGCTGCAGTAAACATGGGGGTGCAGACATCTTTTCAAGTTAGTTTTTCCATTTCCTTCAGATAAATACCCAGAAATACCCAGAAGTGGGATTGCTGGATCACATGGTAGTTCTTTTTTTAAAAAAAAAATAAATTTATTTATTTATTTATTTTTCGCTGTGTTGGGTCTTCATTGCGGTGCGCAGGCTCCTCATTGTGGTGGCTTCTCTTGTTGCGGAGCACAGGCTCTAGGCGCGTGGGCTTCAGTAGTTGTGGCACGTGGGCTCAGCAGTTGTGGCTCGCGGGCTCTAGAGTGCAGGCTCAGTAGTTGTGGTGCACGGGCTTAGTTGCTCCGTGGCATGTGGGATCTTCCCGGACCAGGGCTCGAACCTGTGTCCCCTGCGTTGGCAGGTGGATTCTTAACCACGGTGCCACCGGGGAAGTCCCGGTAGTTCTATTTTTTTTTTTTTAGTTACTTTGAGGAACCTCTGAATTGTTTTCCGTAGTGGCTGCACCAGTTGACAATCCCACCAATATTGCACGAGAGTTTCCTTTTCTCTGCGTCCTTTCCGACCGTTACTGTTTCTTTTCTTTTTGAAAATAGCCATTCTAATAGATGTGAGGTGATATCTCAGTATGGTTTTGATTTGCAATTCTCTGATGGTTAGTGATGTTGAGCATCTTTTCATGTACCTGTTGGCCATCTGTATGTCTTCTCTGGAAAAAAGTGCCTATGCAGTTCCTCTGCCCATTTTTTAGTTGGATTCTTTGGTTTTTGCTCTAGAGTTCTATGAGTTCTTTATATATTTTTATATTAACCCCTTATCAGATATATGATTAATAGATATTCCTTCCCATTCAGTAGGTTGCTTTTTAATTTTGTGGATGATTTCCTTTGCTGTGCAGAAGCTTTTTAGCTTGATGTAGTCCTGCTTGTTTATTTTTGCTTTTGTTGCTTTTGCTTTTGGGGTCAAATACAACAAATCATTGCCAAGACCAATGTCAAGGAGCTTATCACCCGTGTTTTCTTCTAGGAGTTTTATGGTTTCAGGTCCTACGTTCCAGTCTTTAATCCGTCTTGGGTTAATGTTTGTATACGGTGTTAGTGGTTGAGTTTTATTCTTTTACGTGAGGCTCTCCAGTTTTCCCAGCACCATTTATTGAAGAGACTGTTCTTTCCCCGTTTTATATTCTTGGCTTCTTTGTCATAAACTAATTGACCATACACATGTGGGTTTATTTATGGGCTGTCTTCTCTGTTCCATAGTCTATGTGTCTGTTTTTACACCACTACTATACCGTTTCGAATACCTTTGTGGCATAGTTTGAAATCAAGGAGCATGATGCCTCCAATTTTCTTCTTAAGATTGCTTTGGCTATTTTATGGTTGACACAAATTGGAAGATAGTTTGTTCTATTTCTGTGAAAAATGAATATGTAATTTTGATAGGTATTGCATTGAATCTGTAGATTGCTTTGGGTAGTGGTAGTGTGGACATTTTAACAATATTAATTAATTAATAAATTAAACTAATATTTTAATATTAATTAATTAATTTTTCTTCAATTTTCTTCAATCTCCCAATGCTCATGCATTGGAAGATTGAAGAAAATTGAAGAAAAATCTTCAGTTTTTTCCATCACTGTCTTATAAATAGTTTTCAGTGTACAGGTCTTTCACCTCCTTGGTTAAATTTATTCCTAGATATTTTATTCTTTGGGATGCAGTTGTAAGTGGGATTGTTTTCTTAATTATTCTTCTGATAGTTCACTTATTAGTGTATAGAAATGCAATAGATTTTTGTATGTTGATTTTGTATCCTGCAACTTTGTTGATTAGTTCTAACAGTTATTTGGTGGTCTTTAGGGTTTTCTATAGATACTTCGTCATTTGCAAATTGTAACAGTTTTACTTCTTCCTTTCTAATTTGGATGCCTTTTCTTTCTTTTTCTTGCCTAATTGTCCTGGCTAGGATTTGTAATACTATGTTAAATAAAACTGGCAAGAGTGCCATCCCTTTCTCGTTCCGGATCTTAGAGGAAAAGCTTTCAGCTTTTCACCATTGAGTATGCTGTTAGCTCTGGGCTTGTCATATGTGGCCTTTATTATGTACATTCCCTCTATACTCACTTGTTGAGAATTTTTATCATAAATGCATGTTGAATTTTGTCACATGCTTCTTCTGCCTCTGTTGAGATGGTCATATGGTTTTTTTTATCCTTCGTTTTGTTACTGTGGTATGTCACATAGATTTTGTGGATGTTGGAACCATCCTTGCAACCATGGAATGAATCCCACTTGATCATGGTGCATGTATTTAACGTACAGTTGAATTCAGTTCGCTAATATTTTATTGAGGAGGACATATTCTAACAGGGCTTCTTAACCTGTTGTGTGCCATGGACCTCTTCTTGGAATAATGTTTTCAAATGCCCAAAATAGAATATAGAGGGTTACGAAGGAGTTCAGTTATTTTAAATACAGCTCTCCCTGTGGACAACCCTGCTATTCTAGACTGTGGAAAGAGCTGCTGAAGTGGCCCTTGCTGCCCCCAGGGGCCGCCAGTGGGTAGCTGGGTCCCAGGCAGGGCAGATTTGGGTGAGCAGTAGTCAGGTGAATGCGGGGAGGGGCTCAGGTAGGATAGGGCGGCGGGCCTGGGGGAGGCTGTGTGGCCTGGGCTGAGAGTCCAGCTCTGCATCTGCCAACTGTGTGACCCGGTGAGCAAGGGAATGGCTGTGGTGACAGCTGCAGCAACAATAGCAAACACTTCCTTCCAGAGCATCCACTGTGCCTAGGTGCTGTCCTCAGCAGCACAGCATTGAGCCCTCCACCCTCCCACCAGCCCCAGGAGCTGGGTCCTCTCGCTGCCATCGGCTGGCAGGAGCCTGGGCCTGGAGGAGTTGGGTGATTACCCAGAATCTGGCTGCCCCTCCTGGGCGCCGGGCACCAGCAGGGCTGCCACCCCCGTCGGAAAGCCCCGCGCGTACTCTGTGGCTCTCTCTGCCGCCGCATGTCCCCAGGGCCGCTGCCCCCTCCTCTTCCTCAGATTCAGCCTCCTTTGTCACCCAGCTCCATGCTCAGCTGCCTCTGCGGTCTCCCCGGGCTGCCCACCCAGGCCGGGTGGTCTTGTCCTTGCCCATGTGCTATAGCGGCCACCAGAACCCAGATGGCACCTTCCCTGGGGGTGCTTTGCGCCTTGAGGCAGCCCCGGCGCCACCCTGTGTCCCCTTGTCAGACACAGGCTCCACGTGCAGGCGGGTTGTCCAGACAGGCTGGAGTGGCTAGAGAGGGTGACAGCCCTGACAGCCCAGGTGAAGGGTCACGGGAAGAACGGGGTAGAGGACAGAGATGTTGACGGGGACGGACGGCAGAGATGGGCAGGAAGGGCCTCCTTGGGGGTGACACAGAGACTCCTTGCTTGCTTGGGGGTCTGAGGGGCTGTTCCCTGGGTGGGGGGCACAGAGGGGACGGGTGTCGTCCAGGCTGCAGTGAGCGTGAGCTGGGTGGTTGGAGGTGGGGACCCGTAGCCTGGGCAGCAGCGGCAGGTGGCCAGGGTGGCCGTGTGGGGAGAAGAGAGGGAGTAGTGGGGCTGGGCTGGGTGCTGCTGTTCCTGGTCACACCTCCCGACCTGACCCGCGGGGCCTCTGCACGCCCTTTCGGCCTAGGACACGCTCTCGCCCCCCCTGCCCAGCGGCTCCCAGCAGCCAGGGGGCACCTTCAAGGCCAGATGCAGCATCATTTCGTGCCCCGTGCCCCAGGCCCTGCAGTGGGGAGGTCTCCCATCGCTGGCCCACCCTGCTCCTGGGCCGTCACGCGTCATCTGCCGACATCACTGAGTACGTCCCGTGGTCCAGCCACGGTGCAGGACGCCCAGTCCCCATGCTAATGGGGACCGTCCTCCAGGGTGGGGAGGACAGGCTCTAACTGAACACGCAGGAAACTGTCCAGAGTGGAGGGTGATGGGGGCCCGGGAGGGTCTGTCTGTCCTGCTCAGCTGGCCCCAGGTCAAGGGCAGGGCTGGTGTCCAGGGCTCGGGTGTCTCTGGAACAGCTGATCAGCCGTTGGCTGATGCGTCACTGTGGTGACCCACAGCATCAGAAGGGCAGCCCACACCCACGGCTCGACGGTGTGTCCGACGTCCATGAGGCCTGATCGTTATCTGTACCCCGAGCTCTCTATGCGAGGCCTGGAATACTAGAAATGGCCAATTTAAAAGGAAGGTGATGCACGCTTGTGGTGAAAAAATGACAGCGGTACCAAAAGTTGTCCAGTGTAAAGTGACTCCGCTGACCGCTCCTCACCAGAGGCCTCCCGGTTCCGTGTTCTGTGCCTCCTTCCGGAGACGGTGCCCGTGTACGGTGGCCCACGGGCCTCTGTGTGTGTCCGTGTGCGTCTGTGTGTGGGTGTGTCTGCGTGGCTGCCCCCCAGCCGTGCTGACGGCCCCGCCCCCGCCCACAGGTGTCCGTGCTGGTGCTCTTTGCCCTGGCCTTCCTCACCTGTGTCGTCTTCCTGGTCGTCTACAAGGTGTACAAGTATGACCGTGCCTGCCCCGACGGCTTCGTCCTCAAGGTAAGCCCCCCCACCCCCGGGCCCCCGATGCCTTTGCGCCTCGCCCCCCCGCGTGACTCGTGCCAGGGCTAGAGCGGCAGGGGTGGTGAGGGGGCCTGGCGGGAGCTCCTCATGCGGACCCTGCGGGCAGGGGAGCGGAGTCACAGCATGGCCTGTGAAAGGGAGGCTCCTGTCTGCAGGCCCAGCACATCCCCTGGGGGGGCAGTGAGTGATGAGGGGACATACGCCAGGAAGCAGAGGGCCCGGGAGAGGAAGACGTGCACCACCACTCTGGGGTTTGGGAGCAGGGCCGCGCCGACCCCAGACCCCCGACTGCAGACCCTGGTCTGCCCGCCACGCCGCTGGGCTCTCCACGCTCGATGCTCGCCTTGCCGATGTGACGCCTCCCTCCCCAAAGGCTCCAAGTGGCAGAGAAGCAGACACATGGGGCCGCAGGATTAAGGGGAGAAAAATAAGGGAGGGGGTGGGGTGAAGGGAGAAGCAGGAGTGAAACGCACGGGCCGTGGACTTGCTCCCGTGTCCCATACACTCAGCAGCTGGGCCCCCTTTGGGTTCTGAACTTCCCAGAGCCAGCGCGAAGAGGAAAACACGATCGGCCCCAGGATTTGGCGCTGCTGGAATGAAAGCAGAACCCGGTCCTGTGTGCTACTGGGCTCGAGGAGAACAGCCCGGTCGCCCGCTGCCACTGGGCGGCTGCGGTTTGGGTGCTGCTGATGTGAGGGACACAGGCCCTTTTATGGGTTCCTCCTTCCACAGCTTCAGGGCTTCTGACACTTGAGCCCTTCTGCGCTCGGCGAGTGTGCGTTTTGTGCACGTAAGAGGCCCGTGGGGGCGCCGTGCAGGGACCTGGGGAGGGGCGTCTGGGCAGGGGCAAGCCCCCGGCCCCTTCCATCAGCCCGTGCAAACCCCGGGCTGGGGCTGGAGGAGTTATGGTCTGTTGGGAGGCTCAGGAGACACCATGGTTTAAAGGAGGCTGATCCAGAGGGCTGGGACTTCGAGGAGGGCAGCACATGAGCTGATGCTGGAGGACGGCAGGGCTGAGCCAGGTGGGCGAGGGGAGGAGCAGCGCACGGGTGCTGGCTGGGCCGGTCCATACGTGGTCCTTGTTGGGGAAGAGCCGGCTGTGGCCAGACTGGAGTGCCGGCCAGAGGCCCCTGGAGGAGAGGGAGGTGATGGGGTGGCCACTCGGGAGGCTCGGGAGGCTGCCGATTGGAAGGGAGTAACAGGAGGCTGCTGCAGGCGACCAGAGAAGAGATGGGGGTCTAGACCAGTCTGGGTGCTGCGGATGGAGCAGGAGTGATTCTGGGAGGTGGGGGCGGGGCAGGGGGGGAGGACCTGAGGTCAAGGAGGAGGAGCCAAGGTGACGCAGGAGCCACGCCCTGATGGAAGCCAGGTGCACGGAGGACCACTTCCCTGGGGACTGGAGTCCTCGTCCAGGCAGACGGCTCCCATACCTGTGGCCACAGCCCCACCAGGAGGATGCAGGGCTTCCTTCCGGGCTCGTTCTCTCTGTGCCTGAGACGGAGGCAGGAGTGGGCCCAAACTGCCTTCCCCGTCCTGCAAGGCCAGGTTCTGCTAGATAACCTGGTCCAGGTGGAGCCAGGGAGCTGAGGCCCAGTCCTCGGACTCACAGCAGCATTGGACGGCAGGTGTGTGCGTGTTTAAAAGGCTCTGCAGGTGGTTCCGGTGCACGGCCAGCCTTGGGAATTTAGAGCCCCTGAGAGGACTGTTCCGCCTCTGGGGACTTGGCAGTTTCCACTGGCATCTAATGGGTGGTGTCCTTCCTGGAGAACATCACAGGGAGGGCCGGGGAGCTGCTGCCCTGTATCCCACGGCCCTCGGGCTAAGGCTGGAGAAGGGAAGGTGTGAGTGTGTGTGCGTCCCCTTCCTCCCTCCTTTCTGTGTGTTCATACATGTGCATCACATGCCACCACCCGATAGTTTACAAGGGGCTTTTAACTAAGATCTCTGATGCTCCCAGAAACCCTGTGGGGTAGATGCCATGAGACCCCCTTTTACCAACAGGAAGTTGAGTACAGAGACGTCGTACCCAAAGTCACACCCTGCACTTCCTTCTTTATTCGGCATGTATTTATTAACTGCCACCTCCTGTGTGCGTGGTGGGGTGCTGGGCGTGCCACGGGGCACAGGATGTGTCAGGGGCCTGCCCTCGGAGCTCATGTTCTAGCAGCAAGCCAGCAGACCCATGTCCAGATGATGTGGATGCTGCCAAGAGTTAGGCAGGAAGGAATACGGGTGACCGCGTGCCCGTGGCCACCCCTTCCTGGGGGAGCACGGAGCTCGTCCGGGCTGGGATCCGAATGAGCGGGGGGTGCTGGTGTGGACCTGCTGTGGGCTGGGCTTGTGCTGAGGACAGACTGGGCCGGGCCTGCTGACCCCGGGCCCCGAGGGAAGGGCTGATGGGCACAGGCGCCCAAGCTGCTGGAATGCGCAGAGGGGCGCGGACCAGCCTCTTGCAGGGGGTCCCAAGCTGAGGAGTGTCACGAGGGGATTTAAAATGGCAGATGTGGGCTGGGGAGGATCCTAGGTTTCTGCTTTTTTTTTTTTTTTTAAACCATGAAGTCACTGGATGAGTGTTACAAAAAGGTCTTAAACATAATGGGAGGAAACTGCCCCAGACCCTACAAGGTGTTTACAGTTGGGTGCTCCTCGTAGACTGACTTTCTTTCGGGGAGCTTGCATGTGAGGTTTAATAGCTAGGCCTCCTGGGCCGTGGGCCAGGGCTGTTGGGACACTTTCCTGGGTTCCCTCACCCGTCCAGTTACTGTTTCATGTTAGAAGCTCTGTGACCTCCCTGAGCTCACCCACGGCTGCCATGTGTTTCTGCTGGGGTCTCTCCAGCCAAAGGGGGCAGGTTGCAGCTTCCCCGGAGCTCCCACCCCATCCTTCTCCCGCGTGGCTCCCGGACACCCCTGGAAGCCGTCTTCCCCCGGGGTCTTGCCTCCCTCCAGCACGCCCCCCCGCAGTACCCCCCCAGCACCCCCGTCTTACAGCCTCGCTGTGTGGGTGGCATCTGTCCTGGGTGCCTGGAGGGCAGGGCTGCCCCATCTCGCCTGGAGGCCTGCCCCAGCCTGGAGCAGAGTCACTCACTGCCCAGCAGGTGTTGGTGGCCTCAGCAGGTGTTGGTGGCCTCAGAATGTCTTGCCAGACCCTGTGCTGGTGGCAAGGACAGAGTGAAGGGGAGGTGGCAGTGCAGGTCGGGGAGGAGGGTGGCTGCTGGCCTGCTGGACAGGGGCCAGTTCACCTGCAGGGCCGGCCCTGGGCTGAACAGACGGCTTTGCCCCCTGCAGAGTGGCCCGGCTCCCCAGTGCCCAGGCGTGGCCGGGGTCAGGACGCCGATGACAGAAGGGCATGCGTGACCTCAGCGGTGCCCCTGTGGGCTTTTAATCTTTTCTGTCTGCTGTGCTGCACTGGCTACAGTCCTCACAGCAGCCCGGGCGGTGACTCATCAGCCCCTTTCTATAGACGAGGGAACTGAGGCTCAGGCAGAACGTGAACTCGGCCTGTAGTGTGAGCTGCCGGCCTCAGCCCACAGATTCGCTGCATAGAGCTGTGCCAGGCCGTAAACACACTGCGTCCCTTTGTCATTTCTCTCCTGGAAGTAGCTAGCTGGCAGGTGTTTCTAGTCTGTATTTCAGGGTCAATGACCTGGTAAGGAGACCAGTTCTCCGTGGGGCAGGGCGGTATCAGGGCTGCGGGGAAAGCACACGTTTATTATTTTCCCTTCCATCTTCACTAAACCAGCAGCAGTGAGCCATGCGTCTCTGAGAGGCCCTGGCTCAGGGAACAGAGGCGGATGGATGGATTTGCTGTCAAATTCAACTTATTTATAAACCTCTGCCAGATCCCAGAGCTCTCTAAAACCCCCTGCCCCCAAACCACATCCCTTCCTTCACCACCTGCCATCCTCCCAGACCCCACGAGTGATGAAATAGCAGCCAGGTGGGCCAGGGCTGGACCAGGCATGACGCCATCACATCCGCCAGTAACCACGCCAGGTAGCGCTGCCCTTCCTCTGCCGAGTGGCCACACCTGCCCTTTCCTAGTGTGAGCAGCAGAGCCGGATCCTGACTGGAGGCCACGGGGTGGGCACGGGGCTGCAGGGCCTGTGGTATCCCCAGGGCCTGGCCCAGAACTGGCGTGAGCAGCTCTGCACCCGATGGGCAGCCCACCTGTGGGAGAGCCTGTTAACCTCAGGCTGACACTCCTTTTCGCAGACACAGGGCTGGTGACCCCTGTAAGAAGCATCCGGATGGAGAGGGAGCTCGCTCACAGGTGGAACAGGAGGCCCTGGGTCACACTCGGTCAGGCCTCTACGTTGGCTCTAATGGGAGCTCTTCTAAGACCGAGATGTGGTTCCTTCCGTCGTCCACAAATCATCTGTTCGGCCCTGCGTGGCTGCTCCTGATACCAAGCAAGTGGACCCGCACAGTGGGGAGGCCTCCGGGTCCAGTGGGTGACGTGCCCACCTGGTGCCCAAAGAGGGCCCGACGAAGGCTGTGGCATTCACTGGGTTCCCCTGGTCCTGGCGTCAGCAGCTCCTCCCGGGCAGTACCTCCCCCCTCCAGCCCAGCCCCCTGAGCCCTGCGGACGGAGCTCACCTCTGAGGTGAGCTGAGAGCCGAGCCGGGACTGGGTGTGCCGGGCCGGGGCCTGACGAACGCTGGCTGAACTTGAAGCTGTCAGGGGGTACAGTCCTGCTCCGGCGCCCCGGGGGGACCTCACTGCCTTGTTCCTCACTGTTCTGCCTTTGGGCTGAGCAGTCACCATCGGCAGCTTGGTGGGTGGCGGGGCGATGTCTGGAGTGCACTGAGCAGAGGCCCGGGCTGGAGCTCGGTTCCCACACTGCCCTGCGGCCCCTTCCCCTCTCTGGGTCTCACTTGCTGTGACTGAAATGGGACTAACAGATCTCAGCTCACAGGGAGACATCGTGCCCGGAAGGCACTTGGCCACCTGTCAGAAGGAACCAGTGTGGTGGCAGGGCTGGGATGTGGAGACGGGCTTTGGGTCTGCAGAAAGACCCCAAGGAGCAGCCCCCTAACAGGGAGACAGAGCTAACCTGCCTTTAGCTTCTGGAGGCTGAAGAAACCCGGGTCGGGCAGGGACAGGGCTCCCAGAGGAGGTCCCCCCGTGCATCCCAGGCTGGCGCCCACGTCCACAGGGCAGTAGCCACCACTGGCCATCCTGGTGACCATCAGAGACTCTGTCACGGTCTCCATGCTGGGCTCACCCAGAGAGGCAGAGGAGCACGTCGAGCAGCGGGGTGTCCTGCTGGGCCCCAGGAGTTGGTAGAATCCTGGCTGCGCTCTTGCCAGCGAGGTGGCCTTGGCTGAGATGCTGCTCGGGGGTGGTAGCCGGACCCTGCGGGCGGTGCTGGGAATCGGGGGGGTTTAAAAGTCTCCCTGGTGACTGTGAAGGTAGCCAAGGCCCAGGACCCTTGTAACTGCAGTCTCCCTTCACTGTGGGACAGGGAGACCTTGGCGTTCCTGTAATGCTTCGGTTGCTTAGAGACACAGGTAACGTGCCTTCCGCCAGAGGGAAGGTTTCTCTCTCTCTCCTCTCTCTCATTAAAGCCGCAGCTGGCAGGCAGTGGGGCTCCCTGAGGTCCTCCTGGAGCCCAGGTTCTGTCGTGTTGCGCTGCCGGTCCCCGCGGTGTTGTCCCTCTCCAGGCAGTTTAGTCCAGACAATCAAAGCCGCTGAGAAGGGAGCGGTGGAGGGCAGGCAGCTTCCCTGTGGAGACCCCAGAACCTGCTCCTGTCACAGCCCCGCACACCCCGTTGGCCAGAAGTTAGCCCCATGGCTTCTACTGGCTGCCGGCAGGGCTGAGAAGCGTGTCGCGAGCTGGGCCCCACGCGCCCGCCTGCCGCTGGGAGAAGGGCGGGGGGAGGCAGAGTGCAGCCCATGACCCCACCCCTTCCTCAGGGCCTGGCAAGTGACGTGTGGAGACGGGGTGGGCGGCGGCTTAGCCCGGCTGCTGGATGGACAAGGGAAGGCAGCCTGACTTTTGGGGGGCCCTAGACCCCCGGTGAGCGGATGAGAGCTAGGGACTGACCTCCCCACCCCCGGCCTCCCCAGGGTTCCACGGGCTGTAGGGAAGTGCCTCTCCCTTAGCGGACAGCTGCCCCCCGAGAGCCCCCCACCCTCAAGTGCCCTCATGGGGTCCTCGTGGCTTCCTGGGCTCTCTGGATCTCCAGGTCACACTCACAGCTCCCTACCAGGCCCTTGCAGGTGGTGTGTCCTGACCCCCCGACCCTTGCCTTCTCGCTAGCGTTGTGTCCCGCGGCTCCTCACCCTCTGCTCCGGCCGCAGGCCTCTCTTCAGCCTGCGTCCCCGTCTTCCTGCCCCGAGGACCGGCTCCTTTGGGTCAAGTGCCCCCAACCCCTGCTCCCAGGAGCCTTTCTGACTCCCTTCCTTCACTCTTTGAATATGTTGCTTCTGGTGGACATGTCAAAAGTTCCATTGTTTTCTAGGAGATTTAAAATAAATGGCAACGAGTGTAAGATCTTTAAAGAAGCAGGAAGGCCCGCTGTGTAAGTCCCGTCGCCACGGCCTTGTACAGACGCCCATCCTGTTACCATGCAGTCGGTGTCAGGCAGTCAGCTCATCTCTGAGTTTCCCCCAAGCCCAGGGAGGCGCTCAGTGACCACGGGCTGGGTGCTGCCTGGAGGCTCAGGGGCCTCCCTCCTGCATCGGTGCATGCATCTCGGGGGGCCGCTTGTCTTGCAGAACACCCAGTGCATCCCAGGAGGCTTGGAGAGCTACTACGCGGAGCAAGACTCCAACGCTCGGGAGAAATTTTACACCGTCATCAACCACTACAACCTGGCCAAGCAGAGCATCACCCGCTCGGTGTCACCGTGGATGTCAGTTCTGTCAGAAGAGAAGCTCTCAGAGCAGGAGACTGAGGCTGCTGAGAAATCCGCTTAGCGAGATGGGCAGGTTCCTTACAGTGTCACTTGAAGGTAACAAAGGGACTTTGAGGGACATTTCATTAGATATAATTACTGATAATTTAGAGGTTACTCATGTACGGTGCAACTGCTTCTGTTTGCTAAGGCTGCTCTGCAAACACAGCTTGCTGCAGACCACCCACGGGCATCAAATCAAGTGCATATCAGCATTGCTTAAAGAGCTCTGACACCACTTCCCATGGTAAAGAATCTTAATTTAGCGACTTTACTGGGATTTATTGGATGCTGTCAAAAAATAAATTTACACTGGATATGCAAGGGGTTCAGACTTCAGATAAATGATGCATTTTGTGGGATTGACCACGGGCATCAAATCAAGTGCGTATCAGCATTGCTTAAAGAGCTCTGACACCACTTCCCATGGTAAAGAATCTTAATTTAGCGACTTTACTGGGATTTATTGGATGCTGTCAAAAAATAAATTTACACTGGATATGCAAGGGGTTCGGACTTCAGATAAATGATGCATTTTGTGGGATTGATTTTTTTTGTTTAAACCACCTTGGCGTTTGCAAACCTTACACCATAGCCATATCTAGAGTGACCCCTTGCTTTGCTAAGAGCAAGCTGTACTGCACGTTTCTTCCCACCTCCCGCCGATGGCAATAGTGCCAATGGTCAAGATGCACCATAGTGAGCGTCAGAGGGAAGGAAGGAAAGGTGCCATCAGGTCGCAGTTGTGCCCTCGCCTGCCCCGTGCTCACTCCTGAGTGCGCGGGCGCTGCAGCGGGTCGGCTCGGGCCGTGGTCACTGCTGCAGGCAGAACGCTGCCTCTCGGTACAGAGGGCGCCCGCTGGGCAGGGGAGCCGTGTTTCCCTCGGTGCATGTGGACTGGGTCAGAGCATGTGAGGTGGGGACTCTGGGGAGAGGGGACCCGGGGCCACAGGCTGCAGAACCCGTCTCACTGTAGCTAGTCCGTCTGCTCTGTGATGGGCTGAGTAGGGATGAAACCTACCGGCCCTTTTGTTCACATCTATTGTGAATAAGTTTGCCCCGACAGCCGTATTAGCTACTTAGTTTTAAAACAATTAGCTGGGTGAGAAAAGTGAAAGTGTAATTGCTGGTAAGCCAAGGCTACCTTAATTTTTATTTTGTGGGACAGATGTAACTCCTTTGATGAAAGAAACAGGCAGGAAAGGCTGGGAGGGGGGCTGGCGTCGCACCTTGCAAGTCCAATTAATTATGACATTTTCGTTCACAATCTTTCTTTGTAAGACAATTATGTTTCAACCTGAATCTTGACATTAAAGTATATGTTTACAAAGTTGCCAGTTAGATAACCTAAGAAGTGTGTAAGATGATTAAATAGAAAAAACATTTCATGGACATTTTCTTCCATGTTATTTAAATGTGTTGTTTCTGGTGGACATGTCAAAAGTTTCACTGTTTGTTTTTTTAGATCAAAAATAAATGACAAACTAGTGCAAGATCTGTTGCGAACAAGTATGGTGGTCGTGGCCAACTCCATTACTGTTTCCTGAAATGTGCTTACTGTTTTTTTAGATCAAAAATAAATGACAAACTAGTGCAAGATCTGTTGCGAACAAGTATGGTGGTCGTGGCCAACTCCATTACTGTTTCCTGAAATGTGCTTCCAAAACATACAGTATATTTTATTATCAAGGGTGTTTGTTTGGAAACAATGACCATGACCTCGGAGCAGTGGGTGGGCGTAGAGTCATGGATGTTGTGAAGCTGTGCCGACGCATAAGAGCAATAACTACGTGCCAGAACTCCTTCTGTAGAGATATCATCTATCAGCAAATTCCAGCCCATGTCAATGCAGTGTCAAGGCAACCCTATTTGTATTTTCTAGGAGACATGTATTTTATTGACTGTAAGCTCATTCACATGTAACTTCTGACATTTTCACTCTGTGCAAATAAAGAACACAGGATCCCTGTGGTGCTCCCCGGACTGTCTGTGCAGAGCCCTCGAACCCACACCCTGGGGGCCCATGCGCACCGGGCGCTTTCTGCACAGATGTGGCCGCAGATGCCTTGTGCCTGAGTACAAGCAGGTGTTCCTGATTCCTGGGGCTCGGGTGGGTGGAGAGGCCCAAGTCCTTCTCTGGACGAAGCTCCGTGGGCCCCAGTGGCCGCAAGTCGGGCCTTCCCCACCCCCTGCCCAGCCATCAGGAGAGCGTTGGGGGCAGCAGTTCTGGGGGGAGCCAGGCCCCGTCCCCACACTTCTTCCCAGACAGGAGGCAGGTGGGCACACACGCACTGACTTTCTAACCTTGGACCCACCAACAATACATTAACATGGCTGTAGCTGTATTCATTAGACTCACAGGGCGAAGGTGATATCTTTTCTATCGCACGATGAGTCTGTGTATCAGTCGGCTGAGGCAGACAAGAAGCCACAGGAAACAGTCCATCATCTGCTGTGAGGAGCTACTGGCCAGCACTCTTCCTGCTGCCACCAGGAGGGAAAGGCCGGCGCCTCCTCTAAGCCTGAGACGTCGGTGGAGCAGGAGGCCCGCGTGCCCCGCTCCCCCGGGGCAGCCCCGTCAGGTGCAGGAATAATCACCCTCCCGGTTCCTTCCCTCTGGCCGCAGGATTGCGACGCAGACCACTTTTAGTTGCGTTGTTTTCTTTTTCAGCTACTCAATGGGCTTAAAACCACGAGTCGGGTGTCCCTTTTGTGAGTACATATCTCAGTGCCCCCTCCCCACCGATGGCCCCAATGCCAGGGACCACGACAGCGCGCCCAGCGCGCCGTCTGCCGGGTGTGGCCGCCTAGCTGTCGTACCAGTCGAGGAAGAGCAGGGAGAAGGAGCACATCACCAGGAAGAAGAGCACCCACACGCGGAAGCCAGCGTTGTTCTTGATGGCCTGGGGGGGGTGGGGCGGGGCACAGGGGGTTTGGTTTGAAAGGCTCTCAACTGCCGCGTGTGTCTGCACATGCTCTCCCTCCTTGCGGGGCTGTAACTGTGTGCACTGCTCAAGCCTATGCTTACCTTGCACAGACGGCTTAATTATTAAGCGAGACCAAAAAGTGGGTTTAAAGTCTGTTAGACAAATGGGCTGCATCTCCCTCTCTGGTTAGTCATCATGTGGAGACCATGCACAATTCTCCCAGGAAAAATGGCTCATGTCCACCCCAGGGTTAAACCCACACAGACAGGATGACAGCGTGTGTCCGCTACCCTGACGTGTGTTTCCTAGTAGTGCGACGGCAGTGGTGGTCCAAGAATGGTCCCACGTCAACCCAAACCTGAGGACTGCACTCAGAAAATAAAGTCCACTCAACAGAGTCTACTGTGGTGGCCCTGTAAACAGCGACCTGGGTCGCTGGGTCCTTGGAGGGGGTCCAACAATCCTCTTCTGTGGGGCCCAGCCTGGACTTAGGGAGGGACCCCTGCACCCCAGCTGGCTCCTCTGAAGGGCAGTGAGTGGGGTCCTGGGCTTGGCGGGGTGGACCGGGCCCATCCAGCACACAGTCCTGAGACCAGCCCTGTGCACGTGGCCCTGACCGGGTGGACACTGCCTGGACTCAGCACCCCTCCAAATCAGACACGGTGCCCCAAGAGTACCCACCTCTCTGATGTCTTCATTGCCCTCCTTGATATTCTCAGTTGCTCCTACTACTAATTGGTGAATACTGTCAATCTCAGCTTCCTGTCAGGGAAGAGAACAGATAAATACAACCGCCACCTCCTTCGCCGAGTGTATGTCAACGATAGTAGCTGCCACTTACTAAGTGCTGGGGCTTTACACACCATGAACCCATGGGTCCTCATAGCACCCGACAGGTAGGCAACACTCTCATTTACAAGAGGGAAGCTTAAAGCACAGAGAAGCCCAAAGTCACACAGCACCCACGTTGCAGGACTGGGACTGGACCCGGTGCCTGTGCTCCCTCCACCCCGGCTGGCCGCCTTCCTCTACTCGCTGGACAGGAAGAGTTCAATCGCAGAGTGGCCACCACATGCCAGGGGCTTCAAAGCACATGTGGCTCTAAAACATACATGCTAGCTTCAAAATGGCACTTTGTATACCACCATTTTCTCTCTCTCTTAAAAAAAAAAACAAAAAAAAAACAAGCTAAAACTTAAAAATCAAAATGGTATGCAGGATGTTTGCAAAAATTTTACTCCAAATACTTGGAAAGCTTAAACATGGGATCCTGGGCTTACACAGGAGTGTCTGGCTAATCACCCACCATTGCACCCCTGCACCGGCTGTGAACCACACTGAGGTCTAAGGAGCAGGACTCTCTCCCTCTAGGCGGTGGGGAGGGAATATAGACGAGTGTGGGTTTTAGGGAAACCTGACTGATACAGTACCGCAGAGAGGAAATCGGCCTTCAGCCATCCGATTCCCAGCAGTGAATGCCACATAGTCTAAGGACCTGAGGGCCAAGGACTGCTTTGCTCCAAAATCTCGCTTTTTTAGAGAATCTCCAAGTGAGAGCTGGCTGACCACGGCCACTGTTCCCATGAGAGGATGGGTAAGAACCACCTTGCAACATAGATGAGGAAGCCCAGACAGACTCAGCTCTTCTCAGGTCTTAGAAACCTCAGGGGAGCCAGGCAGGGCTCAGCCTGTGCTCTGCAAATCCCTCCCAGGTCGAGGCCCGGAGCCCTGGGGGTGACACAGGGTGGGGCCCTGAGTGGCTCTCTGCCACCCCCTGGGGCACATGTCCAGAACCCCGGGACTGCTGCTTCCTAACCGAGAACCAGCCCCCAACTGAGAATCAAATGTGAAGGGCAATCAGTGCTCCTCAGTGGCTGGGCTGAGTGTAGGCGCAGAAGCAATCGTTGTGAAGAGTAAGGGCTTTTAGTGCACCTGGGCCCCAGGACCTCAGAGTACTTTGCTGCACGTAAGCAGCCCTGCTGTAGTGAAGGCCCCTGGCCCGTGGCTCTGGCCGCGCTAGTGAACCGTGCGTTACCCAGGTCTGCCACAGCCATGCCCACAAACAACAACGGCTCCTGGTTCCAGGACTGAGAGCCTTGAGGGGGCCCGGATCCCATTCGCCACCCCTGAGAGTGACGCAGGTGAGCTCAGCCCCGCTTTGCTGAGGGGGAAGGGGCTCACGTCACATGGCGCATGACGGGGAAGCGGGTGGGGCCGTCTGTCTGACTCCACCTGGGCTCTTGAGATCCTCCCGCCACACCGAGCTGCCTCTAAGGACAAGTGGGTGCTCTGAGGGGGAGACATCTGACTGAGCTGCTTTCTGTGTCCGGAGGCTGAACTGATGGCCATCAGGCTTCCAAGTGAAGGCTTAGCAGATACATATTAGAACAGTTCCTGCAACACGCTAGCGAAAAGGGCAACTCCTATGAACCACCTTGTGTACCCAATGTGCAATGATTTGCCTGTGGCTATGTGGTTTTGGGGGCATTTGTGAGTGGAGTATCTTAAGCCAAGTAGCCCAGTCTAACACAGTGGAGAAAAATAATTTTGTCTTTCAAACCCTTCTAGTCTGTGGATACTAAAAACAACAGGGAGAATTAATCAGGTGTCTGAAAATTTTGCCAGTTAGTGGCTGCCAGAAGAATTTCAGAACTGTAGGCAGGTAGAAATGACATGAAAATCCACATATGAGGACAATCACATTTCCTGTGAGGACGGGACACCTGAGGTGGCGGGGACCCGGCATTTGAGAGGGCCAAGTCTGAGCTCGGAACACCGTTGACTGAAAAGCTACTACTCATGCATTGTGCTGGGCGCCTTCCATGGGTTATCTCGGAGCCTTACGACAACGATGCAAGGCCCACTCTATTTTACAGATGAAAAAACTGTAGTTCAGAGAGGCTCCCCAGCTTCCCAGAGGGCATCCAGAACCAAAATCTAGCTGCCTCCCTCCCCCACGCGCTCTGCTGCACAGGGCTGGGGTGTGTGGAGAGTTGCCCCGGACTGCAGAGGCTGCTCCCAGGAAAGGGGAGGCTCTGGGCACACAGCTGCAGAGGCCCAACGACCTCAGAAGAAAAGTCCCGAGTTCTTAGTATATCCCCGTTTTAAGCTAAATTTTAAAACAACTGTATTTTTTCTTACTTGTTGTAAAACCTTCTCTGTGAATATTTCTTGGAGTCTGGAAATTTCAACCACTTTCCCTTCGATTTGCCTTCATAAAAAAATAGATTACACATTAACTATTAGTACTTGGTGATCTTAACAGCAGTGTCACACATTTCTACAGAAGTCGTCTCTTCTAAGTGAAGGCATGAGAGAGGGAGGGGACTCCGCGTCAGGCTCAGGGAAGGAGAACACGGGCAGAGGAAGATTCACTCCCCATACTGGTTCCCCTTTAACATCCCTCAGCTTACTGGGGCATACTGGACTGTTTGGAAACCCACCCCGCCCCCCTGCATAAGCTGGCTCCGGGGCCCAGCCTCCTGAGCCAGTGCCTGGGCCAGGGGCACGCAGCTGTGCCCAGTCACACAAAGCAAAGTCTCCTTTAATGCTGAGCCCTGTCCTAGCAACACAGTGACACATGGGGGGGATTCAAAAGAAAATGTCAGAATGTGTTGTCACCCAACTTTGTTACCTCTCAGCAGGTTAGGGGGAAGAGTGCATTCACCGCTCAACCCAGCTCCCTGTTGAAAGGAAAACTGATTCTGGCTGAAAACATCCCACGCTGGGATATCAGCAACTAAGTGTGCGGGCTTCTCCCCGTTTCATGGGCAGCAAGGGTGACCCTGGGGCGGGCCGGGGGGGTGCATGTCTAGAGGCTGAGTTGACAGCTGCTTTAGCACAGGCAGTGGCTGAGCTCCCAGCCCAGGAGGAAGCAGAAATGTTCGATGGGGAGATGATCCCTCGCTGTGTCGCTCGGGCCTCGAGTCCCCCTAGACCAGGTGAGGGAAGGAGAGGAGACCTGGGAGAAGAGTAAGGAGGGGTGAGGGCGGGGAGAGCACCGTCTATGAGGAAGGACTGGGAGACCCGCCTGCGAAGGCAGAGACAGCAGAAGAACCGGGGGCAGCGGTCAGAGGGAAACGCCTGCACTCAGTCTCCAGGGCTGTGCAAGCGCAACGTCAGGACGCATCTTCTTTTGGGAAGTGACCACAGTGTGGCGCATCCTTTCAGAATGCTCCCGGCATTCCCAGGGCAAGAGCCCTGAGTGCCTTCACCGGAGGGCTGGTAACCGTACCTGTGTGGGCCACGGCCACAGGCCTTCTGCGTGGCTGATCCCCCTGGTGAGGGAGCAGCCGGACCCCAGTGGAGCCATCTGCAGGGCTTCCCTCTGTCAGCCGTCCCTCACGAGGTCTCCCTTTCATCTTAGAGTAATTAAGTGTAACTAGCCCCCTCGTGGCAGTGGTCATTACGTTTGGTGTCATCTGCCATCATGAGCCGATCCTCTTGGATGGGGCAGCAGCACCTGGGAGCCTCGTAGCAGCCCGTGGGGTTATCTCACAGGCCCACAAGTCAAGGGGAGTCAGTGAATTCAGGCAGTTTCCTTGACCCCCTAAACGGCGGGAGGGGGGGCTACGTTTGGCCCAAGGGCCACATGTGGATGCCTGGGCACCAGAGTAAATGAATAAAGTTCCTAGTTTTGGGGAAAGTTGTAAACTAGGCCATCGGCTCACAAAGGAACCACACACATACCTCACTTCGTCAAACAGGCTGTTCATTTCACCAATCAGGCGCTGATTTTCTTGTTCAAACTGTAAGGAGACAAACACATTAAGGATGATGACAAACTGACTAGAGTCTCAAAGCAACACAGACAGCCAAAGGCAAGTGTCGAGCAAGGCGTGTCTGTGCAGAAACCTTTGATCCGCCCTCCAAGAATCACTCCGGAGCCCCTCTTTCCAGCATGGACCGTGGCGGCATTGCTGGAAGACCCTGAGTGTTCGTGTGAGGATAGCCAGGCCGTAGGAAGAAAATGAAACCCCGCAGTACAGCGGGGCTGCCTGTGGCTGGACTTTACATCTCACTCATTCGAACCGCAAGCACGCAAGCCGACTCTGACTGGGAGCGCGGAGGCCTGTGGGTCAGCCCCGTTCGGCTGGCCGCCCTGCTCTCCCTCTGGGCCCTCACGACCTCCTGATATCGTCCTCTTTAAATGGAGCGGTGAGGCTGCACGGCCGTGCTGAATCAGGGTAGTGGTAGGACCGCACTGGGACTCAGTCTGATTGCAGAGCCTGGCCTTGGCCAGTCGCCACAACAGGGACAGAGGCCCGGGAGCCGGAGAAGCTGCATTCCCGGTGCTTGGGATGGCACCAGGCTTTGGGGCTCAGTCTGGGTAAGGATGCCACCCCAGCACCCGGGGAGTTCATCAGAGCTGAGCTAACTCTGCAGGGTGGGCATCTGCTCTCCCAGCCGTCCTGCCAGCTCGATACTGGACAAATGCGAGGATGGCACGCATCTGAAGCCCCGCCATGGTGTGGGACCAGGAGGCGCTCCCCCTGTCCTGTTGTCCATGATGATGACTCAGTCCTCACACGTCCACTCCTCCTTCTCTTCCCCGACGGGTCCCACATGTTCCCAGCTCACATGCCACCTTCTCCATGATACTGTCCTGGGCCTTGGAGCTCAAGGTTATTTCTCATTTTTCTAACCATGGCCTGGTATCTTCTCAAAATCCTTTAGAATATTAGCCATTTTCTGCCTTGTACTGAGTTGTGCGTGTCTCAAACTGTCTGCATGACTATGAGCCACTCAGGTGGTAACCGTATTGCACCCACACACATTGGAAAAAGCCGCTGTCCACACGCAGGGGCTTGGTCCACCAGGGAAGGGGGCTGTGCTCTCACCTCTGCACCTGCCCGCGCAGCAACCTTGTTACACCTGCCGGCCCCTCCACACCCCTTACCTCCGCCTTGCTCACTCCTGCTCCCCGTCACTCAGGGAGGCTTCCTCTAGCGGGGCCTCCTCAACGTCAAGTCCTTTTCCTCTCCCTCCAGCCCCTCCGCGAGGCTCTCCGCTGGCACCCTCCCTACTCTGCCAGTTTTACTTGACACACTTGCTGTACTCGTTCCTTCCCTGCTATCTAAGTTCCGCCCTCATCTCTCATAGTCTTCTTCGGTCTGCCCTCCATCTCAGTCAGTCACATGCCGGCCCTGCCCCTGACCCCTGCAGATCAGGTCTGACGCCAGGTCCACGAGCCGGCCACCCCCCCAGGGCCTCTCCGAGGGCATCTCCTGCCATCCCCCACCTCATCTCTGCACAGGCTAGCTCTCAGCCTAAGGTGGATTCATCCTCTGGCTGGGGAACTCCAACTGGTCCCTAGAAACCCAGCATAGGCACCTTCTTAGTCGTCAGACCAGACGCAGCAGGGCAGGTTTGATCATGTTCTACCATCCCCCTCTCTTTAAAGCCTCTCTGCTCTCGCCTCCATCACTGCACTCCCACGCTTGTTCCGGGTCTGGCTCTCCTCCTGGACGGGGTGGTCTTTCTCCTCTGGACCGCGAGCCCAGCACAGGGCCCAAAACACGACAGGGCGCGGGTTTCCCAGCACCAGCCGCTCATCAAAGCACAGAGGCCTCCACTCCACCCCAGGCCACTTCAGAGGCCGGGGTTGGCGAGGCTCCAGGAGTCCGGAGCGGTGGGGACCCTACTGCAGGGCCGGGGGCAACCGGCAGGCTGCCTACCTTTCTAATTATGTGTCAAAAAAGCTATTTAAGGGAATAAAAGCATCACTTTTGAGTCTGAAAGAATCAGCTCTGTTAACTGTCAACAGTTACTTAAGAGTCTGATATATATGAAAAAATACAATTACTTCAGCATGTGGGTGCTAATTTGACTAATTCTCTCAGGTACTTTACTCAGGTTTGGGGTGGGGTTGGCAGGGGGCATTTTCTCTGAATTTTTCTAACAATAATATGGCCCTACCCTTTTAAATCTACAGTCTTTTCATGCTTTTAAACTGTTCCTAAACAAAATTAACTAGGGTCGTTTGAGGTGGTTTATTACAGGAAATGGCCCTTGGGAACAAAGCTTTCTGTTTGTTTCCTCCCCAATTTAAGGGCACCTGGCTTTCTTTTAAGCCTCTTGGTAATTGTTACTTCTTTTTTTTTTTGGTTGGTAATTGTTACTTCTGAAGGGCTCCTGTTAGCAGGGTCAGGAGTGGGATCAGATTCTGGCTCTGATTTCCTTCCAACCCATGGGTTCTTGATGCTACCTGAGAAACTCCCCATTCCTGGAGGAAGTGAGAGAAACAAATGCCTCAAGGGATCAAGCAGTGGTAACGGCTGAGGAGAGAGGTTTGCCGGACCACATTTAGGAAGAGCAGCCTCCATTCAGCGGTTGGGAGTAACAATGAAACTGCATTTAAAAAACCCAACAAAACCTGTTTCCCGCAGGGAGCCATTTAACGGGATCTGGGCTGCGCTCTGGTAGATTAGGCAGCAGCCAGATGCTGACGGCATTCACTCGCACAGGCTGCAGGGAGGTTTCCGAGACCGTCTGGGCAGCAAACCTGTACACCTCACCTCTCACCCGCTGAGTAAGGCAGGGAGCCACCAAATGCCAGGCTGCGGGGGGAGGTAGGGGATATGCCAGGGGCTTTGATGGCCCAGTTCCTGTGGCCTCATGGGAACTTCCTGGGTGACCCTAGCCCAGTCACTGGCCTTCTGTGTGGCCTGTCAGTTTCTCTTTGTGAACAGATGTGGTTGGTTATTCTTATCCTTTCCTGCCTGATCCTGAGGGTGGGGAGGGACAGCTCCTTCATCTTCTAGGCTGTATGCCCTTGGGCAGGTAACTTAACCTCTCTGTGTCTCTGCCTTCATCACTAAACTGGGGATAATTGTAGTACTTAATAGGGTTGTTAGGAGGAAGATATGTGCTAATCCGTGGAAGCTGTTTACCAACTTCACCTCGATAAATGTTAATTACTGTTATTTAATCTCTTCAGGAGTCAGATCCTGGATATGCAAAACGAGTCATTAAATGCTTTGACGGCCCCTTCCCCCTCCCTGGTTTCAAATTCTAGAGGGCCACTACTGGTCTCCTACCCTCTCACGCCCGAGAAGCACAGGCACACAGCGCTCCCTGGGGCTCACTGGCAGCCCACACAGGCAGGGGCTTCACAAGGTGCAGTGCTGAATGCAGCCTCAGCTATCAGCGCCAAGGGCAGGGGGACCTACAGGCCCTGGGAAGACACACCTGCCATGTCCTTCCATCTCCATGAGTCCCGGAAAAGGGAGATGAGAGGCCTGGATGATGGAGGAGGTGGGCAGGCAGGGCCCGGCAAGCATGACAGCAGCCAGCCTGTCCTTCTGGGCCATTGCACTCTACACTGTTTAGGTCCCACAGCAAAACACAGTGCTGGGCTTCCCTGGTGGCGCAGTGGTTGAGAGTCCGCCTGCCGATGCAGGGGACGCGGGTTCGTGCCCCGGTCCGGGAAGATCCCACACGCTGCGGAGCTGCTAGGCCCGTGAGCCATGGCTGCTGAGCCTGCGCGTCTGGAGCCTGTGCTCCGCAACGGGAGAGGCCACAACAGTGAGAGGCCCGCATACCACAAAAAACAAAAAAACAAGCAAAAAACCCACAGTGCTTTCCCTCAGTGCAGACCCCCAACAGCAGTGGTAGGCATCATGGTTAAGAGTCTAGGACTTGGGGGCCCAGCAACAGTCCCTACCACACGGGGCAGCATAAATTAATAAACGCTCAAGCGCTCATATGGTACTGGGCTGAGACGGTGTGTGTGTGTTACATGCACGTCAGGCAGTATCATTTAACTGCTTTATTCCATTCAGAAATCAGTCAGACTTTCAAATAGGGCCCCCCAAAAGGGCTTATAATTTGGTTTAAAGGATACAGATCCACATTGTGAATACATTGTTAAGAAATCCTTTTGTAATCTAATCCTCTTTACTGCAGTTTTAAAAAGAAAATCATTCCTACCAAGGCCTTTGAGTGTCAGATGAGACCAGGAGAAGGCTCTGCATTGCAAAGACCTAAGAGCAGTTCACTGAAGCAACACTATGAACCCACAGGGGGCTTGGCCTAGAAGGCAGTCTGCCCCTTTGGCTCAGGAGCCCACCGCCCAGGCCACTCTGGGCTCTTCTAGTTGTGCTTTATCTGTGCCAAACACCTTCACACTTGTGGCTCTGTGACCCTCACCGTGACCCCCACCTGTGCCCCTGTGAACCTCCCCAGGGTCTGTACCCCAGCTTTCACCTGTGTGGTGCTCAAATTCTATCAACAATTCTCCTATTCTCAATGTGTAAGCCAAGCTTGGCCACAGACCACAAGCCCTGCCAGCCAGCCCACCTGGTGCTTCCAAGGGCCCACCTCCGGAGACAGGGGCTAGGGACACTTTTCATGTGATCTGAAGAACGGAAGTCACATTCCTGTCTTTAAAAATTATTCCAAGAAATACATCACTAAGTGCAGTGGTTTCACTGGAGGAAAGTAAAATAAATGTGGGCTTAGAAAGGAGGTATTTTCTCTGGGTAACATCAGAAAACAATTTGGTTCCACTCAGCCTGACCACAAAACATCTGCTTATATTAACTCAAAGGCATTAATATCCCTGCATCACGAGTGATGAATGGAAACGTATTGTGCGAATCATACAATGCTCTGCAGCCATTCTGGAACGAGTAACAACAGCTCCTATGGGTGAAATAATGAATTAAACTGCTATTATAGGGCTTAATACATTATTTTACCCTGAGGAACAGTGATTATGACTTATGACCACAATTTGCTGTAACACTTTCCAATTTGAAACCAATAGTATGGCATTTCTTTCTCTTCATTTTGAGGGTTGAGCCTTTTAAATAAGGTTCGGGTCAGTCAGACTGTAAGATATGGTACTTAGCTATGAGCCCCAATTAAGAAAGAAGTGAACTGAACATTAAACAGCTTGTCATAAAAGTACTGAACAGTACAGCCTTCTGCCCCATCCTCTTGGCAATTACGCAATAAAAATTAGGGAGGTCCTGACGGTTCCGATTGCTTAGGTCACTGATATCATGACGCCGAAATAACTAGCATTATTGGGAATGACCCCTGGCATGTTTCTGGACAATGCTTCATTCATCTGGACAATGCTTGGACAAAGCATGGTGCACCAACCACCATTACGGAAAGACGAGCCTTATGATATGAACATGTGTTTCTCATACGCAACAGCTGCATACATCACACTCGGAACACGTGCAGGGAACCCAGGACCACACGGGTCCAGCAACGATCTCTCGCTGTTTGTGAGGGAACATTCTCTCAGCAGCTGCTATGTGCCCTGCACTTTCCTGGGCGCTCATACATACAGGACTGTATTCCTGACAATCCTGTCAACTTACCATGCTGAAGCTCAGTGAGGCTTATTTTCTTGCCCCCAAATTACACAGGCAGTAAGTGACATAAAGAGGGTTGAAAACCGACTCTGTCAAGTCCCCAAGCCCTTGACTGGGGCCATCTCTCACTGGGGCCGAGCATCAGCTGATCACAGATATCCTCACTGCCAGCCTTCCACTGGTCCAACCCCCGTGCATCTTGCAGCTTCTAAGCGCGCGTCTGTGTAGGTTAACAAGCTGCTGCAGCTCACCACTGCCTGGGGGGAAGGCAAGGCATCTGGCAAACGACTGACTGCCATTCTTCTAGCTACTTCCTTTATGAAGCGGTGCACCGTATTTTTTAAAAAGCCCTAAATGGAAGCCAAGTTCTGCCTAAATACAAATGTAGTTTTTCTTAATGAAGGGATAGCACTATACATATTTTTATCTCTAGCAAAGATAGGTGGTCACGTTACATGATACGGGGGAACGTGACATCATTTTCAATAATAAAGTTATTTTGTGTAAACTGAAGAAAAACCATGAGCTTTTAAGAAACTCTGGCCATCATCTGGCTATCGGGGAGCATGATCAAATTGTCCTTTAGCCTGCTGGCTTCTCCACCTGGGCCTGCCTTCCGGCATTGTGTCCCGGCGTGATGTGCTGTGCCTCTCTCTCCCCTGTATGCACTGTTTCAAACACCAGCCCTCAGGTGTATCCCACAGTCACGTCTCCAGCCCAAGCCCAGGATCCCAGCGCCCGCGGACTCACACCCGTCCGTGACCAGATCCTCGTTTCCTGACTGCCGGCATCCTGCTTCCCCAGGTCACAAAGCTCCAGGCTCTTTCTCCTGCCTCACCCTCTCACACGCCCTGCTGCCCTCCAGTGGATCACCAGGTCCAGTCCACTTCCCGCAGCAGCTCTCTCATCTCCGCTCTCACTTCCACTCCCTGGCCATCGTCTTCAGCCTCTCTCTACTTGACTGGGCAGCCACAGCTGCTGCCTGGAGTCGTGCTACAGTCTACACTGCAAGGCCTCCGGGCCACGTGCCTGCTGGTCTGGGGGGCACTGAGCACGTACTCCAAGTCCGAGGTGTGGAAGGCAGGCAGGGGCCTGGCAGGCCACTTTAAGGTGTTTGAGTTACTTCCTTAGCTCAGAATTATTTTTATCTATCAAGGGCACAGATAGCTCTGCTTCTTGTTCCAAAGAAAGTCCCACAGCCTCTGAGGGAGCACCCCCACAGCAAGTCCCAGGGAAGTCATGGCTAATGGTGTCATCACTGGAATCAGTGTCACGCTTCTAAGGTGATGATCTTAAAGGGGAAACTGCTCATCTGGGTGAATGAATGTTTGTGAAACAGTCCTGGTATAAAATATGTATGCAGACTCCATGGAGCGGCAGCTGCCACCCTGCGTGGCCCTTTGATCCTGCCGTGAGGGCAGCACACACACCACAGCCCTTCCCCACACCCGTGAGCACTGCCCAGGCCCCCCGACCCTGTGCAGGCCAGGGCTGTCCTGCCTCTGTGCACACCTGCCACTCTGAAGGGGAAAGGCCGAGGGAACTCAATTATGAGTGCCTTCTGTATGCCTGGCACCCTCTTGGGTCAGCTCACTCAGTCATTAGCCCACTGTGAGGGGCCACCGGTGTTTCAATCCCATAATCAGGCGTGGGGAAGAAACAGGAAGCCTGGAGAGCAAGAGGATTCCGAGCCAGCTTTATGCTCTCGGCAGCCAATGCTCAAGAGAGCAGACCTGGCCCCCTTGCTGGGGCCGGTGAGGCCTTGTCAGGCCGCCCAGGTCAGTCTGCCAGTGCTCCTGTGCAGGCTACACTCACCTAGACCACCAGATCCCAGCGGGCACTCACATGAGCTGTGATGCAGGAAAAAAGCTCAGGGTTTGGAGCCAGGGCTCGGGGCATGGAGCATGGCTCGGCTGCTCGGCTCTGTGACCTTGCACGGGCTTTGGAAGTATTGTGCCCCATTTTCGTCAACTATACAAGAGAGATAATTCCTACTTCACTAGACTGTTATGAGATTAAACAAAACAAGGCCTGGCACATAGAAGGTGTTCATAAATATAAATAATAACTTAGATAGAATATTCTAGTAGTTCTTACTGATGATCCTGCTTTACCATTTAAAACAACCTAGAGTTTTTATATTATATTCATCAAAGTCACTCATCCATTCAACAAACAGTTCCCACCCCTGCTCTAGGCTCTGGGAACACAGCAGGAAAGCAGACAGATTTCCACCCTCGGGGCACTTGTATTCTAGTGGAGGGATGAGGGCAGGATGTGGACACACAGACATAGTGGCTGCGGCCACTTCAGGCCGGGTGGTCGGGGAACGACTGTCTGAGGACATAACATCTGAGCCTGTAAGACAGGAAGACAAGAGTGAAGAGCTTGGTGACACGAATGCCTCTGTGTGAGGTCTGGGAGGAGATGGGTGCCTCTCTCACTCGACAGCCATGGCTCGAAGCTCCACCTCTCATCTTCTTCAGGAGACATAAGCAGACCGCTGACTGCAGATAGGCTCAACCACTTACTAACGAGGGGCCCGTGGACAAGAGAGCCGACTGCTTTTTGCCAAAGTTACAAGAAGACAGTAATGCCCCAACACCTTTTAGTGTGATTACTGAGAGTATCACGGATAAAACAAGTACTAAAAAGTTCTGTCCACCGTAAACAGCTGCAAATTAAGGTGTCATTTGCCAGGCACAGCCACTGGAGGGGGACTATGTGGGAACCGGCTTCTCAGTTCTTTGGGCAAGGCCAGCATCCCACCAGGGCAGCTCTAGGACACATCTGTTCCCAACCCCAGGTACACGTACTCCAGGTGGCTCTGTCACACCGATGTCCAGACAGCTGTGCATAGACCCGGCTGTAAACGACCAGGCAGGGGCTCTGGCCAAATCTGTCCCTTTTCTTTTGAAACTCACCCAGAGATAATAAACTACAATTGGCAAGTAGGGGACAGGTAAATAAAAGGAGGTGATATCAGCAGTTAAGGTGTTACTCTTTTCATTCTTCAGCCATTACATATGCTTTCTTCACATTACCATGCACCAGTAATTCAAACAATTAAAAAGCACCATAGCAGCAATTATAAAAGACCCATTTAGAAAAGAAGACTATTTCACTGCCGCTGAAAAGACATCTAATATTAATAAAATGATTCCAAGGCAATTTCTTCTTTAATGCTACTACAAATTTAAAACATATGAAAAGCATACTTTTTCCAAATTCCATAAGAATTTGGAAATCAAGTGGAAGATTGATCTAAAATATTTATTTATAATTTTTAAAACTCAGTATAAAAATTAGGGCAAGGGCATTTAGGATGACCTCCTACTCAATGAAATATTCTTCCTAAAACTAGTTAAAAATACATGATTAGGCAGAGAATAGCATTACCATTTGTATTTCTTCTGGGGATAATTCATCTTCACCTTTCCCATCTCCCCAGGTTCCCAATTCAGGTTGTGCTTCGGCTGGAATCTTTCCTGTTTAAAAAAAAAAAAAAAAATTGAAAGTAGGCAGAAGGCAAAATACTCACTTTAGAATAGGTTGTCTTAGGATGCAGGCATATTTAAAAACATAAGATGGAAGGAAATCATACAGCTTTGTCCACATTCAATTATCTGTTGGTTAATATTCAAGCACTGCAGCATGATTCTTTACAACGTAAAGATATGTGTGTGTGTGTGTGTGTGTGTGTGTATGGATAAAGGGGACCCATGCACAGTTTCAGTATTGCCCTGATCTCAGTAATGGTCGCAAACCAAATGGACATTCTTCAGGACCAGTTTTCAAGTGGACTTGACTTCAAAACACATACTCGTATGCTTATACCCCTCTCTCTACTTTTTAAAGACTGCAAAATGTATGGGTAATTTCATTAAAAAAAAAAAAATATATATATATATAAAATAGAGGAAATGACATAGCACGCCGATCCCATTCCCCTCCCAGAAGTAACCACTGTTTGTCAGTGCTTTGATGGAGTCTCGCAGGCTCTATCCAGCACACTCACACACACACAGATATGCAATTCCCTGCCTCCTCCGCAGCCTAGAGATAATTTATAGTTCTGTGTGTGTGGCAGTGTGCTTTTCACAAAGATGTCAGTGGTAACACATTTTTCTAAAACTTGTTTTTTATAACTTAACAGTGCATCTGGGTGATTATCCAATGTCACTCCACATAGATCTACCTTGTTCTTTTAATTGCCGCGTAACATTCCAGCGTAAGGAATTTTCTGTGTAACTGTAACTCCACTGATAAACCTTTGGTTACTCTGGGTTTTCTGCTAGTACAACGGTACGTGTACCAGTCCATGCTTTGGTGCATGTTGACGTACTCCAGACGGGAACCTGGGCATGGACTGCTGACTGGCGGTAATTTTACTTTTAATCTAGAGAACATTTTGACTGGGATCACATAAACATGGGCCAGATCTCTAACAGAGCAGAACAACAGCACAGCTCCCAGAAGGGGCTGCCCCACCCAGGACCCTGATAGAGAGGCCTATGCGGCTCATCCAGGGGTGGGCTGGGAGCAAGGTGGGGGGAGGGAGGGGGGAGGCGGAGCGTCACTCCTGGGCGGAGGCTGTAATGGGGTCTTTTTTTTGTATAGGTGACTTTGTGTCGGGTGTCTCAGCAGTGCCTCTGGGCTCGTCAGTGGGTTGCCAAGTACTTAAAGGCAAATACTGCTTCTTTTTCTTTTCTTCCCCAATCTCAGTAAATCTCCCATAGCTGCTCTCAGCCCCATGAGATGGGCAAGTCCAGAGTTTTTGTTTTGAGACTGATAAGGGAAAAGAACATAATGATAGCAACAATTTAGAGAAAGAAGATTAGGCAGACCTATGTACAAGGTATGGTTATTATTCTGGATATGTCATCACAAAAAGACTCCATGTCATCTGCGACCTTGTGCAAGTTTTTAAAAATCGGCTGTTTTTGCCAGAACTGTCATCATATTTATAAAAGACACATGTATAACTTAGATATAATATAGGACCTATAAATATAATACATAATTTTTATATAAAAGATATTTATAAAAGGTTAAAAACATCTTTAGAAGCTGAGGAGGTGTTTTTCTGAGACCACATTCTTCAGGTGGAACATCTGTACTTTTCACTCATCCCACCCCCACCCCTAGAGCCCTCTATCTCCTACTTGACCTCATTATTGTAACCATCTCAAGCTTTTACCTTTATGTGTTTTAAGGATTAGAACATCAAATTTAGAAACACAGAAACATCATTCACATCAGAACGAAGCATGAATCAGCTCTGAGCTAGAATGGAAAGTTTGTTAAGAGCCTTTGCAGCCACCTGGAGCCACCTGACCTGCAGCTGTAAGAATCGGCCTGAAGCAAGGCACACCCCACGCGAGTGCTCTGCCCAGACCTCCATGCACCCCGATGCCAAGGCACTCAAGTCCAGACTCCTTGGTCCAGTACTCAAGGCCCTCTGTATGGTCTGGCCCCATCCACCTTTCCCACCTTAAGGCCCACTCCTCCTCCCCTTTCTGTGAGTTTTGCTGACCCAGAAGTGGTTTCCTTACTGACTACATTCCATACCTCTCCCACGCTTTCCGGCCTCTGAGTATCTACTCATGCTGTTTCCTCTGCCTAGAACATTCTAAGCTTCCCCTTTTTCAGGTTCAGAGACTCATTCTCTGGACCGCCTCCTCCTGAAGTTCCCTGGCCCTCTGAGTGGACCACGTCCTTCCCACCTGTGCCCTCTCTCTCTGGCACTACTCACTTTCTCAGGGGCTGGAATCTGATCTTCCCTGTCGACTGAGGGCAGGACCCGTGACTGACTGGAGAAGAATGGCAAGAAGTATTCACAAATAACCGTACCCATCTTAGCGGAAACCAATGTCAGGAAACAAATTATAAATGGGTCCACAAAGATCTCATCCTGGCTGAGTAAGAATATGGAAGGAAAACAACCTAAACCTCAGATATGCACAGAAGGTCAGCTGTGACCACAGAGGTGCTTTATTGTGCTGCCTAAATCAAAAAGTAACAAGACTAGTGCCTTTTTTAAGAAACAGGAGTATGACAAGCAAGAAACCACCCTCTGCCTAGAACTGTACCGCCTAGTCCTAAAGTCTTTTTTCTAAGTTACATCTCATGTTTCAAAAGCAAAATGAAAAACCTGAAAAGATAAGCAAAAAGACACCACATAGCCCAGATTTTAAAAATCCTCTGCTAACTGTAGATAACCTTAGCAAGATGTCCACGGAGAGGAAGAAGCTGTCTTCCAATGGCACAGAGAAAAGGGCAGATATACGACCCCTAAGAGGAACCAGCTGGGTGTGGGGGACGAGATTTACCTGCCAGCATTGAGGTGGGGACGGAGATGAAATGTCAAAGGCCCTGGAAAACTGGCAGCACCACGGAGGTCTGCGCAGGCTTCTCCCCTCCCCACACATTCCCCTTAGGTGACGCATCCAGGCCCGCGGCTCTGAACTGCCCATGTCCTATGACTCCCAAAGACCTCCAGCCCTGAGTTCTTCCCTGGTCTCTAGGCTCCCTCCAACAACGGACTCACTATTTCCACCTGAAAATCCAATAGGCATCTCAGACCTCACACGTGCAGCCAGAATATGATTCTGCTCCCTCCCACTCCTCCCGGCCTCACTGCCGAACCTCATCGTCCTCGCACCTTCCTCATCTCGGTCGGTCCAGCCCAAACCTAGAAGTTGCCCTTGATGGCTCTCAGTCCCTCACCTCTCACGTCCTACCTACTGGCTAACCTTCAGTTCCCAAGTGTGAGCGGAGTTTGAGCCCTTGTCTCCACAGCCATCTCCGTCTCCACCGCCGCGTCCCTCAGGTGACACCTCGTCCCGCCGGCGTGTGGCCTCCTGCAATAGATTCCCAACAAGGCCACTTGGTTCCCCTTTTTCTCACTCCACTCCAGCTCCACACGGTTGTCAGGGAGGTTTTAAATGTGACCCAGGCCTTGTAACGCTCAGCTTAACAACCTCCAGGGCTCCTCACTACACACAGACTCAGAGCTGAACCTTTCCCACAGCCTGTAGGGCCCTGTGTGATCAGGCCTCTGCCTCCTTCTCTCACCCCTTCTTGTACCATTCTCACTGGTGCCTCCCTCTCGTTGAGTGTGTGTGTGCGCGTGTACATGTGTGTGCGCGTGTACATGTGTGTGCACGCATGTGGGAATACGCCAGCTCATTTCTCCCTCCTTGATCTTTTCACTGGCTGGTCCCTCTGCCTGGAGAACTTTTACCTGCAGGAGGGTTCTGATTTCTCCACATCCTGCAAACGCACTTATCATCTGCCTTTTTCATTCTAGCCATCCTGGTAGGTGTGAAGTGGAATCTCATTGTGCTTTTGATTTGCATTTCCCTGATTACTCATGATGTTGTGCATCTTTTCCTGTGCTTTTCGGCCATTTGTATTTCTTCCTCATAGAGATTTCTATTCAGACCCTTTGCCCATTTTAAAACTGGGTTATCATTTTCTTATTGACTTGTAAAAGTTCTTTCCATGTTCTTGATATAGACCCCTTATCAGAGATATGATTTTCAAATATTTTCTCCCATTCTGTGGGCTTTTTCACTTTCTTTTTTTTTAACCTTTAAAGCACAAAAACTTTTAATTTTGGTGAAGGCCAGTTTATCTAATTTTTCCTTTTGTTGCTTGTGTTTTGGTGTCATATCCTTGTTAATCTTTTGTCAAGTCTGAGGTCAGGAAGATTTAGCCCTATGCTTTCTTATAAGAGTTTTAGGGTTTTAGCTCTGCGTAGGCCTTTGGTCCATTTGAGTTACTTTTTTATAAATGGTGTGACTTAAGTGTCAAACTTTGTTCTTTTGCATGTGGATATCCAATTTTCCCAGCACCATTTGTTGAAGAGACCGTTCTTGCCCCCTTGAATGGTCTTGGTCCCCATGTTGGAACTCAGTTGACCAGAGAGAGCCACACGGTTTTAATTCTGGATTCTCAATTCTGTCCCGTTGATCCATATGTCCGTCCTTGTGCCGGTACCACACTGTCTTGATTACTGTTGCTTTGTAGTAAGTTTCGAAATTGGGAAGTGTGAGTCCTCCTACTTTGTTCTTTTCCAAGACTGTTTTGGCTATCCTGAGTTCCCTGCACTTCCTCATGGATTTTAGAATCAACTTGTCAATTTTCACAAAGAAATCAGCTGGGATTCTGAAGAGGAATGAATTGAAACTGTAGATCATTTTGGGGTGTACTGCCGTCTTAACAACACTAATTCTTCTGATTCATGACCTTGGGATATTTTTCAATTTATCTGGATCATTTTTAATTTCTTTCAGCAATGATCTGCAGCCTTCAAAGTATGTTTTACATTTTTGTTGAATTTATTCTTTTTGATGCTATCATAAAGGAATTGTTGCTGTTTAAATTCCGTTTTTGGATTGTTCATTGAAAGTATACAGAAATGAAATCTCTGTATAATGGTTTTGTATCCTGCAACCTTGCTGAATTCATTTACTACTTTTCTTTAATTGGTGTATTCCTTAAAATTTTCTGTACACAATACCAGGCAGTTTGTGAATAGAAAAATCTTCCTTCCTAATCTAGACTTTCATTTCCTTTGCCTTCCTAATTGCCTTTGCTATCTTGGCCAGCCTACTAATTGACTTCCAGTACTCATTTGCAAAAGAATCCTGCCCAATCCTTAGTGTCAAGCAATGGATCTCGTCATAACTGCTCTACGAACTAACGTAAAATGTGCTCTTTGTGGAGCCCTACTGCACATGCCAGACACTGCCTGGCCCTTTATACTAGCTCCTGAAATGCTCACAACAAACCACAGCCACATGATACTATAAGAAAGTGGAGGCTCAGAGTTCAAATAACTTGTCCAAGGTCACGGTGCAGGACAGAGGCCAGACTGTGAAACCAAGGTTCACGACCCTTCCATGACATCACACTGCAACCACTGTGCTTTCCCTTCCCTCACACTCAGAGGAAGGGATGGCCCATCTCCATGAACAGAAAATAGATAAAGGTGGGGTACAGCAATGGTAATAGCTTTCTTTTGGGAAAAACAAACAAAATGAAGTAGAAAAAGCCTGTTATATATGCAGGAATTTGTACATAAAGTGTGCACATTTTTAACAAGCACTAGTTCAGATTTTATTACCCTTTGGGACTCCACATAACCAAGGCAGAGATGACTCAGAAAGAAGCATCACCAAATGACCATGGAGGAAAGAGCTGCCTGGTAGAGCTGTGGGGACAGTGAAGTGGAGCCAGGAGTGGCAGCAGGGGCCAGGATGCAGGGGAAAAAGCAAGAGAGGACCAAGATGGAGTGGGAGGAGTCCTGAGATGTATTTACAAAATGGGGGAAATGGTTCTCGGAAGTGCCACTAAATGCTGCAGCTGGGACCTTGACGGCCTCCAGAGAGACACCCTTCACACCATTCTGCTCCTACACGCTGATCAGAAGCGAAATTGGAGGGTTCTCTCAACATTTTGGTGGGCTGGCTTAGTCAGGAGATAACTTCGTGATTACAAAGCATCCAAATACTGACTTAAAGATAAAAATATAAACCGTGAGGAACAGCATTCTTTCACTGACCATTTGTTTTCTACCACCGAGAGGCAATAGGTTCCTTTTGCTTCAGGAAATATTTCCACAGCAACTAAAAGCAATCAGTGCTCCAAATAGAGTCTTCATTCATTCATTTTTTTCAACAAAGATTTAATGAGCACCTCCAATGTGCCAGGTATTGTTCTGGGTGCCAGTGTTACAGCACTGAACAAAGCACATACAGAAATTCCTTGTCCTTGTGGAACTTATGTTTTAGTAGGGGAGACAGAGCATAAAGGATATAAATGAGTCAAACATGCAGAAGGGTAGCGACAAGTGCCGGGGAGAAAGACAAAACAGGGAAGACCAGATCGGTAGGCTTAGTGCCTCATCCTCTTTCTACTGACCCTCATTCCTCAGGGATCCCAGCCTGTCTCATGGGACTGACGTGATCTAAAGACCTGTCCCCTGACCTCTAGACTCATAAACCTAACTTCCTGCCCAACCTCTGTGCCAGGCATCCCTAAATTAACATACTCCACACTGAGCTGATCTGCAGCCCCCAGCCTGCCCCTCCTCAGCCTCCCACATCTCAGGGAAGGGCAGCCACCTGCTTCCCACTGCCAACAACCACTGCAGCCTTCCTTGCCCCATCTCCTCCTCATGCCCCACATCCAGGAAGCACATTCTGTGGCTCAACTTTCAAAATATATCCAGCATTCTACCCCTTCTCCTCCACATCCCTGCTACCATGCTTGGTGTGGTGCACCACCACCTTGTTTCTAGGAGACTTTAGCAGCCTCCTAACTGTCCCTATTTTGCTTCTTGATCCCCTAAACAATCTATTTCGACAGAGCAGCCAGAGGGACCCTGCTCAAATGTAGTCCTCTGTGTGACAGTCCTCTGTGCAAGCATCCTGGTGGCCTCCCACCTCACTAAGAGTAAACAGCTCTCCCGTGGCCCAGAAGGCCCCATGACCTTGGTGCCCTGGTACTTGCTCACTTCCTGCCCCTCTGCTCTTCCCTTACTCTGCAGCTTCCCGGCTGCTCATTAGCACACCAGGCACTTCTGCTTCCTTTGCCTGTGACTCTCTTCCCACAGAGAGCCACATGGCTCACTCCTCACTGCCCTTGGGTCTTTACTGAAACCTCAAGGACTCCGACCTCTCCAGTGGGCCAAATCTCTATTACCAGGACCCTCTCTCTATAGCACAGACTGACTGTGTACCCAGTTGTGTAATATTCCATTACCATCTGTTCCCCTCTGGACTGCAAGCACATGTGCCTATTTTCTACTCGCTCCTGTATCCCCAACACCTAGTGCAGTGCCTGGCATAACAATTCTCAGTGTGGGCGAAGGGAGCCAGCAAGGGCAGACTCTCTTCACATGAGATTCACCCTCACCTGGGCCCCAAGACTCTGGACTGGCTTATCCCCACTCTCAGCAGCCCTGACAATAGTTCCTGAATGAATGAATGGATGGATAAAGGGTTGAGCAGCTATGTCTGGCAGGAGTAAATTTAGATATGATACCCCTGTGTATTGTTTACGAAAAGCAGGGCCCCATCACTTTGTGACTGATGCTGGGGTTTTCCCTCATTAGGAACAAGTGGAGATGGGGATGGGAGGGTGTGGGCGAGCCCTCTGGCCTATGGGACAAGGCAGCCTCCAGAGAGGATGGGCTCAGGCTCGACAAAGAGTGACCCAAACCTGGAATCCCAGTGACGCCCTTATCTTGTTATTTGACTTTTAATAGGTTATATAATTTCTTCAAAGCTCTGTTTCCTCACACATAAAATGATGACAATAACACCTCAAAAGACTCAATGAGACTTGATTTGTTGACACCCCCAGTGGGTACCCAGCACAATGAAGGGGGGGGCGGTCACTGAACGCCAGTCTCCTTGCCCTTCCCATAGAAGCTGTTTTCAGCCACAGGAAGGCCTCTGGCATCTCTCAGGCTCACAAAGCCCCAAATACATTCTGAATTCCCTCGCTTGTAGTATGTAGGGAATAAATTAGACGGAAGGGCAGCACAGATCCACATGTAAATGCCAGGTCCACCATTTATGAACTTTTAACTTGGACAAGTTTCCCAGCCGCTCAGAGCCTTTAAGAAGGCTCATCTTAAAAAAAAAAAAAAAAAAAGGTCATAAACTCCATCCCAGAGGGCTGCTACAAGGATGGTGGTGACGTCTGTGAAGATTCAGGACAGTGCCTAGTACCTGGGAGGCATGCAGTAAATGACAGCCATTGTGAGAGTACAGAAGAGGGGGCGAGGAAGGCTCTCGGGCCTCAGCATCCTGGAATTCACACAAAGCAAAATCTCACGTGCCTCTGAGGTACAGCAAACTAAGCATGCGTCCCCTACACAGGGTGGCCACCCTGGCCAGACACATGGATTGCAGATGTCCCTGACAGCATTATATATATAGTCCCCTATGTTTCCAGACTTTACAGAGACACTGTATTTATCCAGCATCCACCAAGTGCGAGGAGCTGTTCTAAGTTATGGGCCGGCTAGCAAACATGAAGACAGGAAGTGTATAAACCCAGACTTGCATTCTGTCCTGTTGGCTCAATTGGCTGACAAAGGCGGCTGACACCACAGGCTCCGCCCCAAGGCAGGATGGTCAGGTCCAGGCAAGGTCAGTGCTGACAGTGCACTGCGTGGGTGCAGGGGAGGCAGCGCCCCACCGTTCCTGAGACTGACAGGCAGAGATCCCCATGATTCTTCCAGGTTCTAAGTCTCCAGTCCCCACCCCACTGGTGCACAGCAACTCAGGCCCTTTCTCTGGACCTTTGCGGCTGCCAGGTGACTGGGGGATCCTCCCACCCCGCCCCCGCGGCGGCATTAAGATCCAACTGTGACCAAAAAGGACTGACACTTCCGCGTTTCCTTTGTTTTATGCAAATACTAACACCACAAGATGTCTGGGGCTGTGTTCCTTCTTTTTCTGCTCTGTATTTTGGCCAACGTGTCACAAGGAAGAGGCGCAAGGCCAGATTCTGATTTTAATTCATACCTGGAAATTCTTCAGCGACGGGTCTTTCTTCAGAGTCTTTTGAAGGATTCTGTGAAACTTTCTCAGAAGACATGGATTCTCTTGTCTTTGTATTTGGTTCTGGTTCCAGCTTAGATCTAAAGATAAAAAATTAGCAGTCATATCATTTACTTACACAACAGGATTCCGCCTGAAAGCAGAGAGGAGTCACACATGGCCCTCACGCTTGCTCTGTGCCCTCTGGGGGAGAGCAGAGCCGCTGCCCTGGGCCCAGCGGCCAGCCCCACACAGCCTGAGTGGGGCACTTACTTCATGGCAGACCGCACACCCCCAGCCATAGCACGCAGCAGGACGGGTGCCGTCAGGACGCGACGAAGGAAAGGACACCGGAACAGCCCGACCTCCTGAACCCACACTCCACACGTGGGCAGCGAAGGCCGACTGCTCTAAGTTCAACCAACCCAAGAAGCTGGTTGTCTTACACCAATGCAAAAGTGTTGCGGACTACACACAGCACGTGTTATATAACAAATACGATATATAATATCTGAAAATAACTGAACCATAAAAGCACAAGCCTTCAAACATCCACTGGGGGGCAAGGCCTTGACTCGGGTCCCTAAGCCTCAGCACTTGGCACTGGCCCTGGGCTCCTCCCACAGTGTATTCTCTTCCACCCTCAGGGCCAGGTGCAACCTCACGCGCTCACAGAGGCCTCCTCTGACTCTCCTACCTAAAAAAGGCCTCCTCCTGTCACTCTGTGCCCCAGTGCCTGTCCATCTTCTCCCCAGCAGTCACTGCAGTCTGGAATCACCCTGCTCGTTCATTTCTTTACTGTCTGTCTCACTCCACTGCAGTGCACGCCTTGAGAGCAGGGTACCTGACTTTAGAAGTTGTGGTTGCTGTGTGGCCCTAGGTTCTAGATGAGCGTGTGCCATTTAGTGTTTAATAAATATAGGTTGAATGCACGGATACTTTATAATTGTCAATAAATGGCTAATACGAGGAAAAACAACCCGGTTATGAAACAACGGGCCTTGTATTGGAATTCATACAGCACTATGAAAATTCTAGGCAGATTGCTAAAAAGATCTAAGATAATTTCCACATTACTAGGCAGAAGGACTAAAAATAAAAAGAACAATGTAAATGTATATAAGGGTGATATAATTAATGCCAGCTAACATTTATTGAGGGCTTATCAGCTATTGGGCACTTTTCTAAGCACTGTATATGCATAAATTTATTTAATGTCATACATCCCTATAGAGTAGTTACTAGTATTAATGGCCTTTTTACAGAGGAGGGACTGAGGTATAGGGAAGGTAGGAAACTTGCCCAGGTCACACAGTTAGTAAATGGCTGGGCTGGGATGTGACCTTCGGGAACCCCAAACACAACAGACTAGTGTTCTAAGAAAGGCTGTTTTGGAAATACTCCTCTACAACATTAACAATAGAAATTTCAAAAGTAATTATAATATCAATCATGTTAAGTGTTCCAGTTACTACGGCTGAGTAACAGACCCACTCTAAAATTTAGTGCCTTGAAACAATATTAATCATTTACCATCTATCGATGTTTCTGGGGTCAGGAATTTGGGAGTAGCTTGGCTGGGCGGTTCTGACTCATGTGGGTACCGTTATAGGGCAATGGGGCCCCACCATCTGAAGGCTTGACTGGGGCTGGAGGGTTCACTTCCAGGGAAGCTCATTCACACAGCTGTGTGTTGATGCTGGGAGGAGCCTCATCTCTTCCTCGTGGGGCCATGTCAATGTGTTAACCTGGCATGGCAGCTGGCTTCCCCCAAAGAAAGCAGTCTCAGAGACTATGGTAAAAGCTTCAATGCATTTTATAACAGCCTCAGCCTCAGTTTATAACAAACTGTCATTTCTTTCATATTCCACTGCCCAGGCAGTTGCAATGGTCCACTCAGGTTCAAGGAGAGGGAATACAGACCTCATATCTCACGCCCAATGAAGCAGTAACAAAATCACATTTTAATAAGACCATGTGGCATGGGATATGTTTGGGTGCAGCCATCTTTGAAAAATACATCTGCTATTCTAAGTATCACAGATATGCACAAAGATATAGTTTCAAGGATATTCAGCACTGCTTCTAATAACAAAAAAAATGACTTAGATGTTCATCAAAAAGTACCTGGTTTAGAGTTGGAAGATACAACGAGAGAGAAGACTCCATTTGCAACAGCCAAAACAAAAAAGATTAAAAAACTAACAATAACAACAAAAATTGCAGCGTAAACTTAGCAAAAAAAGCCCAAAACTCACAGATGTTCTTGAAAGATAAAAAAAAAAATACTGTAACAAATGAAAAGATATATCATGTTCTTGGACTGAAAAAAGAAATATCATAAAGCTGTTAGTTCTCCCTAATTTAAAAATATAATGTGATCCCAATAAAAATATCACCAGGTTCCCCCCGCCCCCGCCATCTTGAAGTCAGACAAGTCAATTATAAAATTCATTTGGAAACATGCAAGAATAGTCAGAAAAACTGTAAATAAATATTGAACTCTAGTTAATGATATACATGCTGAAGTATTTAAGGATAAGTGTACTGATGTTTGCAATTTATTCTGAAATGCATAAAAAATACCAAATGGTGTTAACGCCTATGGAGGGAAATTTGGTAATATCTAGCAAAATTATATTTACTTTCTAACCCAGCAATATGACTTCTATGACTCTATCCCAAAGATACAGCAATAATATGAAAAAGTAGGTGCAAGGCTATTCATTGTAGCAATTTTGTAATTCAATTTTAATACAGCAAAATCCTGGAAACTAACCATATGTCCATCAACCTGGAACTGGCTTAATAAACTCTGGAGTACTATGGAGCTGTAAGGAATGAAGAATACCTTTATATACTGCTATGGAGCAAATCAAGCAAGGTGAAGAGAAGTGTGTATAGGGGGGAACTTCCTTAATCTGATAAAAGACATCAACAAAAAATCTACAGCTAACATCATACCGTATGGTGAAAGGCTAAATGTTTTTCCCTAAGATGAGAAAGAAGGTAGGGATGTAGTATACCTGGGCAACAAGAGAGGACAGAGAACAATTACAAATCATTTTATGAGGCCAGCATTACCCTGATATGGAAATCTAACAAAGATATGACAAGAAAGGACAATTAGACAAATACCTTCATGAACATAAATGCAAACATCCTTAACAAAATATAAGCAAACTGAATTTAACAATGTATAAAAACAGCAATGTATCATGGCCAAGTGGGGTTTATCCCAGGAATGCAGAGTTGCTTTAACATCTTAAAATCAATCAGTGTAATACACATTAACAGAAAAGAAAAAAAGCACATGATCATCTCATTAGATGCAGAAAAAGCATTTGAAAAATTCAAGATACCTTCATAATAAAATGTTTCCGCGAACTAGTACTAGAGAGTGTGCAGGAAAGGGTTGACGCAGCAGGTTTGGGTGTTCCAACTCTACACATTACAAAGAAACTGGCCCTGGACCAGCTCCTGGGAGATAACCACCAAGCTCTTAGAACATCCTGCCTGATAAAGACTGTTTTTGTACCCCTGGGGCCTTGGACCACACCAGACAGTTTACACTAACAATGTGATTAATGTTGGGGTCTTGGACCAAGCTGTATGAGTTCGACCTCTGGAGGGACTAGAGACTGATTAACTACAGTCAGCGGCTTGGGTGCTCCATGCATACATGACTGATCCCCAATGAAATCCTGTGGGCTTCCCTGGTTGACAAATACTGTGTACATGTTGTCCCACATCACACATTCTCATTGCTGGGAGAATTAAGCACTGTCCGCACTATTCCATTGGGAGGACAACAAGAAGCTTCCATCTGGTGGCTCCTGGACTTTGCCTTACGTGCCTTTTACCTTTGCTGACCTTAATCTGTTTCTTTTCACTGTCATACTATACCATGAGTATAACTGATTTTCTGGGTTCTGTGAGTCCTTCTAGCAAATCATTAAACCTGAGGGCAGTCTTGGGAACCCCTGACAAAGAAGGGAATTTCCTAACCTGATGAAGAGCTACAGAATACCTATAGCTAACATACACTTAATGTGAAGCAATAAATCCTTGCCCAATAATTAGGAACAAGGCAAGGATGTCCATTCTGACCACGTCTATTCAACATGGTACTGGAGGCCCACATCCTAGGCAGTGCAATAAAGCAAGAAAAAGAAATAAAAGGCATAAAGATTACGTTATTTATATATGGCATTATTGTTTATGCAGAAAATTACACAGAATTTACAAAAAAACTGCTAGAACTAATATGTGAATTAATTAAGGTGGCAGGACAGAAAGTATTTTGCAGATACAAAAATTAATTGTATTTTCTATATACTAGCATTGAGAAATTGAAAAGGAAAATTAATAAAACAATACCACTTACAAGAGCTTCAAAAAATCTAGGAATAAATTTAACAAAAGATGAGCAACATCTCTACTACGCTGAAAATGACAAAATATTGCTAAGAAAAAGAAATTTAAATATAAAGATAGAAATCAATGAAAAGATATACCATGCTTGTGGATAGACATTAAGATAACCATTCTCCCTAAATTTATATATAGGTTCGATATGATCCCTATAAAAATCCCAGCAGGTTTTCTGAAGAAGCTGACAAGCTGATTCTAAACTTTCTATGGAAATATACAAAGGATCTAGAAGAGCAAAAAATAATATTGAAAAAGCAGAAATTTGGAGGACTAACATCAGCTGACTTCAAGATTTACTACAAAGCCACAGTAATCAAGATAGTGAGGTACCAGAATAAGAAAAATCTGATTAATAACACTGAATAAAGAGTCCAGAAACAGATATATATGTATGGTCAATTGATTTTTGACAAAGGTGCCAGGTCAATTCAATGAGGAAAAGAAAGCTGAAATATTGCTGGAATAAGTGGATATTTATATGGAATAAAATGAACCTCAACCTCATCTCACTATATCAAAAAATTAATCTGAGATAGATGATGGGCCTAAACATAAAACCTGGAATCACAAAGATCCCAGAAGAAAACATGAAAGAATAGCTTGGTAGACAATATAAAAACAGATAAATTGGATTTCCTCAAAATTAAGAGTTTCTGCTCATCAAAGGACACCTTTAAGAAAATGAATACACAAGCCACAGAACAGGGAAACATATTTGTAGCACATATCCAGCAAGGAACTTGTATGCAGGCTATACAAAAATAACTCCATCACAAGTCAACAATAAAAAGACAAACAATCCAGTAAAGAAATGGGTTAAAGACTTGAACAGACATCTCAAAGAAGAAAATATACGAATGGTCCATAAGCAGAGGAAAAGGTGCTCTAGACCACAGTCTAGAGCAAGAGCTGAAAAAATTAGCTATTACTACCACGCTTACTACTGCTGCTACTATCACTGGGTAATAAGAAATGGCAGAGGGGTTGGATAGTCTTGTGAAATCCTAAAGAAATATACATTTTTTTATTCTGACAAGATGCAGACCTAAGGAGGAACAGAAGAAAACAGCTGACAAAATCCATTAATAATTCAAAAAATTCAGGGACTTCCCTGGTGGTCCAGTGGTTAAGACCCCACACTTCCACTGCAGGGGGCACGGGTTCGATCCCTGGTTTGGGAACTAAGATCCCACATGCTGCGTGGTGTGGCCAAAAATCTTAAAAAAAAAAAAAAATCAAAAAATTCAGAGAAGGGAGAACACTGCTATGATCAGTGCAAGGGACTCAGCAGGGTCTTCCAATTAGGGGCCAACTAGTGCTCATCTTCTGGGTTGGTGCTGTGGAGCGGGAAGGATTTGAGAAGTCTCGGTAGATCAGCAGGGGAGAGGTCTCGGGGGGTGGGCAGCCACAAGCTGCTTGAGCGTGCACAGCCTTGTCCTCAGCCATGTTCCTCAGTAGGACTGGCCTGATGTCCTCCTAGACTATCTTGGCTGACAGGTTACTCCAGTAATTCCACACATCCATGGTGGCTGGAGACTGGGTCCTTAAACCATTGGCTGATTGACTGCCTGAGAAAGATAAATATGTGTAGAAATATGTTTGGAGACAAAAGTGGGCTTGGATCCTAGTCTGCAGCTTATCTGCAGAGTAGCCTCTAGTCTGCCACTTATCTGCAATGTGACAGGTTTTTTTGTTTTGTCTTTTTAAATTCTCTTTGTCTGAGTTTTCTTCATCTGCAAAATGAATTAAATAGCGCTTTTCTAAAAAGGTTCTTGTAAACATTGAATGAGATCACCCGTGACAACGGACCTAGCGTAGAGGTTGGCACGCAGTAGGTGCTGCCCTGGCTCACCTCGTAAGCACTGGGCCTCAGTTTCCATATCTGTAGAGCAGCTTCCAGTATCTTCTATTCCAACCAATAAAACAAGGTTCCTTCTAACTTTTTCCGTTTCACTTCGATAATGAGAAACCTGGCTTCTGGTATCCTTCCAATATTAACACTCAAAGTCATTGCAAAGACTAAATAACACAGCAGACCAAAAAAAAAAAAGTACTATGGAAAAGCTAAGTACTTTATAAATTCTTACTGCTACTAATTCAGAGAGTAGAAATAACTGGGGGCTTCTCAGGGAAAGTGTCACTTAGCCAAACTCTTGAAAGAGGAGTCAAGTTTTGCCAGGCACAGAAAAGCAGAAAGGACATTCTAGGCATAAAGAACCTAGGTGTGGAATTGCTGGGTCATTGGGTGGTCATTTAACTTTGGAGAACTATTTGGCTGGTTCTTTTTTTTTTTTTTTTTTTAAATAAATTGGTTGTTAATACACTTTTCTTTTCTTTTTCTTCAATTTCTTTTTATTTATTTATTTGGTTGCGCCGGGTCTTAGTTGCGGCAGGTGGGCTCCTTAGTTGCGGCTTGCCAGCTCCTTAGTTGTGGCATGTGGGATCTAGTTCCCTGACTAGGGATCAAACCCGGGGCCCCTGCATTGGGAGCATGGAGTCTTACCACTGCACCACCAGGGAAATCCCTGGCTGGTTCTAATAAAGAGTTACTTTATTAGAAGTAAGTAGCCATAAATCAGAGTTCCAATTATTAACCAGCCATAAATGAGAGTTCCAGTTGCTGCATATCCTCCCTAACATTGATCACTTTTATTTTAGCCATTCTAACATGTGTGAAATGGGATCTTGTGGGGTTTTATTTTATTGTGAAATAATCACATGCAGAGAAGTCTGTAGTACGAAGAATGCTTTTTCCTGAACCATTGGAGAATAAGTTGCCAACCTGATGCCCCTTCACCTCTGAATATTTTAGTATTTCCTAAAAACAAGAGTATTCTTTGATACAGTCAGAATACAACCATCCGTATCAGGAAATTCACATTGATACATTTCTCCCATCCTCTCCCTAGACCCCATTCTAATTTGACCAGATCTCAATAATATCCTTTATAAGAAAAAAATTCAGTTCAGAGTCACACACTGACTGAATCTAGTTGTCGTTTCTCTTTAGTCTCCTTTTGGATTGAACATAGCTTAGCCTTTCCTTGAGTTTCAAATTCTTGATACACAATAATGTGCCAGTTATTCTGTAAGACATCCCTCAATTTGAGTTTGTCTGAACTTTCCTCGTGGTTGGATTCAGGTTATGTATCTCTGGTGTAAAAACAATATGATAGGGCTTCCCTGGTGGCGCAGTGGTTGGGAGTCCGCCTGCCGATGCAGAGGATATGGGTTCGTGCCCCGGTCCGGGAGGATCCCACATGCTGCGGAGCGGCTGGGCCCGTGAGCCATGGCCGCTGGGCCTGCACGTCCGGAGGCTGTGCTCCACAACGGGAGAGGCCACAGCAGTGGGAAGCCCGCGTACCGCAAAAAAAAAAAAAAAAGAAAAAACAAAACAATGTGATATGATAGAAGTGATATTCTATTTCCATACTTCTCATTTCATCCTATCAGGCTGTACATGATTTCACTTTGATCACTTGATTAAGGTAGTGGCTGTAACCGTAAAGTTACTCTTTCCCTCTTTGTAATTAATAAGTCCTGGGGGAGGGAATGCTTAGATAGTATGCAATTATCAATTTCAAACTTTCAATTTACTCATTTATTTATTCCTCTCTAGATGGGCTCATGATGCCCTACTTTATTCAATGGGTTATAATTTGCTACCATGTATTTTGACGCTCCAATTGTCTCTAATTTGGTCAGTGCAAGCCCCTTCAAACTGGCTTAAGTCCTTTTTGCATGTCCCTGTCACTCTCTGAGCCGTTCCTTGCTTTCTGGCACAACAAAATGTTCCAGGCTCATTTTATACTTTCCCTGACCCAGCCCCAGAATCAGCCATTTCTCCAAGGAGCACTGGTTCCTGGAAGCTGAAAACTGCTATTAAGAAGGCAAGATCTGAGTGCTAAGTATTCTTATTGCTACTGGGATGTCGGTGCGTCCAGGCCCTCTCAGTGGACAGAACCAGAAAATATGTGTATGTGTTTGCAGACCTAGACACGCATACACATTTACAACCATATTTCATTTCTATATCTACCTATCTATGTAAAATGAAAACCATGAGTTCACACCAGTACTTTTCATTCCAATCCAATTTCCCTTTCACTCCCCTCAGAGTGTGAAACCTGGCTCCCATTATCTGTATATACTTATTATTTGATCAATCCCCCTTGTATATCACCAACTTGCCACCTCCACTGCCACTCCTCCCCCATGTGGACATGCCCCTGTCCTTGCTCGGGCTCTCACTGCCCATGCTGAGCCACCCCTCCTCAGCTTGCTCAGACTCTGACCTGCCCTGGGAAATGACAGCTCCCCGAAGCTGCAGACACGCGCCTTACGCTGCCCCGCTCCATGACTGCAGGACTGAATTGTTCAGGAAGGAGAGGGGCTTAACTGACTTTTAAATAAAGGGTTCCATTGATGTCTGTCGCCCCTTGTGTCCAGGGTATGCTAATGTGCCAGTTTTTAATTTAAAATGAATAAAAGACTGCAATGCAGCAGACGTAGATGAAGTTGAGTGCTTTTTTTTTTTTTAAGTGATAAAAACAGATCTAATTATACACAGAATGTCTACTGAGATCCTCAGGGAAATTACAGATTAACTAGTTGAAGGCAATTTGAAAAAAGCAATTTTTAAAAAGTCATCAGAAAGATCAGTTTATGCTCCATGATTTACGTAAACTGATTTCTCTAACTGAAAGCTGAGCATTTCATAACAGCAATCAAAACAGTTTCCACCTGGTCAACATCTGTTTCCAGGTCCCTTATTTGAAAGACTTTGGGATTTTATTTAAAATTTAAGAACAGGAAGAGATAGAAGAGAGAGAGAGAAACATATTTTCCAGTTTTAAAACTAGAAAATATGTGGAAGAATTCTCTGCAAACCTTAAATAAAGCCCTATACAAATATTAGAGAAAAATGATTAATATTCCAGAGTCAGGCATAGCTCTTACACTTCTTTTATGGCCCCAACAAAGACTCTGGGTAGAAAGGAGATATTTTTGATACCTAATATTATAGCACTCTCATTTCAAAGATGGCTTTCAGTCTAAGGTATCCACGCTGGCACAGGTACCCTGTACTCCCACAGAGCAGGAATACCTCACACTACCTTAAGCCATCTTCACACTTACAGATATTTACTGGGCATCTACTCCACACTGGGTGATTTTCAGGCCAGTGCTACTCAAAGTACGGTCCGCAGACCAGTATGAGACTATGAACTGTTTGTTACTGGTCTGCTATGAATAAGTACAAAAATGAAGAATAAGCATTTAGAAACATGTATAGCAATTTGATACTGCCATTTAATCAGGGGACTCCTGTCTCTGAACAGGGCATAGACCACTTCAGGTGTTATCAAACTACGGTGGTGGCTCACCAGCAGCATAAGCTATGAACTTGACCTGTGCAGTGGAACTTGACACATCACTCCATGATGGACTGCAAAGAAAAACAACAGAAGTGTGGTCCTTCACCTCAGAGACTTTGGTCTAAGCCAGGGGTCAGCATGTTTTTCCTGTAAAGGGCCAGATGAGAAATACTGTAGGCTTTGTGAAAGAACATATATGGTCTCTATCACCATATTCTTCTTTTTTTCTTTTGCTTCTTGTTTTACAAACATCTAAAAATATAAAAACCATGTTCACCTTGAGGGCTGTACAAAAACAGGCTAGATTTGGCTTACAGGCCATAGTTTGCTGATCCCCTGTTCTAGGTGGTGAATAAGACAAAATCACAGGTGGGGGGAATATGGAGAGGCTGGTAAAAGGGTACAAACTTTCAATTATAAGATGAACAAGGTCTAAGGATCTAATGTATAACATGATGACTATAGCTCATAACACTGTATCATATAACTGAAATTTGCTAAGAGAAAAGAACTTAAATGTTCTCAGAAAAAAAAAAAACCTGCTATATAAAAAAAAAATAAAATAAAATACAAAAATTCAAAAAATAAATAGGTAAAAAAAGATAAATATATGAGGTTATGAATGTGTTAACTAGATGGGCAGGAATCCTTTCATAACGCATACATATATCAAATCACTACAGTGTACTCTTTAAATATTTTAAAATTTTGTATGTCAAATACAAAAAAAGCTGAAATTTAAAAAAAAACCCACAAAATCATTGCTATGGACTTAGTATCACATCACATCACTTCTTGTTTTCTTCATCTCTATCACCATTATCATCCCCAGCATTGGCAAAATTTACTGAGCTGTTACGATGTGTAGGATACCGGGTTAGGGGCTGTGGATATAAAGAGGTAAAAGACAAAATTCTGCCTTCACCAAGCTTCCAATCTAGTTGGAATGAGAGGACCAAATCACAAATAATACTGTGAGTACATTCTTTAAGTACCAAATAAGTATGGTGAGAGCACGTGTTGTAAGTATACCAATTTTTCTTTAAAGAAGGAAAAATGGAATGCAGCAAAATTTTTATCTTTTGTAACCAACCTAAGGGAGTAAATAATAAATAACTCAAGGTCATACACCTGGCCATGGGATTGGGCACTATTTCTAAAGTGTGTTTGCCAGGTGTTTCAAGAGTAAAGGGCTCCACAGTGAGCAGGGCTCTCTCTTAGAAAGATGTAATCAAGGCACAGGGTCAGTGTAAAGACTCAGGGAACTCTATACACTAAGAGTTTCTCAAACTTGTTTGACCATGGAACCTGTTTACAGAGTAACACTTATTTTATTTAGGTTGCCAGGATTTCCTCAGAATATCATAGGAAATTCTCACTTACATTATCCTTTACAATTAATAGTAGGATGTGACAATATTCTGATAATTAACTTCAAGCTACAACGATAAATTCAGAAGGTGCTGTAAACTTGTCTAGACTTCCTATCTGTTGTTTCATAACCTGTGCAATGTTAGAAGAAACATCATCTTTCAGGCAATATGTTTTATCAATCTCAAGTCTCCCTTGAAGCAGAAAAAATAGCCTGGAGCAGGCATGGAGGGAAAACCCCAGAAAGCTTGGCTGAGACTATGTCTGCCTTCACGGGCAAAACATTTTCACCCCGTTTGGAACAAGAGCCCTTTGGTGTGAGAGATTAGTGTGATATTACCATTCTATGAAAATAAACACCATCAGAGAATAACTTTTCTCTTACACTGTGAAAGATTTAAAATACAAAACTATCAGACTGCCCCTTTACTAACAAATACGCTTTTCTTTCACCAAGAAAAAAACAAACACGAGAGTAGCAACAATGCCATAAAACATGAGAACTTGGGTTTCTCAAATCTATTTTATAAGAATGATTTTTAACAATAACCATCACCAATGAAAACAAAATAATACAAAAACAAAGAACACACCAATCCAACTTGACAATGAAAACAACTCTACTTACAGCCAAATTACCTTCAGGAAACTTGCCATTCATTCATTCATTACACAGTCCTTACTGAGTGGCTTCCCTAGACTGGGACAGGCATCATGCTGCACACTGGGCTAAGGGGGCGTGCTAGCAGCTTTCTAAGAGTGGAAGTGTCATACCTGACCATGACAACGCGCAGGGAACCTACATAGGAAGGAGCCACTAATATGGCCCATGGGAACTGCGGAAGTCCTTAAAGAGCAAGCAACATCTTAACTGGGGCTGGAAGTATAAATAGGAATTTGCTTGCCACATGAATATAGGGGACGGGGCAGAGAATATAAATATATATGTGAAGGGTATTCTGGGCAGAGACATCAGCAAGGATTAAGGCATAAAAATGTCAAAGAACAAGACCTCTTTAGAACACAAAGCAGTCAGGTATAGTCAGAGCATAAACCCAAGGAGAACAACTAAGAAACAAATTGTTACGGGCCTGGAATGTCATGCTGTGAAGTTTAGCTTCATAAGACACTGGAGCAAGGGAGTGATAAAAGTATATATATGTTTTAGGCAGATGCCTTCTGGGGTAAGGTGAGGAAAGAACTAGAAGGGAGGGCTGGACTACATTGTGAAGGGTCACACAGTTATTTCCCTCAAGGTCCTCTGCTCAAAGTAATTGGCACAGGGCAGCTATCTGACAGGAGACGAGGATGAACTTCACTGCCTAAATGAGAACAATTCCCATCTGATCTTAATTTGTCCAAACCTCTGCTGAGAACCAGGAACTGAGGAGGCAGCTGCAAAAGCCCCTTCTTACTTTACTCAAGGTACCTGTTAAGTCTCAAGTGTCAAGGTCCGTCTGAGATAAGGAAGCAGATTTGGCATGTCTCGCTCTGGTGGGTGTGAGACCTAATGACCACGCACCATCTCTCGATGATAAATCACACACCATCAAGGCCCTAACTTCTCCTCCAGGACTTGCTTTGGGCAAATACTCTGCCTGCCCTCCTGCCTGAGCCTGGACTGCTTTCTTCCTCTCTAATCCCTTACCCAGATTATTTTCTTTCAGCATCCAACACAAAGCCCACTGTTTGAGAAATCTGCCCTGGTTAACCTGACGTTCAAATCTGAGTTCAGGTATGTGACACTGGGCAAGTAACCCAAATTCCCTGAGCCTCAATTTCCTCTATAATATGGGGTACTAATACTTTTTAATAGAGTGGCTGTGAGGACTAAATGAAATAAACGTAGTGCCTGACACATGGTAAATGCTTAAGAGCAGATAATAGTATAAGTTAACATACATTAACCACTCATGGCAAGTGTTTTACCTATATCAACTCATTTTGTTCTCACAACAACCCAACAAGGTAGGTATTATAAATCTTTCCATTTTACAAGTGAGGAAACTAAGGCACAGAGAAGTTAAGCAATCTTCCCACAGTCACACAGCAAAGCCAGGATTTAAACACAGGCTTCCTGCCTGCAAGCTGGAGCTCTTAGGTCCTAGGCTTTGCTACTCAATGGTACCAGTCCCCACTCTGAACTTGCTACTGATCTCACTAATTATGATATATCCTGATTAAGTAGCTTATTTTGCATGTTTATATAGCAACCCAGTCTGACTCTAAAGCATAGTGCTCTACAAACTTTATTTGCTATTATTAGCATTACTATTATTTATTAAAGAACACCAATGGAGACAATACTTACAATCTTTTCTTGTCCACCACTCGCTTAACTCGGATGGCTCTTTGTTCTGAGTAAAGTTTACATACTCCTGTTCAGGGGAAAATACCAGAGACCACTTAAAACTGCTTCTCAGGCAAAGGTATCATTAAATACAATGAGACAGGACAGTCTTCAGCTAGCAAAGCTAAATGTTGCATCCCATCTATTGTGAAATGCCACATTTGACCTTTAAGATAAAATGAAATACTTTTTAAGTAATCTTCAATGAAATCCAAGACAGCACTCCTGTGCTCCTTCACTTGCTGGGAATGTATCTCCTTGTGGGCTGTAACAGAAAAGGACAATATTCAGGGCTCTGTATTCAATTATACAGAAGAACAATTCATCAGCTTCCTCACAACAGTTTCTTTATTAGAAGTATTCTTAAAAATACAGCTATAAAACAAGTCTTGTGTCAAGTGACATTACATTTTTAGAAGAGTAAGAGTTACTAGGCTTTGTTGAGAGTAAAAGATTCAACCTGCAGAAAAACTAGTCAAATAATTTATGGTTTATTACAGCACGTAGGGATGGCATTTGACACAGCCCTCTTCTTGAGTGCTGACCCTGTTCGTTATTAACAGCGTCCAAAGCTCAAGCTGACCTTCAAGTAACATGTTTAAATCAAACTCAGAGCACACACGCCCCCTCTGGCTGCCTGTTTTTCAGCTTGGAATGCTCTGTCCTCTCCCCTCAGCCATTCACATTTCCTTTAGACACCGAGTCAAACCTTCCTTCTCCAGGAAACCTTGATTCTCTGAGCCACAAGGATGCCTTTCTTCTGTGAACCATCACTTCTTCTTAGAGTCTGTGCCAGTTACTTTGCTAGGACAGCTCCGGTTTATGAGAGACTGAGTACCTACCATGTGCAGGCACCCTGTTAGTACTTTACATAAATCACTGCTAATGATCCAAACAATCCAAAAGGCAATTATAATTATGCCTGTTTTACACATGAAGAAACTAAGGTTCAGAGTCAATAAGGAGGTCAAGGTCACGTGGTTTGGTACTCAATTCCTTTTTATTAATGTTCATGTATTTTCTAGGTTATCTCAATGAATGTCCTTAAGGGTAGGGGGCATGATCTGTTTCTACCATAGGGCTGCGTAATCTGAGATTCACATGAGGAATTTAGCTGATCCATGAAATTATACACAAAATTTTGTGCATATGTATATTTTTTTTCTGGCAGGAATGTCTATAGCTCTCAACAGACTCTCCAGGTTGTCCATGGAAGCTTCCCAAACAAAAGTCTGTGTCAAGCACAACAGCATCTGGCCACTTGAACTCTATGCTATGTTAATGTAATCTGTATCTGCCTAAGCAAATTAAAAAAGAATCAAGGAAGCCATCTCAGTCCCTCAGTAAGAATTAAACATCAGTGAAAGTGAGATGGTAATAGTAACCCTAATGCTAGCTATTGTTCTAAGGATGCCATGAGAATTCTCATAAAAACCCTAAGAAATACACCTAAGAAATATATGCTAATATCTCCATTTTATAGATGAAGAAACTGAGACCCAGGGCGATTAAGTGACTTGCCAAAGGCCATATGGCCAGAACATGGTGGGGCTGGGGTGGGTACATAAGCAGCCAAGGCTCCAGAGCCTTCCTCTTAACCATGAGGGTCTGATACTACAGTTCACTTTAATACTCTAGGTAGAGAGTTTAGAGACCTTGCATCCTTGTCCACATGCCATCAACTGCTGCCGCTCTCAGTGCCACCCAGAACACAGGCACACATGCACACACCACACACGATTCACCTTCTCTGGCCCTGGCCCCTTGGTGAATCTTTGGTCCTCCGCCTCCCTCTTCCCATCTGTTTAACCTGAATTCATGGCCTTTTCATTATTTTTAACAGCTTAGGTTAAAACACTAATCAGGGAAAAAGCATTTTAAAGTTCTGAAACCTAAATCGAAATAAGGACACAACAGAGAGCTTTACGTGGCTGTGCCATATGCATTATGTAAGTACTTAATTGAGTCACAGCTGGCTGGCTGCATCTTTCGGGGCACGGCACCTTGTGTTCTCAGTTGCTGGATCGCTTCCGAGCAGGTCCTCATGAATGTCTGAGCATCCTGGTCTATCTGGTCTCGTTCTGTGTCCGTCATTCTCCCATATTCAGACATGACATGGCTAACAAAGAGAGAGAGAGGGACAAAATTAAAGGGCAGCAGCAAATGACCACACATGGAGTCACGGGGTGTGAAAGGAAGAACAAAGTTCCCTGTTGCAGTGACGTTTAAGCTGAGACTTGAAGGATGAGGAGGAACTGGCCAGGCTAAGAGATGGGAGAGCGCTCCAGACAGTAGAACCAACACTTAGGAAGCCCATCAGGTAGGAAAAGCTTCCTGCAGACCAAACTGGCGCAGGCCACGCCAGCGAGAGAGTGTGGCGGGCCTGGAGTGGAATCAGGGGCCGGAGCACACAGGCCTTGTTAAGAGAGTGGGCTTTGACGTTGAGAACAGCGGGGCAGCTACTGATGGCTGTCACACAGCACACTGACAGAGTCGGAGTCCCCCAGAGGAAGCCCTGGGGGCTGCACGGAGAGCGCTGCGGGGACACCATTTGTGAAGAGCTGTTTCAGGCTGGCATTTCTCCCATGTTGACAAGTGGTCTTCAAAATGAAAGAGCTTTTAGAACCATTTCACCTCCCCTGATAATCAGTTAAAACTCTAAAGTTACTGAACAAGTAAGGGTGCCCACTTTCAGTAATGCTGCACCCTGAAGCTGTTGTAGTTATATCGCTGTGCTCATTTCTGTAAGACAGGGTTGGGTGCTGCAGCATTATTATGAACAGTGATGAGACACCCTGGACACTACAGCTGAGATTCAGAATCACAAAGTGTCAAGTTAAAAGGGACCTTAGATAATCATTCCACTTCCACCCACCAGCTGCACTAGCCCCCGTTCCCATTCTGAGAATAAAATACAAAGTCCTGATATTCCCAACCTCCACCTGTGACCATACTTCCTGCCTCTCGCCCCCATTCCCTTCCCTCCAGTCACACTGGCCTCCTTGCTGTCCCCCAATCAGACACACAACCTTCAGCAGCCTGGGCTCTCTCCCAGCAGACGCCTGCCCTCTCTCTGCCCTCGCATCTCTGCTCACACGGCCTGACCAGAGCCAGCGCCCCCGACCACCCCCTGTGCTGCACCCAGCACTCGCCCTCAGTGGTGGTCACTGCCTGTGTTGGTTATTTTCAGTTTTTATTTTTTTTAGTCTCCCTAATTCTTTTGTTTTAAATTGAAGTATAGTTGATTTATAATGTTGTGTTAGTTTGAGGTATACAGCAAAGTGATTCAGTTATACAGATTCTTCAGTTATACAGATACTTTTCCATTATAGATTACTGCAAGATGTTGAATATAGCTCCCTGTGTTGTACAGTAGGTCCTTGTTGTTTATTTTATACATAGCAGTATGTATCTGTTAATCCCCAAACTCCTAATTTATCCCTCCCTACCCCTTTCCCCTTTGGTAACCCCTTTGTTTTCTAAGTCTGTTTCTGTTTAGTAAATAAGTTTATTTGTATCAATTTTTTAGATTCCACATATAAGTGACATCATATGGTATTTGTCTTTCTCTGTCTGACCTACTACACTTAGTATGATAACCCCTAGGTCCATCCATGTGGCTGCAAATGGCATTAGCTCATTCTAATTTATGGTTGAGTAACATTCCATTGTGTGTGTGTGTATATATATATATTTATATATATTTATATATATATATATATATATACCACATCTTCTTTATCCATTCATCTGTTGATGGGCATTTAGGTTGCTTCCATGTCTCAGCTGTTGTAAATAGTCTGTGCTGGTTATTAAGTCACTGTCTCTCAGCTCCAAAGCCGCCCTCCCACACTCTGCTTTGTGATGTGAGGGCTGCGGCTCCCCAAATCACACTACTCCTCTCCGACTATACGTTCCTTACCTGGCTTGTTTTCCTTTACAGCACTCTGAAATAGTAACGTCCATGTCCTCCCAGGAGCATGCAAGCTTCATGAAAGCAGGGACTTTGTCTCGTTCACTTCTGTTTCCCCAATACCTAAAAATGCTGTCCCACACACAGTAAGTGTGCTAACATTAGCTGAGCACTTAGGATGCGCCAGACACTATTCTCGGTGCCTAACATGTATTTTATTTACTTATTAATCCTCGCAATTCATTCATTCACTCACTTGTATACTAGCCCCCCATATGTCAGGCACTGTGGCGGGGCTGGAAGTTCAAAGTTAATTAAGTAAGGCTCATTTCTGATTCCCACAGAGGGTACCACACCACAGAGGAGACTGGCACAGACACCGGGGGCACAGGAACTGCGGTGGATGGCACCGGTCTGGAAGTGGACTGTGGGACCCATGCGGGGAGTGGTCAGTTCATGCAGGGGAGGTGCTGGGCAGGTGGAGAGGAAGCGTCTCCACACAGGGGACAGCGGGAGAAGACCTGCTCCAAATCCCCAGCCTGTGGGTCATGGTTGGAATGACCACATAACGTATGATCTACCACAGGGCACATCTGAGAATGAAAGGGAAAACAGAAGTATACCAGGTGGTCCCTGTAAACCAAGCATCCTAGCTATGGACCTCTGGGACCCCCTGATTTATTTCAAGGGGCAGCACATCACATGCACCCAATGTCTCCACTCTGAATGTGTCTCGCATATGTCTACACAATTTTCCAAAGGAATGTAGACGGGATTATGGTAAGTACACATTTATTTAAAGTTACCAAATCTGTATTAGCTGTTTCTTCAGTATCCGCAGGTTTCCCCCAAATACAACAATCATACAGAATACAAATATGCCACTATCAACTGGAAAGGAGTCCCTGCGGTACAGAAAGTGGGGACTGCTGGCTGGCGTAGTCATTGGAGGATTTTAAACTGAGGAATCCGCATTTTACATGGGGTCTTCTGTGGTCGCTGGCCTGGAGGTGGATGAAATCAGACCCCAGTTAAGAGGGCACTGAGCATCCAGGAAGAGATGAACAGAGCCTGGGCAAGGCCATGTCAGTCGGGGAGAGGAAGCATAACAGATCTGAGAGAGATCTCATAGATTGGGTCTAACAAGACTGGGCTGACTGGGTGTGGAGGTAAATGAGGAGACGCCTAGGACACAGAGCACAGAAGAAAGCACAGGTGTGGAAGGAAAGATGATAAGGTGCAGGGTCAAAGATGTCACGGAAAGTTTAAGACGTGACAGATGAGGAGATGGAGCAACTTGAGAAAGGGTTCAAACTTTGATTCTTCTGTGATGTTTTAAGAACAGTACTAGCTATATAATCGGCATTTGAAACACTTATCAAAAGTAATGAACGCTTGCCAGTGACACAGCCCCAAATTAAGTATCACCATAACAAAATTACTACTATTTGGAAAAGGTTAACCATCTGGCAAGTAATTCCAAAAAGATATATTCTCACAGGACATGCACACATAACTTTTTCAAACTTTGATTTTATTTCCTTTATGATGTGCAGAGGAATAATTTTATTACAGACTTCAATTTATCTAAATATTAGATTCAGTTTAAGGAGATTATGTTAGGTATAGGTTTGGATTAGTCAATTTATTTCAGGGAGAAACAAGGAAAAAACCAGAGGAGTAAGTTTATTCGCTGGTTCAGAAATTTAAAGGAATAGGCTTTTAAAAATTATCTGGTTGATTACTATGTTAAGAAAGGGCAAGTTCAAAATTACAAAATACCACTGACATTCTGCCTATTAATTTAATATGCAATTAGATACTTCCTGAAGACAGAGAAGAAGAGAGGATAATGTAAGTCATTTTAGACTCTGTTCCAAAGGTTACTGAAAAGGTCTGGACAAAAGTTAAAGACCACAATCTCATTTTTGCTATAAATATTAAATATGAGCAAGTGTAGTACCTTGCCCATAGTATATGCCCAATATACATTATGAAATGAAACTGTTAATGTCTGGGCTACAGACATGAACAAAATATAGACCCTGCTCTCAATAAACTATATCACAATAGGTGATGTCCACAGGCTTATGTACACAACTATACATCACAAACAAAGGTTAACAGCCATATAACACTTTCCATGCATTAACACTAACACTAATTCACTGTTCTAAGCACTTCACATATATTTACCCACTTAATTATCAAAATTCTATGAGGTGGGTACTATTACATATAATTCCCATTTTATGCATGAAGCAACTGAGGCACAGAGAGGTTAAGTAACTTGCCAAGGTCACACAGCTAGGAATTAGCAGAGTTGGGATTTGAACCAAGGCATCCTGGCTCCATACTCTTAACCACTGCTCAAGGCACTTCTTGAGTCATAAAAGGTCGAAGAGTTCAGAAGAGGGGATGCTTATTCTCTATTAGCTAATCAGAAGGAAGGTGATTTATGAACTAAATCTTAAAAGGCAGGATGTAGCCGTGGGAGACAAGAGCAGACACCCTGAGCAACAGAACGGAATCGGGAGAGAGGGAGCCTGTCTGGAGAACAGTCAGTGGTTCATTTTGGCTGGAGCACAGGCTAGGTAGAAGCGATGAGTTCTTGGTGGGCCTCCAGTATGACTAGAGGAGTTTTATTCTGTAGCCAGTGGAAAGGCAGAGTTTGATGAAGATAAATGTGGCAATTCCACATTTAGCTGGAAGAGAGGGGGAAGATCAGGTGATGGGTTATGGAAATCAAGCAGAGAATCCTGCCTTATTCATCTTTATATCCCTAGCACAGGTAGGGGCTAGTAAATTTCTGCCGAACTGAACACTGGAGCCATGGTAGAGCATGGGTGGCAAGACTGAAAAGAGGTGATGGATCTGAGATGTAAAAATCGTCAGGAACAGAGTAGATGTTGGAGGCAAAGCATCAGCAGACCCTGAGATCTGGGGCCTGGGTGAGCAAGAGACAGTAGTAGAAACAAAGAGCACAGAAGGAAGAGGAGAAAGAACTGGAAATATGAAAGAAAGAAGCGGCTACTAACACTTGTCCCTATAATGCAACTCAAAAGGACAGAAGTAATGCTCTTGAGACTAGATGTTCCACGACTGATACTTTGTTTTCAAAAGTGAAACCAGGGCAAATGGTCTTCTAAACACTTTGTGATAAAATCTAGAGAAACTAAAGTTCTGAAGTTCTATAATTTATGAAGGAGAAAGGGAAGAGTCACTGTGACATACAGCACAGTGGCCACAAAGCTGACACAGGGCTGAGGTTACTGACGTTCACCACAGCCTGATAAAGAGAACAGAACACGGGTGCAGTCCACAAACTAATAACAGACTGCCTTCACATGATGGACACTCAAAAAATATTTGGTTGCCTGGATTTTGTTTAATTGATCTGACTCTTTCCATCCTAAACTTCCGAGGGCTATAGGAAAAGTCTGGCTCCTGGAAGAAGGCCAGGAGTGGGAAGCAATGAGAGAAGGGCCATTTGGAGTTAAGAGTCCAGAGACCGGCACTGTACAGAGAACGGAGAGTTACTAGCTCACCAGCAGCTGAGTTTAGGATGAAGTGGGAATCAGACAGAGATCAAAATATTGGCTTTATATGATTACTAACCACACACGGCCCCCTAATGGTGGCTGGCAGTTACGCGGTATGTCCTCACTGTGTCTGCTTTCCCACTCTCCCAGGTGCCTGTTTCCTATCTTCTCCTCACAGCTCAAACCTCCAACACCTCCGTCCCCATCTGCAGCATCAGTAATAACTGTGCTTCCTGGGTTCTGAGCGCTCCTACGAGCTCTCCCCACCTCGCTTCCCATGGGCCGGCACACTGTGCCTTCTCCCCAGCTACTAAGGATGAGGTGTCCATCTCCTAGCTCTGCCCCTCCGCCTGGGCACCAGGTTGGCCCCAGTGATTCTCCTTTCTCTCTCGTGCACCATCAACCGTAAAAGAATTACTGCGCAGACACGGTGCTTAGGCAGCCTCTGACACACAGTGAACACTACACGTGTTAGTTCCTAATAAAATTAATTTTCCCCGTCTACTGGATCTTTCCTAGCCACATACAAACATGCCGTTATTTCTCCCAACTTAAAAAACAAAAGAAAATCTCTCAAATCCATGTCTCCTACCAGTTACTGTCCAATTTCCCCGCTTTTTTCAGGAAAACTCCTCTGAGACGCTTACAACCCTGTCTCCATCTTCCTGACTACTCTCTCTGGACCCCATCCAAAGGGCCTTTTGCCCTCATCCCCCACTGTGGTCCTCACTCCCCAGGGTCACCGCTGGGTCATCCCTCCCCTCAGTTACTTTCCACAGATTGGATGGAGCTAATGGCTCCCCTCCCCCTGATGTGCTTTCTCCTCTGTCTTCCCCGACAACACACTCTCCCGTTTCCCTCCTATCTCCCCGGCTGCTCCTTTTCAGGCTTTTTGTTGATACCTTTTACCCTCAGTCCCTCAATCTCTCCACTGTCTATATCGCTCCCTTGGTGAGTTCAGCTAGGCTCGTGGCTTTTTTTTTTTTGTCAGTGTATATACCAGTTCTACAATGACAAGTCCAAATTTATGTCTTCAGCTTGAACCTCTCCTTGAACCTGAGACACGTATATCTAACTGCCGGCTCAACATCTCTATTCAGATGTTTAACCTGTGTTGCAAATATGCCCCAAACTGAGCTCCTGCCCGCTCTGTTCAAACATGCTCCCCCATCTGGGTTGATGGCAATTCCATTCCTTCTAGCTGCTCAGGCCCCAAACCTGGAGTCATCCTTGCACCTCTTTTTCTCTCCCAGCTCACAGCTAATCCATTAACAAATCTCGTTGGCTCTACCCTCAAAATAATTCCAGAATGTGACCTCATTATCCACTGCTAACCCCTCTGGGCCATGCCATCGGCATCTCACCTGGACCGTAACCGCAGCCTCCCAGCTGGTCTGCTGCTTCTGTTGTGTCCCTCCACAGATTATTCTAACACACTAGCCTTACTGATCCTGTTAGAAAGTTAGTCAGATCCTATCAACCCTCTGTACAGACCTTCTAGTGCTTCCCCCACTAAGAGTAAAAGCCGAGGTCCTTACAAGAGCTACATGAGCCATAAGACAGCTCATGAGATCTGGCTGCTGCCCCCTCTCTGGGCTCATCTTCAACTACCAACCCCACACTCCCCAGTCCCTCCTGCTCCAGCCACCCTGGCCTCCCTGCTGTTCCTTGAACCCTCCAGACATACTCCTGCATTAGGACCTTACACTTGCTGCCGTCTTCTCCTTCTGGAACGTCCTTTCCCTGGATGATATCTATATAAACTGACTGCTTACTTCTTTTAGGTGTTTACTCAATGTCCCCCCCATCTTAAAAAGTCTTGCCCTAAGCGACGTTTATAAACTTGTACCCTCCCTGACATTTTCTATTTCCCCTTCTCCCCTCCCCCTAAAAGCATTTATCCTGCTCTAACACTATTACGTTTTACTCATTTATTTTGTTTCTTGTCTATCTTCCTCTTCAAAATAGAAGTTCCATAAAGGCAGGGACATTTGTCTGTCTGTTCATTAGTGCATCCCATCATCACGAGCAATACCCAGGATTTAGTAAGCTGATAAATCAATATCTCAATAGCCCAATACTTTCTGAGCGACCTCACTTAATTCATGAGGACGATCTGAAGAGGCCGGACACACAGCGACACAACTGTGCTCCTTAATAGGTCCCTCCTGGATTTACTTCACTCCCACCCAAGACCTGCAGGCACCCCCCTTCCAGAGTCTTCCCTGGGAAAGTGGAGGCACAGAGGGGCAGGGAATGTGTCCATCCTGATGACAGGACCCCAAGAGAAGAGGGAGGAGTAAGCCTGAGGCTCTTCCCAGGGCCAATCAGGAGGCCAGGCTCCTCTCCTCCCTCAGTGCGGCACCTTCCCACGCCCCAACCCCAGGGTCCACATTTTCGGGGGCAGGGGGTCATTGGAAGGAGAGAAGGAAGCCCACAGGTTCCTGGGGAATGGATGGTCCTCCCCTCAGCAGAACCTGAAAAGCAACAGAGACCTATTTCCCTATCCCAACCCTCCCCAATATTCTGTTTTCTTAACTAGCTTGGCTTAACATGGTAACCCTGACAGAATGTACTCTACCTGAGGCAGAAGACCCCAGAGAGAGGGGAAAGGGCTGGGCAAGCATGCTCCAGCCTCCTCCCAACTCCCCAGTCAGGTCAAGGCGGGCGGAGTGAGAGCAGTGAGCAGAGGGGCAGCGAGTCCTGTGCCACCCCTAATAGAAACCATCTCCCCGGAAACGGAGGCCAACGGGGTCAGGAACAAATAAATAAGACAGGTACCCACTTCCAAGTGGCTATGCACCCTGTGGACGGAGCAGACCTATAAATGACTAATTCCAAGAACATTAGATTAACATCCTCCTACTCTATTTTGACTTAATGGAAACTCAGCTCAGTGAAATTGAAAAGGTCTAAAGGTTAATTTGATAAAACTGATTACTCAATTAAAAGGTGATGTTCCCTTAGGAGACATTATATATTAACCTTTTAAACTGGAAATTGACAGAATGGTTATTCTATTAGTAACAACAACAAAAACCAAGAAAGTTTCTCCCCCAGGTGGTATTGTTTTGTTGCCAGGATATTGAGGAAAAGGTACATCTACCAGAAGTGGAGGAATTAGTTTTAATTAAAATCATTCAAGAGATCCAGCCAGAGGCTACCTAGGTTGCATGCTGTTCTGCTCTAGTAAAATGTCATTATTTTAAAAAAATTAAATGGGTCAATAAAGTCTGAGCTCTACATTGTGGAAAAGACTACAGCTTCCTAATTATGCCAAGCTCACATAGCCTTATGGGTCTGAAGGCAGTATTTCTCTCCATTCCATGATCACACTCCGTCCAAAATCTTCTCAGGAACAGGCCAAGGCCAGCACATTGCATTGGGAGGCAGAGCAGTAAAAAAAGAAAGGCTTTAAACAGTCTACCACCTTTGGCAGGGAGAGCTTGATGGGAGAAGATAAGGATGGCCTTTCTCCATCTGGAGAGAATGTAGGGCATGGAGGGGAATGCTTATTCCCTAGTCCTCATGTTTCTACATGAATCCACTCCTCTAGCGTGACACCTAACCTCAGCCTCCTCCCTCCTGCCCCTCCCTTGGGGGCAGGGACTTCTCTGATTGGCAGCCTGGCAGAAGGACCTGGGCATGGGCGTGAACACGCATCGGGCCACGGCTCGGCTCGTCTCTCTCCTCTCCTCTGGGATCTGCCTGCTTACTGACAGCAGAGGATCTGCCTGCCCTCTCTCTCATATGCTATCAGGGGCCTCTGTGCTCTCTGTGCTCCAGGGATGTGACCGTTCAGTGGCACTAATGGCTGAGTGCGTCTAATTCAGGAGGCTTCAGCAAGGTCACCCTCCTGCAGACCTAACCTCTGCCGCCACCCTAGGTTTCACTAGTGATCATGCTGAGAACACGTCCATCTCTGTCAGGTCGACTTGACTCTGGCATCCTCTCTCTCTCTCTCTCCCCCTCCCTCCCACCTCTGGCAGGAAATTAGAGGTGCTTTCTTTATCAACTGACCACTGCCCCAACCTCATCACAGGTCAACTGGGATTCCAATTCAGGTACCATTCACCAAGGGACTTCTATGTGCCAGGAACTCTCACACATCTCTTTTAATCCTCACAAGAACATTATCCACACTACATTTAAAAACAAACCAAAAAAGCAAGCACAAAGATGTGAAGTGAGCTGTATACACTTACATGATTAATACGTGGTAGAACTGGGACTAGAACCTAGGTGTGACTGACCCTCAAAGTCCCTGATCTTTCAAAGGGACCAAAACAGGGGTAGGAGTGAAACTCAGACTGCACTGGCTGGCCATGAACTGCAACTGGGAAAAGGAATTAAAGACTGAGTTTCTATAATGGGGTAATGACGGGTCAAGACTCAGAAAGCCTCAGGAGCTCTAGTTCTGCTGACGCTGCAGCCACACAACCAGTAAGTGGCAGGGTGAGATGGGCTCCAGGGACCCTGGTCCTCCGCCCCAGAGTGTGCTGCCATGGTAGCCGGGAAAGGGGGAGGCCGAGGCCAGCTGCCCACTGTCCTGAGCAGGGGCATGAGGACTCGGAGTAAGTCCACACCTGCTCTGGAAACACTGACACACTGAGTGGAGCTGAGCTGTGCTGTTCGAGGAGAAATGCCTGAATCCCACCATTATAATCAAAAGTTTAAAACTATTGCAAAGTTACAGAATAGCAGCCTTATAATCTTTTTATAAATCCATTGCTTTTTAAAAAAAAGATTTATTTATTTAATTTATTTATTTTTGGCTGCATCGGGTCTTCGTTTCTGCGCGCGGGCTTTCTCTGGTTGTGGCGAGAGGGGGCTACTCTTCGTTGCGGTACGCGTGCTGCTCACTGCGGTTGCTTCTCTTGCTGCGGAGCACAGGCTCTAGGTGTGCGGGCTTCAGTAGTTGTGGCGCGCAGGCTCAGTAGTTGTGGCGCACAGGCTTAGTTGCTCTGCAGCATGCGGGATCTTCCCGGACCAGGGCTCGAATCCATGTCCCCTGTATTTATTTAATTTATTTATTTTTGGCTGCGTTGGGTCTTCGTTTCTGCGCGCGGGCTTTCTCTGGTTGCGGCGAGAGGGGGCTACTCTTCGTTGCGGTACGCGTGCTGCTCACTGCGGTGGCTTCTCTTGCTGCGGAGCACAGGCTCTAGGTGTGCGGGCTTCAGTAGTTGTGGCGCGCAGGCTCAGTAGTTGTGGCGCACAGGCTTAGTTGCTCTGCAGCATGCGGGATCTTCCCGGACCAGGGCTCGAATCCATGTCCCCTGTACTGGCAGGCAGATTCTTAACCACTGCGCCACCAGGGAAGCCCCCTCATTGCTTTCTTCTTTTTGCACTGTATTTCAATTGTACTGTCTTGTTTGAATCTCCTAACAAGTGGCAAGTGATCATCACTCTCATTATTTAGAGCAGGGCTCCTTAAACCTTTTCTGAAGAGGGCCACATAGTATACGTATTAGACTTTGAGGGCCATATAGCCTGTCACAGCCACACAGCCCTGTTGTCGTAGTATAAAAGCTGCCATCGATAACATTCAAATGAATGCACGTGGCGCTGTTCCAATAAGCTTTATTTATAGACACCGAAAATTTAATTTCATATAATTTTCTTAAGTGGTAAAACAGTATTATAATAATTACTATTATTTTTAAAAACTGGTTTTATTTCTTACGTATTACACGTATACTGTTAGGAGGGACAGTGTATTTGATTAACCAGGGAAGAGGAGGTGGGGCACTGGCCCAGCATCTTCCCTTAATTTCATCTTCTTCTTTTTTTTTAAATATTTCTTTCTCTCTTTATTTTGGTTGCACCAGGTCTTAGTTGCGGCATGCGTGTGGGATCTAGTTCCCTGACCAGGGATCGACCCCGGGCTCCCTGCATTGGGAGGGAGGAGTCTTAACCAGAGCCACCAGGGGAGTCCCTACTGTTATTATTTTCCCTCCAGCCATTTAAAAATATAAGAACAATTCTCAGCTCACAGGCTGTACAAAAATAGGCAGCGGACTGGACTTGGCCTATAGGCTGTGGTTTGCTGACCCCTGGTTTAGAGGAAGACACTGCATTTTACAGATTAAGTGACTTTCTCAGGTTTGCACGGCTAATAAGGGGACAGGGTGGCCTGAACTAAACCAACCTTTAAAGCATTCACCTGGCTGGATGCCTTTTCAAGGCAAAGGGGAGTTAATAATGGATTTCCATGAGAGATCTCTACAACCACTTATTTAACCTCAGTTGTAAAGTACTAAAGAAAGGAGCTGGAACTGATAGGCTTATATCAGTTTTATTAAGCTTTCCAAAATGACTGTCGCTTCCATTTTTATGCACTATAAAATTAGCATCTGATGTACATACACCTTTAGAAATAAAATTTACACCGCCATCTAGTGGTGACCAACTATTTTAACTGAGAACTTTTAAAATAAGGTTTTCTTGGTACTAAGCATTAGAATAATTTAGTATATTCCAAAATTATGCAAATGAAATACACTTAAAAGTAGAAAGTAGACAAACTGGTAGAGATTATTTAAAATTCACCTGGGGCATAATTACTTTCTCTGTTAAAGAATTTATATGAAACATTTTCATTTTTGCACATATTGACAAAGTTTTTTTAAAAATCAGATATTTTCTAACTGTGATAGGAAGGCTTCTGAAGGGCAAAATCCCTTGTTTTATAATGATGAAATCCTAAAAAGATGCTTCTAATGATGTCACTTCGTATGTCTAATCCAACTTTTCCATTAATTTAGGTAATACACTTGAAGCTGACTCCTATGGTAGAAACGCCACACTAAAGCCAGGTGCAAATGTAGGTCAGGGAAGAGCAGGAGGCATGATATCTGCACTGCGGTGTTCCCGTGTCTACTGAGAGCTGGAGTCTATTCCAGAAGCCATTTTGGAAGGCTCGATCAAAATGCTTTTTCTTTTTAAAAATCAACCTAACCAAAAGTTTCTTCACTAGAGGCAAGAGCTCTTGTCTTTCCAAATGGCATTTTTACATGACTTGCATTATCTCTTCATTTGCTCAGCAATATGCATTCAGTGAGAAACTGCCCCATTTCTCTCTGCATGTTTTACAACATATATGGCACACACAGAGCTACAGACACATGGGAACATCAGAATAGGGGACATTGCTGTGAGGAGATGGTGACTTTGAGGACATGGGGTATGGCTGAGCTTACCTTGGCTGGGGGGAGCCCCTTTTTGCTCTGCAGATATTCTTCCACTGCCAAACTGACCTTCCCCATTACAACCCTAAGTTAGTAAAAAGTGAGGACAAAAAGCTCAAAAGGAATATAGGTATGGAAAAGAACAGTCACTAAAAATCATGGTAAAAAATAGACACTTACCTGTAAGCATTAATATAATCTTTCCTGTGTTCCAGAAGAAAATCTCTCAGTTTGCCAATGTGTGAAATCTATAATGAAAAGAAAGCAAATGATTTATATGGATAAATATGTTACGCTCATATGCAACAAATTTTAAATTAGTAGAGAATGGAATGCAGGTAGTAAAAAGATTTTGAAGCTACAAACTGGATATCTCTGGTTTTAGACTCCTGTATAATCACTGACTTGTTGGGTGGCTTTGGGAAAGTCACCCACATTCCTGGGTGTTGGTCTCTTACAGATGGTTCCTTCTTCCTGTAATTGCTGTGATCTGTGACATAACGAAGAGATGATCTCTAAGGAACTTTGAGATTCAATGAGATAGTGCAGGTCTAGTAACTACACAGCATGTGCTCAATAAAGGCCAATTCCCTTCCTTATGTGTCTTATATCCAAAATTTTATAGACAAATATTCCTTCTTCCAAGCGTTCTAGGGGATGGATTCTAACGCTGGAGCTATCAAGTGTATAAATAGGGCCCATGCAGAGCAGCAGAATTAAAGAAAAGATGCAGGAGCAACAATTTATCCCTACACAGCAAATCTCCATTTTCCCTACTTCCACGGATGAACACAACAGACACAAAAGTACAGAGGACGGAATTTGTGATGGTTCATTTCTAGTACTAAAGCATGTGTCAGTTAATGTGTGTGGAGTGAGGGATTAAGAAACAAATAAAATAAAAAGAGGTAGGAAGAAACCTAGGATCATGGTCAACATGGACAAAAGTGTTTCCAGAAGGAGAGAATGATTAACTAAGTTGGTGGCCTTCTCTGTCCTTTGACCACAGCTCACACTAGTTTCCTCCTAATGTCCTTTGTACTTATTCCAAACATACATAGCCCCAGCCTTGAAGGATGTGCTGAACTTTCATCTTTTTCATGCAAGTTTTTCTGTCAAGGCCAACTCAGGCTAATTTTCGCTTTGCTCTCAACTTAAAAGCACTTCTGCATCCCACCCACTGGGCACTCAGCTACACACAGCCACGTCCTCTGGCTTCACTTTTGCATGCACGCCTCTTTCTTGGGGGTTAGGAACCACGCAAGGAGGGGCTGCACAGCTTCCCGCATGGCTCTAAGCACAACATGAAGCCCAGAAGGTGTCAGTCAGTATTTGTGGAATGAGTATATGTTTACATGCAAAAACAGTATCTACCACTAAAGAAACATTCAGCATTTGTCTTGGAGACAGGTCAGTAAGGGTTCAGTTAAATTTCTCACAGAGTCTAGACTAAAAGCAAATATGGTTCAGAAAAGCACCCTTAGGCATCTATAAGAGCATGAATCGAAGAAAAACTGAACTATGGCCACAATATTCAGTTATTTACCAGATTACAGGCAACAACTGAGACAGCCAGAGTCTGTCCAGCATCCCTGGCTCCGTGAGGAACTTCCCCACACACGACCTTGTTCTTTCCCAGCAGCCCACTGTGGGCACTGACGTCACCGCGCTCATTAACCAGGTTGGGAAAGCGAATCTTGCAGAAGCTAAGTGACTCGTCCCCAGTCACATGGTTAGTGCCTGGGGGGGCTCAGAGGCAAGCCTGGGACTCTCTCGAGTTCAAATTTGGCCCGTTTTCCACTAAGCCACAGCTGCCTTCCTCACACTCTTACTCCTATTTTCCACTGACGCTGCATTTTAAAATCTGACTTTTTAAGATGGTTGGGAAAAACATTTAAGAGATGTGCAAACAAGGTATTTACTGTACCACATACAAGATTTAATCAAGGTAAGTCACCTGTTTAATACATTTCAGTGGTTTCTATTCCCTTCCCCAACCCCTGCCTGCAAGGGGCCAGGTAAGCAGTGTGAGGGAGTAAAGCAAGAGGAGTGGAGGGTGCAGTGCATTGGGCAGGGATGAATTCTGGTTTTAAAACACACTGCAGCCAAAGGAAGCATCTCTGCCGGCCGACTTGCCAAAGGGCAGCTAACTGTCATCTCTGGGCTTAACCAATGGGATTGAGTCCAAACCCCAAATGCAGCACTCAAGGCCCTTCATAATTCAGCTCCACAAGTCCTGAGTGGCCTCAGTCCTGCCGCGCTCCCCACAGACCACAAAGACCACAATGACTCGTTACCGCCTGGTTTCCCTTCATCAGAGTGCAAGCTCCTAGAGATTAAAGGGTCCTCTCTCTTTCCCCAGAACCTGTCAGGCACAGTTCCTGGTGCAAAGCAGAGCCTCAGAAACTTTCACTAAATGTTGACTAGATAGTGGGTACTGAATAATCCCCGAAGGATTATACCTACTGTGGTAGACAGTTGCATCTCCAGAAAAGAACAGAGCTCTGCCAACACCTTGATTTCAGTCTAGGGAGTCCCATTTTAGACTTCTGACCTACAGAACTAGAAGATAGTAAGTCTTTGTTGTTTTAAGCCACTAAACTTGTGGTAATTTGTTACAGCAGCAATAAGAAACTAATACACTTTGTCTCAGTTTGGGGTGCTATAACAAAATACCACAGGCTGGGTGACTTTAACAACAAACACTTATTTCTCACAGTTCTGGAGGCTGGAAAGTCCTGGTCAAGGTGCCAGCATATCTGGTGCCTGGTGAGGGCCCTCTTCCTGATTTGTAGAGAGTCGCCTTCTTGCTGAATCCTCACATGGTGGTCTCGTGTCTCTTCCTCTGAGGGTACTGATCCCATTCACGAGGGCTCCACCCTCATGACCTAATTAGGTCCCAAAGGCCTCACCATTAAATACCATCCCATTGGGTATTAGGGCTTCAACATATGAATTTTGGGGTGACACAAACATTCAGTCATAGCATACCTGTTTAAAGCCTTATCCAAAACAGTTTTTTTTTTTAAAAAGGAGTCAAAGTTTTCAATAAAATTTTGAACAGGCCCAAAGGAATCTACTACGTAGGCTAGACCCAGCAGCCCCCACCTTACTGTGGCCCCACCCCCCAGCTTTAGCTAATTTCAGTCCACCAGGGTAGAATGGTATAAGGGGATAAGTACCAGGAACAAGAAGGCCCCGCAGGCACCTCAGAAAACATGCTCACAAGAAGTTTCCCTTGAAGTACAACAAATGTGATCCCAGTTTCTTATGACATGATACCTGAGATCTGCTTCAAAATAATACGGAGGTGGGGAGGAACACATGAAAGAGGATCAGTCCTGAGCTGATAGCTGAAGATGGGTACATGCATACATGCAGGCTCCATACACTCTCTGTCTACTTTAATATGTACTTGACATTTTTTTCTTAACAAAACATACAAGCAACTGTATGCCAATAAAATGGACAATCTGGAAGAAATGGACAAATTCTTAGAAATGCACAAGCTGCCGACACTGAGCCAGGAAGAAATAGGGCCCTCTTCCTGATTTGTAGAGAGTCGCCTTCTTGCTGAATCCTCACATGGTGGTCTCGTGTCTCTTCCTCTGAGGGTACTGATCCCATTCACGAGGGCTCCACCCTCATGACCTAATTAGGTCCCAAAGGCCTCACCATTAAATACCATCCCATTGGGTATTAGGGCTTCAACATATGAATTTTGGGGTGACACAAACATTCAGTCATAGCATACCTGTTTAAAGCCTTATCCAAAACAGTTTTTTTTTTTAAAAAGGAGTCAAAGTTTTCAATACAATTTTGAACAGGCCCAAAGGAATCTACTACGTAGGCTAGACCCAGCAGCCCCCACCTTACTGTGGCCCCACCCCCCAGCTTTAGCTAATTTCAGTCCACCAGGGTAGAATGGTATAAGGGGATAAGTACCAGGAACAAGAAGGCCCCGCAGGCACCTCAGAAAACATGCTCACAAGAAGTTTCCCTTGAAGTACAACAAATGTGATCCCAGTTTCTTATGACATGATACCTGAGATCTGCTTCAAAATAATACGGAGGTGGGGAGGAACACATGAAAGAGGATCAGTCCTGAGCTGATAGCTGAAGATGGGTACATGCATACATGCAGGCTCCATACACTCTCTGTCTACTTTAATATGTACTTGACATTTTTTCTTAACAAAACATTATTTTTTAAAAAATCTCCCATTTTGCACTCTCTTTTAACATGTTTGGTGATTCTGAAGTACAGATTTTCTGCTGCCAAACTAGTAATAACCCACATTTGAACCAACAACTCAACCCCACCCAAAATCTCTAGCTATTTTATTGCTGAGTACTTGCAAGCCTTGCTTAAAGTTCCATTTATGAGGATCAATGCCACTTAAAAAAAACCACCACCAACAAAACCTTCATTGAGAGTTTACTACGTGCCAGGCTCTGTTCCAAGATCTCCCCACACATTAGCTCATCAAATTCTCCCAGCAACACTCACGAGATGGGTAACATCATCACACCTGTTTTACAGATGAGGAAACTAAGTCAGAGACAGGGTAAGTAATTTGCTCAGGAACACATGGGGTGAAGCCTGAATGGAACCCAGCATTCTAAGTATCAGGCTTGAGTTCTTAATGCCCAAATTTAAGCACAGATTCTTGGCAGGCGGCAAGTGCAGTTTCCCAGTATAGTAATCACAAAGAGGGATGACTGGGAACCGAGAAAAGCATCCAGTGAGCAACAGCAAGTTGTTTTTCCTTGTATCTGTATTCAACAGTGCACTACACACCTGACGTTACCCAAGAGTGACACACCACCAGGCATTTGTGTGCCAGGAAGTGTGTGAACTGCTCACTATGTGCTGCCATCGGCTCCCCTATAACAATCAGATGAGTTAGACGTTACCCCCATTCCCGTTTGATAAACATGGAAACTGAGGCCCACATGAGGTCGGTCACGGGATAATAAGGGGAAGAAGTGGCATGGATCACGGGTCTGTATGACTCAAAGGCTAAGTTATTTATTCTACATTATATGGTCAAAAGACTAATAAACTATTACTATTTAGCTTATTTAAGTTTGAGGCTTTTCTTCACAGAAATATAAACTGGGTTTCATGTGACAGTGTTTGTATATATTGATTTTTAAAATGTTTTCAACTACAGTGGATACAGAAAGATCTGCAAGAAAGGTTTTTGGAATGTTTCCACGTAGAGCGCTCGTTTTAAAAGTCACTCAAAGTAGGAACATGCCCATATCCAAAGTGCCTGTTTTTACCACTGAAGTCTCCTCCTCCAAGCTCGGCTGTTATTCCTTGTGTTTGTGACACGGGAGGCTTGGAATTCGCAAGTACCACAGGCATGCTGGGAGGAAGGCCCACGGCTCTGAGCAAGGAACCAGGATGGTCAGAAAGACTGGCGGTGCGATGGTGACCTGTTCACCCTGAGTATCGATCATCAAACTGCCTCAAAACACAGTTTAAACAAGTAACGAAGGCAACTTCCAGGACTGGGTCTCTTCCCCGTGTCTGAGTTCCTCTACCTCCACGCTTAGTGTGGGGCGGGGTATGAGCAGAGGAGCAGACTCCAGGCAAAAGACTGTGGGGTTTGGGTGGAACAGGGCAGACAAGAGAGAAATGGGTACGGAATCCAGGGAGTTGCTTGAGCTTCTCGGTTCTAATCCCTGCTCAATCCCCACCACTTACTCTGAAGCGGACCTTGATTCCCCACCTCTTCAGGCTTCGTGTGCAGGGACCCCAGCTGGACAAACTTCCTCTTCTGTCTCCCAACGCTTCACTCACGCGTCTGAGGGAAGAGGACTTACTGGTGTAGGGTCTGGAGACAGCAGTGAGCACACTCGGCACCAGGCAGCAGCGAGGGTCTGTTGTGGTCAGCGCTCCACCCATATTTGGCAACAAATCTAAAGCCAGGTTCTCCGTTTGGCTTTTTCACATTCTGACTCCTGTATTTCTTTAAGGTAGTTTCAAAATTGTGCTGGGAAAAAAGAGGTGTTTTTTTGTTTGTTTTTGTTTTTTTTTTTGCGGTACGCGGGCCTCTCACTGCTGTGGCCTCTCCCGTTGCGGAGCACAGGCTCCGGACGCGCAGGCTCA
>NC_041220.1:107184694-107264500 GCF_002837175.3 Physeter macrocephalus
TGACCCCTGCATCGGCAGGCGGACTCTCAACCACTGCGCCACCAGGGAAGCCCAAAAGAGGTGTTTTTAATAAACTCCCTAAACTCTTAACCTTTGCCAACTGAAATTTTGAGCAAGTTGCTTAATCTCCCTGAGCTTCACTACAAAGGGAGGGCAGTAAAAATGATTCTTTAAAAATAGAAATAGCACGAGTTAATAGCCAACTTTTATCGAGCACATGCTGTGTGGCAGGCACCAGTCTAAACACTGTGCATCCATTAGCTCATTTACTTCTCCTAATAACCCTGTGGGATAGGTTCCACTATAATCCCACTTTACAGATAAGAAGACACCGAAGTAACACATTTCATATAAATGGTTCAAAATAAACAGGGGACCGTGACTCCCAAACCAAGTGCCTGTGTGCTTTCAGCCTCTGCAAGTCAGCCCACGAAGACAAACCTACCGTCCCATCCGAGCGCAGTGGGTCTCTGCGGGCTGCTTTCACCACAGTGCACACAGAACGTTTTAAGATCAAAAGTACCCAATGCTGAGATGCCTTGTTCAGGTCAAATGCAATGTCAACAGCTATGGGTCAGCGCAAAGCCAAGAGCCACACTCCAGGGTCAGCCAGGATCTGGCTTCTCCACGAAGGTGATACTCAACTAAACAACTGTTTAACCTCCATTCTAAAATGACAGGCATTCATGTGACTCATCCTTTTCTTTCTCTGAAGATAAATCAAGTTCACTTTTAAGTGACTGTATTTTAATAAGGCTAATTTCAAAAATCAAGACACTGGACTTCTCCACAAAACACATCTACCGTATAAGCAGACTGATTATAAAAAACAGTAGCAGTGGTCCCTATGTTAGATGCATCTGACAGGGAAAAACAGATTCTCACGTCACCTGTTGTTACACGTAAAGCTTTTACTAGGAGAGACCAAACAAAAACATCCCCGTATGTGCAGCCGTGAGATCTGCTCCCGCAGGTAAATACGCACTGCTGACACGGACTCAGCCCCAGGGACTCAACCCCATGGATGGCTGCCCACAGGCATGCTGCCGAATGGGGGGGAACCAAGGTTGCGCACAGCACGTACTTAGGTAAATTACATGAAATACAGACCTGAAGCTGAATCCGCAGAGAGAGAGAGGAATCTAAAAGACTGCTCATCAAAACACTGATGGTTGTCTGGGTGGTTAAAATTTGGAGACTTTGCTTTTTCCTAATACCTTTTCATAACTTAAATTTTTCTACACTTCATATGTGTAATCTTTGCAACCAGACAAAAAATGTTTTTAAACAAAAAGGTAAATCTTGCCTAACTAAGAGTGTATACTGACTCCCCAGGCCCCGCAGGGTCAAATCCAATTCCTTGAGCCTGGGAACCCCTAGTGTTTATGGCCCTGCTGACTTCTCCGGGTTCAGAGCCCTCCCCCATCTCCCAATCCCACTCTTCTGACTTACTCCTACTCTGCTCAGGGGATACACCTCCCAGAAGTCTTCTCTGCCATTTCCGTCCAGGTTAAGGACCCCTTGCAAGCATCTCTTTTTCGGGGACGTCACCATCTTGTTTTGAAATTTTTTCATGTCTATCGGACATAAGCTGCTCAGGAATATGCCTAGCCCAAAGCGGCTCTCCAAAAATGATTTAATGCTCCGAACTGAACTGATTTTCTATCCGCTTCAAGAATTACTAGCAGGATAAAAAAAACTCCAAACATAGTAAGTCTGCTATATGCTTTACATTATCCACTAGATGGCAACACATGTATTATAGCAGGAGTAGTAACAGGAACTCTCAAAAATATCACAATTTTTTCCCAAGGGCTTTAAAATTTTCTCTGGTATTTTTGATCTAGAATCAAAGGATTATTAAAGGTTAATTGTGCTGTGCAGGCTGAAGCTGAAATGACATTGTTTTGAAATAGACACGCGCACTTGGATGAGCCCAAGGTTTTAAAACACCGCACTCCTGGCAGGTTCAACACAAAGGCAGCTCTGGAGCACGGCTGCCATCTGCCGTCCCAGGCAGCGGGCCCAGCTTTGTTTATGTGTGTCATCTACAGCACAGACCTGCTAGCTGCTCCTTCGTGGGTGTTTTGTAAATTACCCAAAGCAAGATAAACTGTAAAACAAAAACCCTGCTACAAAACGGAGGGATTCTTCTCAAAGGACGACTGCATTTTCACTGCAGGGGGGTTCAAAGCAGCCACCAGTGTCCTCTGCAGATCACAGCAGTGGCCTGACTTTCGATGTCCCCTACTACTCTCCCCCGCCACAGGAATTCTGTTCTGGCGCTCATAACACTTCCAACAAAGACCTGATTGATTATGAAACACTAAGTACTGATTTGCATAATTTGCCTCTGCAAGAGACAGCCATTGTTAAAGATTAAAGAGACTCCCGTACGGCCCTCTGGCATATTGTAAAAAGTTCCCTGTAACACAAAATCGTTATTTTTTTCATTCAATCAGTGGACACAGCTTGCTGTCTAGTTTAGTAGGCAGCCAAAGGCACAGTCAGAACCACTGTTGTATAAATGTTTGCCAACTACTGATAAGCTAAAACGACTTTTCACAAGGATCATGTTCCCAAGTCTAATCTGGAGGCCCGCTAACTAAATTCCAAATCCACCTCCCTTCAGTCACAATTGAAAAATGCATCAATACCAATTATAGCTAAAAGTTCAGAACTGTCACAGCTCTGGAGAGCGATGACTCTGCTGAAGTCACAGTGAGGGTTGTCTGAGTCCTGTCCCCATCCCCGTGCTAGGGAAGCGCCCAGTGATGAGTCACCCACAAAAGAGCCTGGCATGGTCACAGACATTCCTTCGGTGCTGGGGTCACAGCAGTGAGTGTGTTAAGGGATTACACGTATGAACTGTTCTTTCTCACGTCTTTCCTTTCAGCAATTGTTTAGTAATAAGCAAGGAGTCTGAGCCTCCTCCTATCACTTCCGCCCTAATTTCTACTACAGGAGGCCACCCTTCAGCCCGTACAGGGCCCTGGAGGGGTGGCAGCCACTCTTCCAGTCCTCGCACAAGCCCCTCCTGAAGCACCATACTCCCTCGGCTTCCAGGACCCCACTGTCCCCAGGTTCTCTTCCTAAACCTCTGACAACTTTGCCTCACCTTCTTTCCTTGCCTCTTCCGCCTTTGCACACCTCAGAAACTTAATGAAGCTCAGTAGTGACACGTTCTTGCTAAACCCGCCCCTTGCATCCATAGCTTAATTTACCCTCTACAGAAAATGTCCACCCAGCCCCTGCCTCGCTCCTGTGTTCCAGGAGCGTATTCAACCGTCTACTGCATGTCCCACTGGTGCCTCAAAAGCTACATGTCCCAAAGCCTTAGTCATCCAACCATTCACGCTTGATCCTCCTGACTTACTCTCAGCCCCTCCCTGTCCCCACAAAGAGAAAGAGCCTCTCTCTCGATTCCCCAAGTTAGAAAATCTCAGGACATTTTGACTCTTCCCTCTTTTTCACCCCACAAAGTAAACTGGTCAGCCAGGCCTGTCCACACCACTGGCTGAAAATCTGCCAAAGGAATGGGCACCCACAAACCAGCTTCTCTGCCTGCTTTCCCACACCCACTCCAGAGCCCAGACCCTCAGAGCCCTTCCCTGATCCAGCCTCCTCTTTCCGCCTCTGCCCTTTGGCACTGCTGTTTTGCCTGGAACATCTTCTTTCTCATCCACCAAGCACTCAAATGTGCTGGGCCCTAGGAGGTTTTAAAATATGGCATTCTGGGTTCACGTCCCACTTTCTCTGTACGATCCCTTCGGGAGGCATGCTGTAAGTGTCTGTTAGCTGAATGTTATAAATGTTCACTGCGTGTATATATGTTATACACGTTACATATACACATGCATATATATGTGTGCATATATATAACATAAATGTTAGTTGAATATATAAAGTGCTCTACCCCATCAGTCTGGAAACCTCATTAGGAAAAAAGACACAGACATTCTTGATCTAAGGAAACTGTCATCAGTGGTTAAATAACCTGTTCTGGAATTTTGCTGAAAACCAGTGCCAACCTTACTGGTTTGTAGTTTCCAGAATTCAGCGTATGTTTTCTAATAGAGAGAGAGAGGGAGGGAGGGAGGGAGGGAGAGAGAGAGAGAGAGAGAGAGAGGGAGAGAAATGTGTACATGAAAGAGGAGAGAGAGTGATTCTTCTAGTTCCAGCCTTCTACGCCAGCTTCATAGATCCTGAGGAACAGACGATAAGGATGGTCACACGGAGGGGACAAGGACAATTAACAGGAGTTGAGATGAATTTAGTGGTCTAATTTCTGATATTAGCAACTAACCTTCAAGCAAACTGAAAGGTATTATTTTCTAGTACTAAGCCCCTATCTCCTTTCAAGAAATTAAAAAAGTAAAATCTTAGATTCTTAGTGCTAATGACATAATGAACGAACTCATGACAATTTTCAAAAGCTGAGTAGCACCATAGGGCTTAATGACCCATGAAGCTCAATGCAATTCCATTTTAAAACAGGTCTAGGACTCTTAACCTCAAGAAAAAGTAAAAGCATATCATGTTCTCAACCTTTTCCTCCTCAGTCCTTCCGCCCCAGCTTTCTCTTTACATCTCATTGTCTTCAGGTTCACACTGTAATCTCATTAAACATTTTAATTCCCATTCTACTGGCTCCCCAAACTGCATGGGTTTGGCATTGCTGGCACATACCCTCCACTTCCAAAGCTCGGTCCACTCCTGGCCTATCTGAACGTGCTATTTGCTAGCTGACATACAGAGTAGAACTCCAGGAAGTAACACCCTGCTCTGCTTGCATGCAGGGAGCCCCTGCTTCTTCCAGGCCATCCGCTCCACCGCAGCTCACAGTTCTTTCTCTGAATCGAGTTCAGCTATTGTGTGCCCCCCACGCAAGTCTTCTCTCTTCTGTAAACTAAACGTTCTCAACCCCTTAAGGAATTTTTTACGTGAAATACACTTGTGGCTGCTGGTCTTACTTATTAGTCTCCGAATGCAGGAATTTATCGGCCTCAAAAGTCAAATGTGGTTCCGAGAATGGACTCAATACTCTGCGTCAACAGGAGGTGGAGAGGAGGCAGGACCATTACCGCCCTGTTCCAGCCTCTGTGCTTCTATTAATGCCGCCTAAGAGGATGTTCACTGTCAAGTCAGAGTCAAGCTGACTTAACATCAACTAAAATTATTTTTTCCATCAACTAAAATCGCTTTTTCCATGAAGAACTATGTCTTCACTATATCCATGTTTTCCCCTGGCTCCTTGTCATTTGCCATTCTGATCATCCTGCCACTAAAGACATCTCTAAGTAAAAATTATCATTTTAAAAACTGGAATGAAAACAGGGCTGAAAAAGAAGCATGGAGTTATAGACCCCTCCCAGTGGACAGCCAGCTCAACGAACCACAGACACCCTTGAAATCCAAATATTCAGTCTATTAAAAAAAAATGTTTCCTCCACAAAAATATCACGGCGAGATCTGCTAACCGCACTCTGAAATCAGATCTTCTCCTCACCTACAACCTGATCCAAAAGTGCACAATGAGGCTGGGGGGACAGGGCTCGTGCTTTGCAAATGTATGCTGGTTAATCATCATTACTTTCTTTTCTGTGTGCAAAAAAAAAAACCCTTCCTTTTATTTGTTCTCTTGACAGATTAAGACGCAGTATGGGGCAGGCACATTAAGGAGGGAGATAATAAGGCAGGAGAGAGGACTGGAGGAGGGAGGACAGACAGGGAGTTCCAACCCAGGGCTGACATGGCTTCACATCGCTTTTCAGACCCAATCCAAATCCTGTCTGGTCCGGAGGCTGTGTGTTGAGTGTGTGAGCAGAGTGCGCACGTATCTTGCTCTCTGTCCACTCTGGGTAATGCAAAGCATGAACTCCTGAGTCACGCAGAACTGGGTTCAGATCCCAGCTCCGTCACTGACTAGTGCTAGTGCCTTCTGCAACTTATTGATATTTAACTTCTTTGAGCTTTAACCTCTGACGTATAAACTGGAGACAGTAAATGAAGGTGACTACGAGCTGTCAGTGAAAATGTCGGTCCTGTGTCTGGTACAAAGCAGGTGCTCAAGCATATTAAGGTTCCCTCCGCCGCCTCGTCGCTGTCTGGGCCTTACCCACGAGGCCACGTCTGCCTGGACGGGGGTGGGGGCTGCCCTGGGGCAGCGGATGGAAAGGGAGGTGGAGGGGCCCAGGTCACGTGAAAGAGCTGTGTTCACAAAATCGTAGCACTGAGGGGAACAGAGAGCTATGGAGTCAGGGGAAGGAAAGAAACTGGATTTGCCACAAATCCAGCACAAGTGGAGGACAGGTGGTGGTTAACACTAGTAGCTAACATTTATTGACTGCTTACTCCAGGCCAGGCACTATTCTAGGAGCTTTATGTATATTTAACTTATCTAACTCTCATGACAACCCTATAAGATAGGCACTGTTACTACCCGCATGGAAGAGAAGGAAGCTGAAGCCCAGAGAGGTTAACACGCTGCCCAAGGCCCCACAGCGAGTCCGTCACTTATCACAACTTGGCCCCAGAGGGTCTGGCTGCGGAGTCCAACTTTAACTGCCTCAGCGGCAACGGGTGGCCCCCGCGGGTACCAAGGTCAGGCACAAAGAGCAGAGGTAGGAGGGGCAGAGGCGCCCTGATGCAGGCTCAACGCCAGGCGGGGCGGCGGGGCACCTGGAAAAGCCCTTCTTGAAAGCAGCCTGGGAACAACTCACGTGGGCACAACCAGCTCCTGAAAAGAGCTGGCTGGACGAGAGCTCGGCTGCCTGCTGTCCTCGGGCTGCTTCCACAGCGGAGCCGCCCCTCACAGTCAGGCTAACTTCCAGTCAGGCTGACTCCCAGGCACGAGGTAAAACGCGCCCACAGGACCCAGCCGGCGCTTTCACAGGCTTCTCCGGATTCTGACTTACGCTCCTAGGCACATCCAAGACAGCTCGCTCCCCTAGAGCTGGAACAGTTGCCATTTCTTCAGTTGTGCATCAGAAGGAGTGGCTGGTTTGAGTTTTAAGAGCCACAGTGAGAGCAAAAATGCTTATTCTTAGATGCTAGACTCACAGGCAGGGAGGCAAGGTACTCTTACCGGAAGAGGCCTTAGGCAAACAACCGAGGAAGGCACAGCAGTGCCCAAGCTCCATCCCACCCTCACCCGGGGCGTGCGGACTGGACAACAAGGAGCCCTGGCGAAGCACGCAGAGCAGCCGACCCCTGCCGGCTCAGTGTCTGTGAGGTGCGTCTCGAGGGTGGGGCTGGCTCCCCCTCCCCCGCCCCGCTCCTCCGCATCGTCTCTCGGCTCACAAGGACTTCCTTTCTCTCAGCGCAGGTGCTCTCCTCCCAGGCAGTCTCTGCATTTACCGCCCCCTCTCTGAGGACCACCGCTCACACTGGCACTCCGCCGCTAGCCCGCCGCATCCACCCTGCTCTCACACTGCGCTTCGAGCAGGAGCTTCTCCAGGCAGGGAGAGGCCCCCCTGGGCGCACCGGGACCCGGAGCCGGCCCTAGGGCCTCAGACTCTCTGCTCTGGGCCTTGACTCCTCACTTGCAGGCCGCAGAGGTCCTTTCGACTCAGAAACTCCAAGATAATTTTTGGCGTTCAATCCATTAGAACGTTCCTTCTGACCAAACCCTACTGGTTTCTTTTCACTCCTTTTATGCTCTCCAAAGTTTCAAGAGTGATTTTAAGGATCCAGGTACTTGGGATCCTCCTTTATTAAGGTTTTTCTGACTTAGGCAACTCAGCTATAGAACCCTGGAAAGTCTGGTCAGAAGAAAGAAATTAAAAATATTTGTAAACGTTCACACATCAATAAAGTATAGGTAAAATAGACAATTAAAGACCATTTGTAATAGGCAAAAAATTTGTACATATTACAAATGTTGTTGGGTAAACAAAAATGTGCCACAAAATGATAACGGCAAACACACAGTACTTACTACACACCGAGAAGAGCCACAAGGGCTTTGACCAGATGACTCCATTTCACCCTTGGTACGATCCTATGGGTAGGTACCGTCATTATTCCCCCTTTACAGTGGGAGAGGCTAACTTTCTGGCTCAAGGTCTCACTAGCAAGTGACAGAGCTGGATTTGAAACCAGGGGGTCTACTCCAGAGCCTGTATTCCTGACTTTTCCTTGCTCTTATGATTCTTCAGAACTTTGACAAGAGGGGTAAGAGGAAAAATGTTCCATTTATATTTGAGTTTCTCACATTAACTTCTCAACTCTACCCTTAAAATTATGCCTGTATAGCTTACGAAACAAATAGTATAAAAGTCAAATTTGAGTTTCATTTTCTAGGGGGGGTTATGGTATCTTTAATTTCATGAGTGGCTTTCCAGGAAGAACCGTGAACTTCAAAGGTATAGTTCTTGACCCTTTTAGGGGGCACAGATCCTTTGAGACACTAACCAAAGCTACGTGTCTGATCTATTCCTTTAAGAAAATGAATATTCCCAAAGATACAAAAAACTTCCTGTCCACCATTCTGAGCTTCAGAGGCTCTTGGCTCACTGGAGTTCAGGTTATGACCCTCTGATCACAAAACACAATTCAACAAACAAGCAAACAAATAGACAAACACAGGAGAGCACAACTTTTTTGCAAATCTCGTGTGCCTAAGGAAGCACTTCCAGCTCAGCACCTGGAAGCAGCTGCTGGCCGTCCATCGGCAGAGTCTATCCGCACAGCGGTAACAGTAACCAGGGAGAGGTGGAGGCGGCAGGGGTGCGAGGCCTGCAGGTGTGGGGGAAAGACTGAGCACACTGTCACAACTACTCACACTCCTGCCTTACAGCATGGAGAAAAGGGAAGAGGGAAGAGAAGCACTAACCGAGCGTCGTCACCATCATCATCGTCATCGGTGTTTAGTGCTGACTATGCCACTGCACAGATGATCTCAGTTAATTCTCATAACAAATGAGAAAATGGAAACTGAGGCACAGAGCTGTCAAGTAACTTGCCCAAGGTCACACAGCTAGCAAGTTGAAAAGCCAAGGTCCATACTCAAAACAGATTCCAGAGCCTGTGCTCTTAAATTCTTCACGCTGCATCTCCAGGCTTGGGCTCTTTCAGCATAAAACTCGAGCTGAAGAACCCAACTGAGGAAGAGTTATCATGCAGGCTTCTACAACTTCCCACACACCAAACTCATTAAAAGAAAGCCATCAATTTTATTTATCAGTTCCTCCAAAAGTACTTGCTAAATGTCTTCTAAATTCTTCCAGTCGTGGCAGAAAACACCATGCAAATAAACACATTTATACCCCACTGTAGTACATTCCACTTCTCAGGAATATGTTCGCTCCTTTTGTGGTAAAGAATGAAAAGACTTTAAAAAAAATGGCATGTCCAGGAAAGAACTATGTCACGTTCATTTCAGATTCCCAAATCTGGCAAGATTCCTAACTCAATAAGTGTCTGTTGAAAGAGTGATAGATTTTATTAAGAACCTCTCATTCTAAAATAAACATTAAGGAATAGCTATACCTAAAACTGGTGGTTGTGATGCATTAAAAGTTTTTTTTAATATGGAATTTTCTCACACTGCTTTTGCAAATTTGTTAGTTTACTCCAAAGACACACAACTCTCTGTTAACAGGCAGCCAACAATTTATGATCCAGTTGATAAATCAGCAGCAACTCCTCTTCTCATAAAGAGAACAGATTAGCAACAGAGTATAAAGGCTGTGGCAACAAGCAGTTCTATCCAAAGGTAGTCTCTTATTACTAAGGTTAAACACGTACACTCAAAAACATAAAATCCCCAAAGACTGAATGCTGCCCTATTGACATTTTAAAAAATGACCATTTTGGGGACTTCTCTGGTGGCCAGTGGTTAAGAATCTGCCTGCCAATGCAGGGGACACAGGTTTGATCCTTGGTCTGGGAAGATCCCACATGCCGCAGAGCAACTAAGCCCGTGCGCCACAACTACTGAGCCTGCGCTCTAGAGCCCATGAGCCACAACTACTGAACCCGCACACCCTAGGGCCCGTGTGCCGCAGCTACTGAAGCCCACACGCTCTAGGGCTCGTGCTCTACAACAAGAGAAGCCACTGCAACGAGAAGCCTGCACACCACAATGAAGAGTAGCCCCCGCTCGCCACAACTGGAGAAAGCCTGCATGCAGCAACAAAGACCCAACACAGCCAAAAAAATAAATACATAAATAAATTTTTAAAAAGGAGTGTTGGGCTTCCCTGGTGGCACAGTGGTTGAGAGCCCGCCTGCCGATGCAGGGGACACAGGTTCGTGCCCCGGTCCGGGAAGATCCCTCATGCCGCGGAGTGGCTAGGCCCGTGAGCCATGGCCGCTGAGCCTGCGCGTCCGGAGCCTGTGCTCCGCAATGGGAGAGGCCACAACAGTGAGAGGGGCAGCCAACAATTTATGATCCAGTTGATAAATCAGCAGCAACTCCTCTTCTCATAAAGAGAACAGATTAGCAACAGAGTATAAAGGCTGTGGCAACAAGCAGTTCTATCCAAAGGTAGTCTCTTATTACTAAGGTTAAACACGTACACTCAAAAACATAAAATCCCCAAAGACTGAATGCTGCCCTATTGACATTTTAAAAAATGACCATTTTGGGGACTTCTCTGGTGGCCAGTGGTTAAGAATCTGCCTGCCAATGCAGGGGACACAGGTTTGATCCTTGGTCTGGGAAGATCCCACATGCCGCAGAGCAACTAAGCCCGTGCGCCACAACTACTGAGCCTGCGCTCTAGAGCCCATGAGCCACAACTACTGAACCCGCACACCCTAGGGCCCGTGTGCCGCAACTACTGAAGCCCACACGCTCTAGGGCTCGTGCTCTACAACAAGAGAAGCCACTGCAACGAGAAGCCTGCACACCACAATGAAGAGTAGCCCCCGCTCGCCACAACTGGAGAAAGCCTGCATGCAGCAACAAAGACCCAACACAGCCAAAAAAATAAATACATAAATAAATTTTTAAAAAGGAGTGTTGGGCTTCCCTGGTGGCACAGTGGTTGAGAGCCCGCCTGCCGATGCAGGGGACACGGGTTCGTGCCCCGGTCCGGGAAGATCCCTCATGCCGCGGAGTGGCTAGGCCCGTGAGCCATGGCCGCTGAGCCTGCGCGTCCGGAGCCTGTGCTCCGCAATGGGAGAGGCCACAACAGTGAGAGGGCTGCGTACAGCAAAAACAAAATAAAATAAAATAAAAAAAGGAGCGTTAAAATTATTTTAAAAACGATCTTTTTGTTTCAATTATAATATCAACTATGAGGAGAATATGTTTGTGAAGATGGCAAGAACTAACACATACACCTACGCAAGTGGGAAAACCACAAATAAAACCGACATGTCACAACTTCTCCCAATCTCATTCTCCTGGGATCCTAGCCCTGGGTAGAAATTATGAGCTGGGAACAACATAAAACCTCACCTATTTGCAAGCCAAGGAAGGGCAAGAGTCACATCAATATAGACTGGCTCTCTAAACCTTATATCCAAGAGCAGCAAGTGCATGTCCCGTCCACTAGGTGCTGCCCTCTACCACATTGTCCCTCAGAGAACAGTACAGTATATCAAAATGACAACAGCCTGGTTTTAAGATGATTTGTCTCTTGAGGATATACATTTGGTTTAAGTTTCCACTGCAAAGTTAAAGTTCTTAAGATAGGTCATGCAGATCAATTGCTCCTGTAATCTGAAACTCAAAAGAGCAAGTAATATCTAAACAAGGGGAAGGGGTGGCCCTGAGCTTATAAGGTTCTCTAAAAGCCAGGAGACAGTCAGCCTGGCTACCTCTAATCTCATCATCAAAACTGTTACCTTGTCCAGTTTCTGCTTCACATCAGCAAAGAGAAGAGCGAAATCAACTGAGGGTGGTACAAAGGGAAAACATACATTCAACTTCCATACTGCTTGGTGATGCCAATAATTTACATTCAACAGAAAACGCTTAGATTACATTCGAACCCCCAAAGTGTAAGTGCTTTGCTCTATTAAAACATATATTTTTCCTTTATTAGTGAAAACAAAAGCAAAGAAACCAATGTGCGTTTTATCATGAAGCTCTGAGAAAGAGGGCTTGGTAACAAGATACACAGCCTTGCCTCCGAAGTCATCTTTCAACTGAGTGAGTGGGAATAAAATGCAGAGCATGCCAGCCTCAAACAATAATACAAATGTTCAAATTCCAAGCAAAATCCGGGCCTTGTTTCATCATTCCCTGTCCTCTAAAAAATATAGATTCCTTTCCCTCATTGTGGTCTTCTTTGGAGTAAATAAGGCATAAAACTGAAAGTGAAAATAAGGCAAAAATACTATTTCAAGGAATAAGTTACAAAACATTCTAACAATCTCTTTGCTTGAAAAAAATGAAAATAAAATTTAGTTACTTCCAGGATTTAAAGAAACTGTAGCAAATTGCTAACTGCTAGTTTTTGTAAAATGGGGACTAACCTGATAAAAACTGATTCTTACTTAAGTGTTCAAAATAGCAGAAAATTATTAGTTCCTAATACATTTTTCAATGTGTGTAATAAAAACTAGAAAAATAATGGTTAGATCCTGAGCTGTATATATAGATCTTGATTTTGAGAATCAAATTATATCTTTTCAGCCTACTTTTAAGATTTACTGTTTTATACTTAGACACCTAAATATTTAAGTCCTATATTTGAATTTTATATTGAGAACTCAGTTGAAAGCTTTAAAAGTAAAACCAGTGTATATAATTTAAATTCCTTTTAACAGTTTTTCAGATCATTAGGTAAAGCATCTGAAACATCATGCATATAAAATTTTCCATTCTTATCCTAGCAACAAGTTTCAGTTAAAATCACATATCAATTTGTAAGCAATGAAACTGTCATCAAAATGTAACACTAACCGCCCCCCCATCCCAAACACATACACTTTTCAGGGACATATACAGTAGTGTGTCAAAGAAAGGAAAGTAAAACTTTATAATGTTCAAGAAAGCCTTCAAAAATTCTGTATCTGATCAAATGTTGGCATGACTACTATTTGAAAGGTACCTAAATGTAATAACTGCTAAAGTAATACCATTTTGCACTTATGGTATCATTACAGTAAAAAATGGACAAATTTCCCCAAGAATTTGTATAAACAACTAAAAATAAAATGCCAATTTGCAATTGTGAGGTTGATGTAATGACAATGAGGTTTAAAACAAATTTTAGACTACTAAGGTTTTTAAATTTTATTTTTATTTATACTCTATATTATGATATATTTCAATAATTAAATGAACTAAAATTTTTTTCTGCCCTGCAAAATTAGGAATCTCCCTATACATTAAAATTTAATGCTTCTTTTGTAAAAAGTAGTTTAAATTTTCCTGGCAACTAAGTATGTATTTTGTTTTTTAAATGGAAATCCATATGTAGTTTTTGTGCCCATTATTGGAGGGGGACATTTTGGGAACTCCCAAACAATCATTAAGGTTCTTTAAAAAAAAAAAAAAACAAGCAAAATTTCATACATGTTGAAGAATTCATATTTAGCCCTTATTTTCAATTACAGCCAAAGTCTTTATTCCAGAGCCACATAAATCACCATTCTTCTCCCTGAAAATGAGTTTTTAGAGACAACATTATTAAATATTACATCTGACTTTAATAGAGTTTCCCAATTTGCTTCTGCATGTTTATTATCAAACTCTAATCATGACTTTCCCAAACTTATTTATACTTTCACACAAACTTCCAAAGTTTTCCCAACTTAAATAAAAGCCCACAAAAACCGTGGGAAATGTTTCGCTTGAAAGATAAAAGTAAATTGGTCCAAATGTACATTTGCAATAATCAGTGTTTACTTTTGTTGCTCAAACATTCAGCTCACAGCACTTTCAATATCTGCATTCAACTTAATTTTTTTGTCTCTTAAAAAAAAAAGGGAGGGAAAGTAGTTTTCTTTCCCCCCGTTTTGCTCTCAAAATATAAACTCATTTAATGCAAAGCATTCCTGAATCAGGCACGTTTTAACCTAAAAGCATATCTAGTCCCAACAGCATTCATATTACATAAGAAACACCCTTTCTTTCTAAACTATCTAATTTCACTTTTCCTAATAAAATGACATTTTACTATATAAGTAAGACCCACTTAAAATTTTAGTAACTGAAGATAGCAAAAGAACTGATACTACAATACCAAAGTGGGAAAGAAGATAAGTATTAATTCATTTACTTGGAAAGGTGGGGGGTTTTCTTTAAGCGTCCCTACTATAGATCTTGCACTATATTTATTAAAATATGACAAACCTTTAACCTGGGAACAATTTACCAGTTAACATTATCTACTGAAAAAGGAAGTATACTTTGGGTAAGTAAAACACTGGAAACTATTTATGCTGCCCTTGTTCAAAGCTGCTTAGAAAACTGAGCTATGTAGGTTTAAAAATAATCATTAAAAAGAGCCTAAAGGGTAACTGCGATACAGTTAATCCACCAGCCAACTGATGCCATTTAATTCTAGAGACAGCAGTTTGTCTCTCAAGGGGGATCTAAGACATTCATAAAGTAATACATGTTAAAGGTAATGAAACTATAAAGAAATATTTCCTAATAGAATGAACATATTTTAAAGTCTGTATGATTGGCAATAGAAAAGATTTTTTTTTTTTTTGCCATTAAAAAAAAGGCTCCAGACAAGAGATTCTGATTTTGAAGTATGTCACACCCCAGTTCCCCAGCCATGAATCCCAGTTCTTTTTTTAAAATGAGGTCTATTTCCTGTAATTTTAGATATTTTAGAGGACAATTATTTTACATTTTTATGATGCCTTTGGGGTATCATTACAAATATTTTTATGTGTTTAAACTTAGGAAAGTAAAATTAAGTAATTGCTTCTCTTAAAGGGAGCTGTCAACTCTCTCCTGAACAAAAATCTCTGTTTTAAAGCAATCTAGAGATTTATACCCCTAGTAACCATAGAAATTAATCTTAAGCTTTAGAAAAAAATTGCATAAATGCTCTTTAATTAAAATCAGAGCTCTGCTCTTAGAAATAAGGACCCTTTTTTAAAAAGAAAGAACTTTCCACAGAGTAGAATTGTTTTTACTCAAGGTGGCACTCTTTGTGATAAATTAATCAAACACGTTTAACTGACTCGTGAATTTGTGCGCATAGAAAGCTAAATATTTTGTTGGAAAGGAAAAGATTTGCTCAGGGACTACACCCACTGAAAACTTTTAGTTAAGAAAAGAAAGTGAAACACACAGGATCCAAACCGTATTTGTAGGTTATCTAACCGTGAGCAGAAAAAGAGAGAGCAGAGCAAAGAACTTAACAATAACAATTAGGAGAATCACTCAGAGCAGAACTCACTTTGTTTTCATAAGGAAACCGAAAATATCATTTACAGTGACTTAATATGAAGATCCATCAACATGTCATAACTCAAATTTCATTCTTGTGATCACTATCACTTTCTATTTCACACGTGCTAAAATAAAATAGAGACATGTTCTGAATTCTGCTTATCACCATATGACTAAGAAGTTTCTTTCAGCTTTAGAAACCAGTCGGGGACGCCTGAGGGAGTCGGCAACACTCTTCTGTGCACTTTCTTCCCGAGTGGCCTGAAAGAATGTGTGTATTTGAGGAATGGTAAAGACAAACTCCTCAAACATTTTTAAAACATCAAAGTTTTCAAGGCTTATGAAATTCAGGTTTTGATGAAATCTGTGTACTACCAAATTTGATTAACTTTCATGAGATTTAAATTTTATAGCTTCAGGTTTTTCTCTGCATAATGAATAATTTTAGAAGTTAAGCCACGTTCTGTTTCCATTATATTTTGAAAAACCCACCCATTTAGACTTTTCTGAAAAAGAAGATAAAAACAAAAAAAGGTTAAGAGCTTAGTGCAGAATCAGGAAACAAAGATACAAATGATCATGTCAAAAAATAAATGTTAAGTATTTGTAACATGCTCATACAGTATATTGTAAACCCCAAGCAAAGTCCAAACTACAAATGTTTCTGCTTTTAGACAAAGTCCTTGGAGAGGCCTGAAATAGGTATTTCTCCGCATGACTTTAGGCGCTGCTAAGAATGCTAAACACTTATCATCATCTTCTCTAAGCAAACCCACTTTTTGGAAAAGACACAGGCATTTCCTCCCCCCACTGTTCACGGCTAATTTCACAGTCCTACAAAGGAAAACCTTCCCAAGCATTTAAGAGAATCAAGACATCTTAGCACATGTAGTAAGCTGCAAATGGGACAGAAAATGATGAGGAACTGTAAATGATTTGACACCAGAGTGTGTTCACCTTGGTTGTTCCAAAAACTATCCCACTATGAAAAAAAAAAGGGTTTTTGCAGGGGGTAGAGGGGAGATGACAGGAGTCAAGAATTTGGATTCAGAGATCAGAAAATGACACACCTTACTATCTTCCTATCTTCACAACTGGCTGCACACTTCCCTGGCAATTAGGCCCCCAAATAAATAATACATGTTATGTGTCTGAATTGTTTTTTATTTTTATTTCAAATTATAATAGTCAACATTAATAGAAATCTAAAAAATCTATTCTAAAGCATCAATAGAAAATGACATTTATAATGGTTTAAACAATCTCAAAGCATGATGCTATTTTGAAGCTTCTACAATATGATGTTTAGTAAAAACAAAATATCAACGTTCTATTAGAAGCATAGTTGGAATAACTTCATTTCCCGTCTGCTTTTAACCTTATACATGCAAGAACTTATGAAAGATAAAAAGAGCCCCGTTTTCACAGAAAACACAGGAACTGGAAAGAGCTTCATGAGCTTTCAACCTCATTGTATATTTTTAACTCTTCTCCCTCTCGTGCAAAAAAATCAAGGTAAATATATACTCTTTCCTTGTACCTCCTTAACTCCGTATCCGATGGTGGCTCCTTTAGGGCTGTATCCAACAGGCAAAGCTTTACACTGGGGTCAGACACTGGAGGCCTGCAAAGTTGCTTTGAGAGTTCCATAACGCATATAAGAGTACACTGAGATGACAGTGCAAACACTATGAAGCAGAAGGTAATAATAATCACAGTAGTAAGAAAGCATTTATTAACCACCTATCTGTACCCCAGTACAGAATGAGTAATCCACACAGAGACTGCATCTGGGCTCACAGCGTGCCCTTGGTCAAGTCGCTTCTTTACGCTTCAATTTCCTCGCGTGCAAAATGAAGGGACTGCATTCGCTGATCCTGAAGGTCTATTTGAGCTCCAAAAATTCCATGTCTTGCATTTGACTGAAAGCTGGAACAGCACATTTTTGAGTGATTTTTCATGTTCAAAACTGTGCTTACTTTACAAAGAGAGAATTCAGTGTTTTGTTTTGTTTTTTTGCGGTACGCGAGCCTCTCACTGTTGTGGCCTCTCCCGTTGCGGAGCACAGGCTCCGGACGCGCAGGCTCAGCGGCCATGGCTCACGGGCCTAGCCGCTCTGCGGCATGTGGGATCTTCCCGGACCGGGGCACGAACCCGTGTCCCCTGCATCGGCAGGCGGACTCTCAACCACTGCGCCACCAGGGAAGCCCCTCAGCGTTTATTTTTGATTACCTACTACAGGACAGAGCATAGTCCATATTTTCACATCTCATTTAATCTTCACATTAATCCTCTAATATTATCACCTTTACAATTTTACAGGTAAGAAAATTGAGACTCAGATATGCTAGAGTTGGTGAAATTAGATCTGCCCAATTAACTATCCATGCTCTTTCCATACATCATGGGATCTCCCCTGATTCAAAGTGACAACAGTACGTTGAAGCGTCCACGGAGGGATTAACAATCCAGTGCCGTGTATGCGTACAATGCTGTGCTCACAGGGAAGGCTACACACAGGGAGGAAGGATGTCCCTGTCCCCAAGGGCCCTGCCTTAGAGAGCCAAACCATAAAGCTGTATGCCATTAATTGCAAAAGGCCATTAAATACCTTACATATGTCATGAAATCAGGGGAAGAAAAAGGTCTGGTGGACTAGAAAAACAGGGAGACAGCGACCTTGAAAAGGGAGAAGAAGGAAGACTTGACTGGTCTCAAGGAGGGCCAGGTAAAACGTCTCTCTTTATCCCTTGGCACTCTAGGCAAGCTCTCCAGATGGGTCTAATGGACAAGCAGGCTGAGAACCACGGATGGGGGCAGGGTAGGGGACAGCAAAGCAGACTCTGCACTCAGACTGCCTGGATCCAACACAGGCTCTGACAGGCACTAGCTGTGTGGGTGTGCCCAGATTACTTAACCTATCTTTGCCTCAGTTTCTTCTTTTGTAAAAATGGGTACATACCACACATTTATGAGGGTGAAATGGGTTATTTTCTGCTCAGAAAAATACCTGGCATACAACAAGTACTATGCAAAGACTGGAAGGCCTTGAATGCCCGGTGAAGGAATTTCCGTAAGCCAACGGTGTTAAGTGTTCTTTTACAGACGGTGCTGACAGAAGAAGACAGCTTTCTTTCTTTCTCTCTCTTTTCTTTCATATTAAAATTGTACGTTTAAATACAAAACATAAATGGTAGCCTTATGTTAGTCCAGGTCCAGGTCCAGCTCCCCAACCCCATGTCTGAATTTTTAAACAGGAAAAAAAAAACACATAATAACATTCATTTTCAGGTAAAATAATCTGTTGAGTTAACTGTAACAAGGTTTTTTTAAAAAGGAGGATCTCACAGTATCCTAGTATAAGGAAATGGAACAAGTTAAAATGGATATGAGAGTTAAAATAAAATGACATAGTACAGTGGGCCTGTCAACTACACACTATGGGTTCTAAAAACCGTCCACGTCTGAAATATTGGGATGGTAAATGAGAACATCTATGATTACCAGATCATGTGATATTTTTATCCTATAGTTGAATTATATTTCATTAAATAAGTGTACCTTCATCAAGATCTCTTTGTCATATACACTTTCAAAACCAAGATTTCTCTTTTTTTCATTTATTCTTTACATTCCCAAGAGAAAGGTAAAGCAAGTAATATAAGATCTTCAATATCAAGATGAAGAAACCGAGAGTCAGAGGACTGCCCAACACCACCATTAAGTGAGATAAACTCTGATTTCCTTTTTAAACATCTAATGATGAGTTTTGGGGTTTTTTAAAATTAATTAATTAATTTATTTTTGGCTGTGTTGGGTCTTTGTTGCTGCGCGCAGACTTTCTCTAGTTGCGGCGAGCAGGCTTCTCACTGCGGTGGCTTCTCTTGTTGCGGAGCATGGTCTCTAGGTGTGCGGGCTTCAGTCGTTGTGGCTTGCGGGCTCAGTATTTGTGGCGTACAGGCCACAAATGCTCCACGGCATGTGGGATCTTCCCAGACCAGGGCTTGAACCCGTGTCCCCTGCATTGGCAGGTGGATTCTTAACCACTGCGCCACCAGGGAAGTCCCAAACTCTGATTTCTTAAATAGCAACCCCAGTGGTGAGGTAAGGGGGAAAGGAGAGGCCTGGGCAGCAAAATGAAACAGCATCCAAGAGCTGTGAGGCCTCTCACGTCCTGATAACCCCCCATCACAGGACCGTGGCCGCAGGTCCTGTGTCAGCTACTATGCTCTGAGTTAGTTATGAGATTACGAGAACGTCAGTGTCCTCTTAGGCAGAGCCCTCACAGCTGATCACTGCCTCCCACTGAACTACTCCGGCCGATCCCTCAGCGAGCCCTACAGACTCTATGTCTGAAATGGCTCCTGAATCCACCCCCTTCTGCTCACCCGTCAGCTTTAACCGTGGAGATGCCTCACCGCTGTTCCTACTCTGCAGGCTCTCCACTCTCTGATCCACCACCCACACTCCCACCCCACCCACCCAGCTGGCCCAAGCCACAGTAATGGGGGGAGGAGCTGAGGCCTGGGTTACCTGTGCTGTTTAAAAGCAGCAGCTTTGGAGTGTCATTAAAAGCCTCACCATACTGACGCTGCCTACACAACTGTGGGTAGAAAGACTGACATTTTACCTATAACCCTTTCCATGTTAAATAACTATAGTACCACACGTTTGGAGTTAAAAAAAAGAAAAGGAAAAAAACCTACCACCAGCCACATTAAACCATGGTGTCATGCAGGAGACCCAAATTCTGTAAGTCTTAGCACTTAGGGTGTGCAAAGAACAGCTGTTTGAAAGAGGTAGATGAAGGGTGTGGGAAGCAGTGACTTACATGCCTTTTGTGGGAGGCAGGGAGAAGACGCCTTCATACTGCCAAGGCAAATTAGCCTGTATCTGAGAGGACTTAATAGCCAGTGGAAGAATTGGCTTCTTAATGTTTTACACAGAAATGAATTCCATAAAAACAGCATTTGAACTAACGAAGGACTGTGTTGGTTTCTGAGGACTGTGGTTGGGTCTGCCATCCCAGATCCAGGACCTAGGTTGGCGATGGGAGTGGATGATCACAGACATGCAAGTGTACCATCGCCCAGAAGCCCCCTCAGGCTCCACAGCGCAAAGGGAGCCGTGAAGACCACAAGACTCCTCCAACCCCCGCCCCCCAGGATCTGTACCAGAAGGCCTGTTTGGTATGGCTTTAGGAGAGCATGACCTCTGATTTAGCTCTCAGGGGCTCAGGCTGAATTCCCAGGATTACTGCATTACTGCCAATAAAGATCACAGACTTCCAATTTCTAAGATGTTTATAATGAACCATGAGTTGCAGAAAAACTGGGGGGTGGCGGCAGGGGGGAACTAAGGAAAACTAGAAAAAGCTATATCACCATTCAACTTGTTCAGCATCAACCCCCAAGCAGGCCCCAAAACTACAAATGGCACCTTATTATTCTGTGATTAATACCAAAAACATCAACAGATAACAAAACATCTATTCACACACTCACTAGCACCCATATAACACTCTGCACCAGGCAGTTTTATTCTGTCTTACAGATATTAACTCACTTAATTCTCCTTAATCTATGAGGTGAATAGTACTATTATCCCTATTTTACATATGAGGAAATTGAGGCACAGAAAGGTTACATACTTTGCCCACTGTCACTCAGCTAATGCAGAGCATAACTAGATTAAAACCCAGTTAATGTGGCTCCAGAATCTCTGCTCTTAACTAATGTCTATACTGCCTATTGCGCTAGAATTTATAAGATCTGTAAATTAAAAATGTGGGGACTTCCCTGGTGGCGCAGTGGTTGAGAGTCCGCCTGCCGATGCAGGAGACATGGGTTCGTGCCCCGGTCCGGGAGGATCCCACATGCCGCGGAGCGGCTAGGCCCATGAGCCATGGCCGTTGACCCTGTGCTCTGGAGCCTGCGCTCCACAACGGGAGAGGCCACAACAGTGAGAGGTCCGCATACGGCTTAAAAAAAAAAAAAAAAAAAAAAAAAAAGTGTTCACTGGTCCTCAGAATCACCCTGTCATATCTTCCTGAGATACATCTACTAGGCCTAGAACAAAATGTGTATTGCACCTGCTGAGTTAAATGAAGATTAACTTTATCTTCTAAGACACAAGAATATAAGGAGACAATATGCTACGGTCAGAGATAATGTACTCCTGGGTGTTTACATCTGAGGGTATATGGTATGTGTCAAAGAGAGGTATGATTACTAGTTACTGTAAATGAAGAGATGTTGTATTTTTCTACTCATTAAAATTAGTCACATAAAACTTTTGTAACAATAACTAACTGGGAAAATCAAACTTTATCACTCTTTTCTATAAAAGGGGAATTCTTGTTCCACAGAACCTCAATGCATATTGTTTTCACCACATAAATTTACAACTCGTTTATATATGTCTTCCCTAAATTTGGAAGTTTTATTTTTCTTTTTAGAACAATTTTTCTCTGGAGGGAAACACTCCCAGGGCAGCGGGGAGCGGGGGGAGAAGCAAAAAGAAAACAGATTTGAAGTCACTTTTCTACTTCTCTGCAAAATAATACTGGATAATAAACCCATTAACAATAATAAACCCCAAATAACTATAGTATTACTGCCAATATATCAGAAAGGTCTCCCTACTAGACTTGCTGTACTTTGAAACACTTAATCTCATCCTTTTTTTTTTTTTTTGGTATCTTCAATACAATGACTGGCACACAGTCCCTGTATCCCATAAACATCTATTGAATTGCTAAATAAACCTAAGTACATGTGTTTGGACTATTTAAGTCACTGGCCCAATCCAATATCAAAGACTTCATAATCTTTCTAAGAAAAACAGTTTTGTGATACCAGTTCACTGGTACATAACACTATTGTTAGGACAAAACAATCAGGTAATATATAAGCAGTCAGGACATTTAGGAAGGATAATAAGAACAATTAGTTTATATCCATAAGGGTGTAACTTAGTACTCCAAAATATTAGGCAAATAGCAAAACAGCTCAAATTTTAAGAAAAAGATCTAGGTTTCATATCAGATTAAAAAAAAAGAGAGAAAAAGATGTGGTCAATGAGAAATGCTAAGCACTGGAAAGACTGTGGCCTTCTCTGAAGGCCTTTAAGAATAAGATACTCATCACAGGGCTTCAGGTTATTTTTGCAAGAAGACAGAAAGCTCACCTAGGCAGCATTTTCCAGCTCTAGAATTCCTTGGCTATAGCCTATGAGACAAAATGGACAACTAGGCCAAACAGGCAAATGAAGAAAGAAGGTGCCACTTTTAGCAGGGAGATAACAATTTGAGGCTATCATGAACTTACATATAACAAACATTTAAAACATTCATCACAGTGCCTAACAAACTTTCTTCGAAGATCTTTTCTTTTAAACTAAAAACAGTAGCTTTATTAATGCACAACCCATTTCAAATTTGAAACACAACTCTAAGCCATACCTTGTGGACTGGAAAGCTGTAATTGTAATGTGGAATGAGACCAACTGAAATCAATATAAGAAATTTGAAGTAAGTAAATACTTTTTTTTTCCTAGGGGGTTAGTATAAAACGTATGAAATTACAGTAGTAAGAAGTTATTAATTTTAAATTATAAAGTGGAATTGAGGACTTCAAAATATTTACAGATTTTTCAAAGAATTTTGAAAGCAAAGAAAACCATATCATGCTCTGGAAAGCTTACCTTTTAGAAAAACAGCATTTAATTTGCCCAGCTGCTCGACCATGTTGCACCGCAAAGCCACAGCCACATAGATCCCACCAAGCCCTGCACTGATTATAAAGTTGTATTTTCAGGTTCACAGATATTACACTGACTGGCTTCTACACAAACATTCATTATTTAACTGCTAACCCAATTTAATTATTAAACCTGAACCAGGTGAGAACAGGAACCGTGTCGAGTTACCTGTATACCAGAATACTCTGGCAAGCAGATTTATGAAAATTTCAACAATCACTGGGCAAAGAATCACTACTAGCAGAATGTTACCTTCAAGTCAAAAGAATTAACTAGTAAGCACTAAAAATGTTTGCTAAATGAAAGAATAAAGGAATGTTCATTCACCGGGGGGAAATGGCTTTTCAAATTTATTTTTTGCCAAATAAAATGACTGCTGATTAATACAGCAGTTACTCGTGGATTTCACCCCACTGCCCACGGTCCAGATGGGTCACTACTCCCACCGTTAGGATCCCAGCCATGGGGGTGAAGGTAGGGCAGCTGTGTGAGACTTAACAGAGCACAAGCATCAGAGACTGTGTATCAACGAGCCTGTCCTCAGTGGGATTTTAAAGTGGGTTTTCCATCACTTGGTATTAGAAAAAATTTTGCCTCTTCAACTACATTTTAAATTTCTTTTTTAATAACCTCATTTTCTGCTAATCATGGAGAATTTGTGAAATAAGCAAAATATAAAGAAAATAAAATCAACCCATAAGATCACCTAGAAATAAACTCTTTTACCACTGTGATGTATTTTCCATTTTATGTATATATATCCTTTACATAATTGGAACCATATTATATGTACAATTTTATATTCTACTTATTTTAATTGACACCATAATGAGCACTTTCTCACATAATTAAAAAATCTTCTAAAAAACTACTTTGATGGCTATATAACATTTCATTGTTTAAATTTACCATAATTTGACTATTTTCCTACCACTGGATAACTAAGTTGTTTCTTCTGATTTTCCACAGGATAAATTATGCTGTAATGAACATCTTTGTGCTAAACCATACCAGAGTATTTTTGTACACTAAACCTTTATCTGATTTTGTAATTCCTTAAGACAAAGTCTTAAAAGAGGAACTACAAGCTAAAAAGTTACAAATATGTTTAAATCTTGACATATATTGCCAAATGGTTTCCCAGACAGGAAAGGAACTATTTGCCTCATACGGCATCCCAGTCCCAGGCACACAGCGGCAGTCCATAAGCAGTACTGCCAAGACTCCCCTCCCTTTGTTTGCCTGTTCAGAATTACTGCTTTTTAGAACAGTAAACAACACAATTATCTTAATACCATTAAACCCGATTTCTTCTGCCTCAAGTTAGTGATCATTTTCTATACACAGGGCAAAATAAGACTTCAGTTTCCTCATCTAGAAAATGAAGAGAGTCAGACTAAATGGTCTGTAAGGCGCTTGTGAGTACTAACATTTTACAATTCTTATCTGTCCTTGTGCAGACACCATATGTGTAGGTTCACAGGACACTGACAGAATAAAACGTAACCTATTCACTTAAAGCTGTTCAGCTGTTATTCAATCTTGTTTCTCTTGGAGCAAATCATGAACAATAACTCTGCAAATTGGAAATACTTAAATACAATTGCCATACTGTTTTATAAAAAGAAAGATAATATTCACTTCTGGTATTTAAGTACATAACCTAGTATTTGATTTTCAATTCAGGCTCCATAAAACTAGATGCAACAGCTAGAAATTCTGATTCAGAATTTTGACTTCACAGAAAACCAGATGCTATATTGAAGATAAGGTTTCCTGGAGAAGTGCAGCATTTTAAGAGGCAACAGAAAATCTGTATTAGATTTTCTGCAGAAAAACAGAAACCTCCAGGATATTAAGCATTAAGAATCTGCACATTAACAGAAAGATGAAGCTGCAAATCCGCAGTTCATATTTCTTAGCAGCAATATAACCTATTTACATGATGCACGCACACAGGCCTTTATTACCCTATAGGTGTGATATGCCTAAAAGTACCTGCCAGATACCTCAAAACCACTTGCAGGTAAAAAGAAAACAAATGACAACTATTTTTTAAAATCTTTGAAAATTACATGAGGATAAAAAGTACCAAAAAAACATTATTTCAGTGGAGAATTCAAGCAGAACCTTATTACGTGAAAAACAGTAAAAGTTACCTTAAACACTGTAATTGGGAAAACAAAGAAAAAGGATTTAGGGAAAGTGGCATTATTATAAGCTACTGAGTTAAAAAATCTACTTGTAAAAGAACATTTTCTTCTTGAAAATTAAAAATGAACTTCATAGCATACAACACTACTCTGGAATAAAAACATTTTCCCTTGTATATCTTTTCAAAGAAAACTGAAAGGGCTAATAGATTTGGAGTCAAATTTTACATGAAAATTTTTTTTCCTGAATCAGTGAAAAAATATTTATTGAGTTCTTACTAGATGTCTTGAGTTGAGGAAATTGTGGTTGGAAAAAAAAAAAAAATCACAGGTCTTTGCCCTCGTGTGTCCTGAAGCAGTAGTCCACACAACAGAGGGATGGGTATCCCTGGAAGCACAGGAGGGAATGCTGTGGCGTATCTGGCACACATATTTTTAACGAAGTCTATTTCTAGAGTCTCAACATCTATGTATACTCTTTTCTGAAGCAGATCTGCCTGTGAATCTGCTGTGACCCACATCCTGCTGGTTCTACTTTCTCACAAGCCCTTCACAAGCACCCCCTCCCACTTCTTAAAGAAAGTCAGAGCTCCACCATACCTGAATCTTCCTATGGTACACTCTCCTGGACATAAAAACCTCTAACAAAGGGACAATTATAAATTCTGTGAATGACTCTAATGACTGAACAATTCAAACCCTTTCACAAGTCGGAGGGGGGGTGGTTTCCAATTTTTTTCCACTCAACACAATTAATGGAGGATCTGAGTTGTCAGCTGACAGATCACTTTTAAAAGTTTTGATGACAGTTTGGGCACATAACTCAGAGGAAGTTCAAAGAACAGAGTGCAGCGCCAGCGCTATAACAAAACTCCTTCCACTCTTGTCCGCTTATGTATGTAAACAAGGTTTCCAAGGTTTCTTGGCTCTTACGTCATAAGAAATGAAAATTAAGAATGTAGTTGATATTGAACACTGTCATAGTCTAGAAAAAAGTAACATTGATCCACTTGCATACGATCTAGTTAAAAAAATCTGTTGCGCCTTAAGAGACTTTTCACGTCAAATAACATTTTTTGTTTTAATCCATGTATATTGGTAATAATTGCAAAGGTAACTCAACACAGAATAATTCAACACAATAGTTCAACAGAGAACAATTACAGCCTTTTGGTCATCACTGGAAATACCTTAAAAATTAAATTTCTACTTGCATACCTATTTTTGTTGCAAAGAAGTATAAGAGAATGAGCAATAAAAGATTTTCAACAATAATGAGGGACAGGATAATATTATGTGGGGGAAGTGAAATGGAGTTTACGGAGAAAAAGAAAGATTGTAAAATTTATGACTATAAAAAAGATTTTTTAAGGGTTTTTTTTTTTTCAACAAATGATGGTATCAAATATAGTATTTAGATTCCATGGGATACATTTAAAAGAATGATCAAAAGTTTAACTTTAAAATGTCAAGTTTTATAGTATGCTGGAAATTATATCCTTTGCAACTATTTAAACTTATAATGAAAAATTATAGATGTCAGCTTGAAATATATGTATGAGGTTACTTCGTTTTTTTCAAAATTCTTTTAAAGGACAAATAAACAAAAATATTTAAAGGTCACTGGTTTATGGGCTGGTAGGGTGAAAAACACTGAACATACATAACTGTAAATAATTAAACAAAGTTCTGTGAAGTAAAAACACAGGGATACTATAAAAGCATAAAATAGAGGCACCCAACCTACCCTGGGGTGAGGGGCAGAGAGGGTTTCTGCCATGAAAGGTAAGCCTCAAGAGGATAAGGATTGTGTCTGTCTTATTCATTCTTATATTCCCAGAGTCTAGAATGAATGAGCGAAGGTGATGCTTGAACTAAGAAATAAATAAATTAGCCTGGCAAAGAGAGTGGGAGGAAAAGTGTTTCAGACAGAGGGAACAGCCATGTATAAAGACTATGAGACAGAGGAGAACATGAAATGTTCAAGGAACCAAGCTGTATCATTCCAGGCTTTACAATCCATATTAGAGATTTTTTTTCCCTAAAGAGGTAACTGGAAGGAAATATTTTAATCAGGGAAGTGACCTAATTAGGTTTACTTTTAATACATTATCTCTCAGAAAAACAAAAACAAAAACAAAAACCTGTTGCTAATCAGTAAGAAGAGGGAACTCATTCATTCATCCATCAAATATTAACTGAATATCTGTTTTATGCCAGGTACTATATTAGGCACTGAGGGTACAGGAGTAATCAAACAATGAAACCCTGAGAACGTGTAACCCATCAAGAAGTCTTTAGAGAGTGAAAAGACAAACTAACTGGGAAACTACGAGAAAATACTTGCAAATCACACATCTGACAAAGGACTTGTACTCAGAACATGTCAAGAACTCGCAAACTTCACGCTAAGAAAACAAACAATTTTAAAATGGGCTAAAGACTTGTACAGACTCCTCACTAAAGAAGGCAAACAGACACATGAAAGCTGTTCTACATCATTAGCCATTAGGGAAATACAAATTAATAATGAAATATCACCACACACACACCCATTAGCTAAAATAGCTAAAATAAAAGATACTGACAATACCAAGTGCTGGTGAGGATGTGGAGCACCTAGACCTCTCACATATTGCTGGTGAGAATACAAAATGTACAGCCACTGTGAAAAACAAGTTAGCAGTTGTTGTTTTTTTAAACAGCCTTATTGAGATATAATTCATATAGCATACAATTCACTCATTTAGAGTGTGCTATTCAGTGGTTTCTAGTATATTCACAAGTTGTGCAACCATCACTTCAATCAATTTTAGAATATTTTCATCACCCCAAAGATCCCATATTCATTGGCAGTCACTTCCTGTATCTCCCCAACCCTCCCAGCCCTAGGCAACCAACCTGCTTTCTGTCTCTACAGATTTCTCTCTTCTGGACATTTCATACAAATAGAATCATACAATATGTGGCCCTTTGTGACTGCCTTCTTTCATTTAGCATGTTCTCAAGGCTTATCCATGTTGTAATAAGTATCGGTACTTCATTACTTTTTATTGCCAAATAATATCCACTGTAGAGATATATCATATTTTATTTACCCATTCCCCAAGTTGATGGACGTTTGGATTATTTTCACTTTTTGATCATTATAAATAACGCTGCTAAGAACATTTGTGCACAGGCAGTTTTTTTAAATAACATTAAACATATAGTTACCATACGACCTAGCAATCCCACTCCTGGCTATCTGCCCTAGAGAAATGAAACTTTATGCTCACACAAAAACCTGTACACATATATTTGTAGCAGCTCTTTTCATAATTGTCAAAAACTGGAAATAACCCAAATGTTCTTCAACAAGTGACAGATAACCATGGTACCTCCATATAATAAACTACTACTCAGCAACAAAGAAGGAAGGAACTATTAATAAACACACATCTTAAATGAATCTCAAGGGCATTAGATTCACTAAAAGAAGTCAGTTTCAAAGGGTTACATACTACATGATTCCATTTACATAAAATTCTCAAAAAAACAAAACTATAGTAAGGAAGAACCAGTTGTGTGGGGGGAGGGGGGTGGGAGGTGGATACAAAAGGATAACATGAGGGAGATTTTGTAGGTGATGTAACTGTTCTGTATCCTGACTGTAAAATGGTTATACCAAAAGAGAATATATATGTATATATACATATATGTTGGCATATATATATATACATATATGTATTACAATTCATAGAACTGTACAGCAGAAAAGTCAATTTTATTGTATGTTAATTTTTAATCAAAATTAAGAAAAAAAAGAAGCCAACTAGAAAGATATACACTGACTCTCCTAGCACCTTATGCTCCAGCCTGGAAAGTAAGCATTCCGTATTCACTGCGTGCTTATCGTCTATCAGGTACTGTGCCAGAGAGCTGACCACAGAACAAATGACTTTGGCCATCCTAACACAGATGTAAAAGTCCAAATATAGGGTGTCTTTTTTTTTTTTTTTTTTGTGGTACGCGGGCCTCTCACTGCCGCGGCCCCTCCCGCCGCGGAGCACAGGCCCCGGACGCGCAGGCCCAGCGGCCACGGCCCACGGGCCCAGCCGCTCCGCGGCACGCGGGATCCTCCCAGACCCGGGCACGAACCCGCGCCCCCTGCATCGGCAGGCGGACCCTCAACCACTGCGCCACCAGGGAAGCCCTAGGGTGTCTTTTAATTTAAATACTAGCTGTCCTCCCACGACCGCTTAGGAGAATTATGAATTATCATCAAATAAATGTATCATGGCTGACACTCCTTCTAGAGCGTAAGATGCATTATAGAAATGCCCAGGTGAAACACACCTGCTTTTAGGACTTTTAACTTGGGGCTCATATCCCAAAACACTGTTGTTTTGTTTTTGTTTTTTGTGTGCTCATGGTGTCTTAAGAGCCTATCATTTGGGCCTCTCCATTCCCTGTTGAAGCTGCTCCGGAAGAAAACTGCCTCTTTTGACTGCCCTTTCTCATCTCTTATTTATGCTATGTAGCCTATATTTTACTTATGTCATCCCAAACATAAGCTCTGAATTTGGTGAAAATCCAAGAAGTTTTGGTGTTGCAGTCAGAAACAGAAAGAAACATCACTTTAATTATGTAGGTTATATATATGAAATTTGTTATTTTGAAGCAAAGACTGAGCTCAACACTTCAGGAGACCAGAAGTAGTAGATCCCAAAATACCAGGGCCATTCTGAAGTCAACAAGAAGAAGCTGGTTTGTAACAAAAACTGAATTAAACTTGGGAGTCAAAAGACCCCAATATGAATGATCCTGGCTCTGCTTACAATCTAGCCAGATTCTAGACAGATAAACAATAAATATAATAAATATGTTAAAAAAACATAATAATAAACAGTAGTAAGTCTTAATAAAGTATATTAGACGGTGATAAATGTTATGGGGAAAAAAAAAGAAAAAGTGGAGTAAGGGAAGGGAAATCTAGGTAGAATGTGGGGGAAGAGATGAATTACCATTTTAAATAGAGTGGTCAGGATGGCCTTATTGAGAAGATGACACGTAAGGACATGCTTAAAGAAGCGGAGGTAAGAGTCATCCAGACAGATATCTGGGGGAAAGCATTACAAATACAGGGAACAAGTACAAAGGCCCTACCTAAGACAGGAGTAGACCTAGCATATGTGATGAAAAGCAAAGACACCAAAGGTTTACTGGACCTCTGAGCACAGATGTCAGGTACGTAATCCAACGTAGAGTTTGAAAGAGAAGTTGGAGCTGGAAATAAAAATTTAGGAGTTAATGGAATTCAAATAGAGCTGTACGGTTGGATGAGACAACCATTCATTGTTCTTTGAACAAACACTTAATGTGTGCCTATGTGTCAACTAGGCCAGGGAGAGTGGAAAAGAGAGAGAGAGAGAGAGAGAGAGACAAAACAGAGGAGCGAGAGAAACTTAGCCTCACAAAATGCTCTGCAGTTCATCTGTAGTTTTAACCAGAGCAATGGGGGAGGCCAGGGGGAAAGAAACTGAGAGAATTCCCCGTCACAGTTTTTAAAAAACATTAGTCAAAGAAAGTTACAAAAAAAAAAAAAAAAAGATTTAGTGAAAAATGTAAGAAACATTAAATCTGATTCTTGATCTAGGAGATTAACTGCAGGACTGTGCTCAACACCTCAAATTCTCGTTGTTAAGCCATCACTAACATTCTTTTCATCAATTTTTCAATGAGAAATTCATGTATATGAGTCTGAAGATGAATCAGAGGTACCTTGCTTTCTGATAGTTTCAAAGAGGAATTTTGCTTGCTCAGCCCATGTTAACACAGATGCTGGCAGTTCCTTGTGGTAGTCATGCTTGATCAAGGCCATTGTAAGACAGTGTGTTATTCCACATAGTTATTCCTAAAAATGGATATTTCATCCCTTATATATGAGCCGAATGTAAATCTCAAAAGAAATCTTAGGGAGGACAGAATAATTTTGATGCAATCCTAGTAGCAATTTATGAATAGATTTTGCTTCAAAAGTTTTCAAGTTCAGAATATATGTTGCTTAGGTACCCAAGAAAGGCTCCAAAGGTCCATTTGAACAATGTGTGTAGGTGTGGTAGGTGAATCAATAGTCCCTCTAAACCTGAGTGATGGGATATCTGTTCATTAGATCAGCTTTGTGCTGAAAAATCTTAAATATGGAACTAAAATGTGTACCAATAACCAAACAACACTCACAATTAGTTCATGTACACCCCTAGATTAGTTAGTTAAGGTTCTCTTGAACAGCAACTGCTTCTAGCTAGCATTCCAAAAAAGGGGATACTAAGGTTATCCAACAAGTTTGAAAGAGGGGTTAAAATTCAGGGTTTATCATCCCAAGCCCTACTGAAATTTTGAGCCAGATAACTCTTTGTTGTAGGGGAATTATTCTGGGAACGGGAGCTGTCCTGTACATTGCACTATGGTTTAGCAGCATCCCTGGCCCCTACCTACTAGAGCAGGCCCCTAGCAGTGACAAGCAAAAAGGTCTCCAGACATTGCCAAAATCCCCTGGAGGCAAAACTGCCACCAGTTGAGAGCCACTGGTTTAATGCCAAAACATGGGAGGGGCAAAGATCCAGCTGGACCTCTGAAACAATTGGAAGTGGGTATTTAAAACTCCTCTGTGAGTCTGCCTAAAGGTTTATCAATTTTGTTTATCTTTTCAGAAAACCAGCTCATAGTTTCATCCATCTTTTCTATATATTCTGTTCTTTTTCTAGTTCCTTTAGGTGTAAAGTTAGGTTGTTCATTTGAGATTTTTCTTGTTTCTTGAAGTAGGCCTGTATCGCTATAAACTTCCCTCTTAGAACTGCTTTTGCTGCATCCCATAGAGTTTGGAAATCTGTGTTTCTATTTTCATTTGTCTCAAGCTGTTCTTTGATCTCCTCTTTGATTTCTTCATTGGTTTTTTAGTAGCATGTTGTTTAGTCTCCATGTATTTGCGTTTATTCCAATTTTCTTCCTGTAATTGATCTCTAGTTTTATATCGTTGTGGTCAGAAACATGCTTGATATGATTTCATTCTTCTTAAATTTGTTAGGACTTGTTTCTTGCGGCCTAACTTGTGATCTATCCTGGGGAATGTTTCACATGCACTTGAAAAGAATGGGTATTCTTCTGTTTGGGGATGGAATGATGCTCACCATCAGGGAAATGCAAATCAAAACCCCAATCAGATGTCACCTCATACCTGTCAGAATGACTATCATCAAAAAGATAGGAAATTACAAGTGTCTGTAAGGATGTGGAGAAAAGGGAGCCCTCATGCACTATTGGTAGGGATGTAAACTGGTGCAGCCACTGTGGAAAACAGTATGGAGGTTCCTCAAAAAATTAAAAATAGAACTACCATACGATCCAGCAATTTCACTTCTGGGTATTTATCCAAAAAACCAAAAACACTAATTCAAAAAGATATATGCAAAAACAAGAGATACATGCACCCCAATGATACCTGCAGCATTATTTATAATAGCTAAGACATGAAAGCAACCTAAGTGCCCACTGACAGATGAATGGATAAAGATGTGATACACACACACACACTCTCAGACACAACGGAATGTTACTCAGATGTAAAAGAGAAAGAAATCTTGCCATCTGCGACAACACAGATGGACCTAAAGGATATCTCATGCTAAGTGAAATAAGTCAAACAGAAAAACAAATATTGTATGTTTTCACTTACATGTGGAATCTAAAAAACAAAACAAATGAATATAACAAAACAGAAACAAACTCACAGATACAGAGAACAAACTAGTGGTTGCCAGAGGGCAGGAAGGTGGCGGGAGGGGTGAAATAGGTGAAGGGAATTAAGAGGTACAAACTACTGGTTATAAAATAAAGAAGTCATGGGGATATAATGTACAACACAGGGAATATAGTCAATAATATTATAATAACTTTGTATGTGGTGAAATCTCTAACGATATCAAATCACTGTGTTGTATACCTGAAACTAATATTATAAGTAAACTATACTTGAATTAAAAATAAATTAATTTTTAAATTATGGAGCTCCCTTGATTTCTAATCCCTTTTCTTCTCTGATTTTCAGCTTTAATTCTCTCACTGCAGCTCAGCAATGGGAACACGGCCACCAACAGCTCCTTTTATTTGTTAAAATCCAGGCCTCTGGACAAAGAATGACTCTTTTCTCAAATTGCAATTTTTAAGAAATCTTAGGGAAGGATTCTTATTGTCCTGATTTGAGTCTGATACCTACCCTTTGTGTGTGACCTGGAGGATGTTACATGGAAACACAGCAGCTTCTGCTGAAAATACCGGTTTGAAGTCAGAGACGGTATCAGTTCCCAAAAGGAGGGAGGCGCTTATTGTTGATAGAAGGGTGGTTTGGGACAAAAAATATAATAGGCATCCACCACAACCATTTAATATGGAATAATAAGCATAACACAGAGCAAACAGTCAGGAAAATAATATTTCTTCATAATATTGAACTTGCTTTTCTACATCTGAGGCACGTCTGTGAGTTAGGTGTTCTGGGCAGCCATCTGAGTCCACTGAGAGACCATTATAATTTTTAGGTAAGTGGGCAGGCAGAGTACATAACATCTATGCTTGGCTGTTTTTGTCACTGATGTATTTTAAAGTGAATTTCTGGATGATACATTTAAGTAATCCACAGATGAAATTTTGGAATATTACTATTACTGTAATATTACTGTCCACAGGCAGACATGACAAAGGACTGACAGTTGGTATGCTTTGTGGGCTACTAGCAAAATATACTTTTAACATGTGACTCTGCCTAAGTCAGCGGAAGACCATAATTGAACAACCATTGCCCAATTTGTGGGCTAACAGAAAACCAAATGTTTGCCTTGAAACTTTCCAACCGGGTTCAAGAATAAAATCCAGGAATATGATAATATACACATCAAATGGGCATAAATGCATTCAATTCAAAATTTAAGGAAGGAAGCAGTCTAAGTTCAAAATTTTTTTAAATTTTCCCAAAGACTAAGAGGAGACAGGAGACAGGAAATCTCTCCCTGGTTCTCCCATTAGCAAATCCCAGAAATTATATTCCATGTTAATTTAGAAGCACCTGCACCTTAAGAGTAAGATCACAAAGAGCCTAGCTCCCAAATCTCAGCTTTAGGCACGCCAGACCTCTCAGGATTTCCATTCATCTGTTATCTCACAGAAGTAGGCTCAAACACTTGACTGCAACTTATCCCAGAAGAAGCACCCCTTTACAGAGCCAGGAGCCAGTCATAATCAAGGGAAGGACAGAGAAAAAGGCTTGAAGCAGTAGAGGAAAGTGTAGGGGGTTTCAACCTGCAGAGTCATCTCCGTCAGCGTCACGGGAGTTGGGGCCTCTCCCCTCTGTTCTTGAATCTTACCGTGTTAGAGTCAGTTTTAGGGGCTACATTTATCAGCAACACACAGGAATACTAACATTTTCAAAGTTCATCAGTAGACTACTTAAATATGACACCTTGGAAATCTCTAAAATTCCAAGCTTAGTAAAAATCACATTTCTACATTTTAAACAGACACCCAACAAAAAGGAATAACCAATGAGATTCTTAATCCTCTGATGAGGAAAAAGTACCCCAGCACTCACATCCTCACTGCAAAGCCAGAGGTCTGCGGTGTCTCTGTGCTAATGCAGTAATAACGTGCTAGTTGGCTGTGAGTAGACAACCATAAACTTCTATCTTTTCTTATAAAAGACTGATGTTCAATCATTGCTTTTATAAATGCCATAATTTCTTTTCATTTCAACCTGAGGGCAGGGCTGTGTTAAAGACATTGAGGATCTGGGAGAAACCCATGCACGAGTCACTACTGGAGGAAGAACTGTACGATTCCAGCTTCCACTGAGGGAGAGAATCCAGCCTAAAGGAGACATGATGATCAACCCTCAGCCTTCAAAATCCACGAGGCCAGGACTTGTATGTTATGATGTCTCTGCATCAAGCAGCACCTTGAAAGTGCTCAAAAACTGTTTACTGAGTGGTCACTGCTGCAAGGCTTCTCTATAAATCAGGAAGACTTGTAGATACACAAATCAAAGAAATGTTTCTCAATCTTTTCACTGCAGATGGGGAAAGCAGTTGCATAAATATTATCATAAGTAAAGCAATCAATTTGTCAAGCACAGCAACAGACAGTGCAGCGTGAATGGAAAACAGAGACCTCGTGAATGAAATTCATTCTATCACTGTTCTCATTTAAAAAAATTTAGAGTGAGAAATAAAGTTCTTCAGCTATTTGGTTATGGAAGAAAGAGAGAGCTTCAATGTTATTTAGATGTGATTTCTACTACCTTTTAAAGATCTTTCACTCCTGTCTTTCAGTACTAAGAACCTTGAATGGATGGTCCACTTTGCCCCGATTTAATCTTAAGCCCTTCCAACCTGGCTTCTCTTAACTAACTCTTCAATGAAATTATTCTCTACATGATAACCAATTAACATGGTCAAACCTCCTGGTTTTCCTCTGTTGCATGATAATTAACCAATTATTTATTTAATCAAAATTCTCTCTTCCTTGGGATCCAGGATATTCCGATCTGTATCCTCTACTCTCTGAGGGCACGTCGCGGGAATTATCCTTAGCTCCTGACTAAAGGAGCACCTCGTAGCACCTTTCTCCTCTGAACTTGACCTGTGGAATATACATACATCATATATGGCAGAGTACACAGGAAATGTTGCATGTATTTTGCAGAGTGAACGTTCTTCTGCCACACTCAATGCTCAGTGTTCCCTCCTCCACTTGGCGTTCTCATGCTGCCCTCACACAGCGTGAGCCATCCAAATTACTCCAGCAACTCCTTAATACTTTCCATTATTTTTACTGATACACACAATCAAGTATATTTATATTTGTTTATGAATGCCTATCTTTATGGCCCAGTGGCCCTATGTGGTCTATTTAATAAAAGCTAATATTTACTGAGCATTATTATGAGCCAGACGCTATTCTAAGTTTTTACACACACACACACACACACACACACACACACACACACAGAGACAACCCTATGAGGCAGGTACGATTATAATCCCCATTTCACAGATGAGAAAACTGATTCACACAGAGGTAAAGCAACTTGCTTGGTCGCACAGCCAGAAAGTGCCACAGCTGGGGCTTAAAACCTGGGCAGACTGGATTCCAGCCTCTCTGGTCTTAACCACCACACTGTACTGCCTTTATATCAGCCCAATGTTTTAGATATTATCTATGTCAGTTAAGGATTTACCTTTGATTGCATTTCTTTTATATCTTTCATTTGATTCACTATATTCATTCAACAAATGTTTTTTGCATTTCTACTATGACCACACACTGTGGACTGAAAATCAAACAGGATGTGGCCAGTGCCTTTAAGAAGCAAAACTGGGGAAGACAAACACTCAACAGCTGCAGTGAGTCCAATAAGTAATATAAAAAAACTATGGGCTGCATCGTTTTTTGTTTGTTTGTTTTGTGTGTGTGGTACACGGGCCTCTCACTGTTGTGGCCTCTCCCGTTGCGGAGCACAGGCTCCAGACGCACAGGCTCAGCGGCCATGGCTCACGGGCCCAGCCGCTCAGCGGCATGTGGGACCTTCCCAGACCGGGGCACAAACCCGTGTCCCCTGCATCGGCAGGCGGACTCACAACCACTGCGCCACCAGGGAAGCCCAATGGGCTGCATCGTTTTAATCAATGAACAAAACCAATAGTTTTCTATGTGTCCAGAATGTCTATAAAGATAAAACATATTTTCAAACAATCTTGATGTGCCAGAAAGAACATAAGAGTTTAGAGTGACAAAACCCTGATCTGAATTCTTGTCCTGCTGCTTTGGGGTTCATGACTCAGTCAAGTCAACTTGGGTTCTCTGAAGCTCACTGTCTCTTATCTCTAAAACAGGGAGGCCTTCCTAAAAGGATTGTGAGAATTAAGCGAAAACGACTGGCAGACTGGAACGCTTTAAAGAAATACTAGCTATTATTCACACACTTAGACCTCATGTGAGCCCTATAACAACAAAGCCCAGAAGACTAATTGCTCTATATCAACAGATCATAAAGCAATGTCCTCAACCATAAAAACAATTTCTCCAAGGTTATGTTCAATTAAGTGCAAATATCGGGTAAGTACAAGTATACAAGAGGAGATGTAGCTTAGAGCAACAGTGTTTCTGAGGAGTGTACCACTTTGTAAAGAAAAGAGTAATTGGCTGGCTGAAAGGAAAATGGTGAGGGGTATTCAGGGCAGGGTACCAGCATGGCCAGAGTCATTTGGTGAGAGAAATAAGATCTATATGAGGAAATGGCACAAAAAGAAAAGGAGAGAAAGACTAGCGTTGGGTTAAGAGGGGCTTGGATGATCTGAGAAAGAATATGGATATGGTGACTAAGCCAGGGAGAATGGGATGAAAGTAAGGCAGACAGTGCATTCATCCATCATTCAGCCAACAAGGAGCAAATGCCTGCCACAAGCAACATTGTGTTTGATGGTGGAATAAAACAGAACATAGCACACATCCAGCCTTTGATCTGAAAGAGCTTACAGTCCAGTGGGAGTGGCATTAAACAGGTTAATAAACAAATATAAAAATCCAAACCAGGCTAAGTGCCATGAAGGAGGTAGCTTCAGTGGCCCAAACATCACATAATGAAGTGGGAACTAGGGGGGAGTGCTGGTCTAGGAAAAACTGGGTGGAGATAGAAACAAGAACATTTTAAATGGATTAGATAAGGGAGGGAATGAGACAGGATCCAAAAGGTCTCTCAAGTTCCTACTTCGAAAGACTAATCTTTCACCTTCTCTGAGAAGATCCTAAGAAGCATGGAGACAGGAAAGAGGTAAAGATATCATACTATTCTAGTCTAACTGAGCAAATGTCTCATGGAAATATTAAGCATAAGGTATGTGTAACTCTCTTTAGGTTTCATTTTCCCCATATAACTCTCAGAAAGTTCATTCATGCAACCAAATACAACTACTTCCCTCCCCTATGACAGAAACTTTAAAACTTCCCTAGAACGGTGAGTCCTAAATGAACTTAAAACAAAACAAACAAACAAACAACAACAAAAAGAAACCCAAAACACCATTCTGGGAATGGTCATAAAGTTTCTAGAAAAATTCAGGGTCCAATATGCAATGATGACATCCAATAAATACCTCAAAACATTGGTCTCCAATGCTAATAAGAATGTGAATGACGAGAATACTAAATGATGCGGAAAAAAAGAGCTTTGACTATCGCATAAGCATTCTAAAAACTGTAGTCATCTTTCGTTTGTCTTGTGTTTTAAGAAAAACTTGAAGTTCCAAGATTCCTGGATAAAATTTAAATATTTTGAACTGCCAGAGCGGTGGTTAATTCTCACACAAAGATTCATCAAATCATAAACTGACTTGAAGAGAAATGGTTTGAAGTGGATTTTGAACACTATACACTGTATCTTCTAATGGATACCAGCCTGATGAGCAAATGCAATAAAAAATGTGTAAAGAGAAAAACGACTGTAAAATATATGTGACAAAAGAGACAGATTTGTTTTAGCAGTTTACATGTATTTTTAAAAACATTAAGTGTACAAAGCAACTGAAAATTACCTTAAGTATAGTTTTCTAAGTTTAAGGGCAAATAAATTATTTTTTCCTATAGCACATAAAAGAGTTATAGTCAGCTGCAACATTTGAAAGACTACTTTAAAAAAATACTACTCACAGGTATAATCCCCTCCCCCACCCCATGCAGTCTTTTCTCCAGTGCAAATGATTGATTTGCAGACAAAAGTATTCAGAAGACACACATCTGATTATAGCATAAGCGATCAATGACACAAAAGCTTTTGTGATGAGAAAAGGCAATATCTCAAATCTGAGAAGGTAAAACACCAAGTAGCAAAAATGAATCCTTTAAGAACTATCAAACCAAACAAAAAATAAAATTAGATATAAATTCAAGTTTTAGACTGTGGTCAATTGAGGTCTAGACAAAACCCTATGTTTGTTCACTGCCTAGTCTCCAGTCTGCTCCAAGTTTGAAAAGGTAATTGAACACAGTCTATAATTACTGGATTAGACACAGATGGGCTCTGTACATTTCAGGGGGAAAAAAGCACTGTTTTGATTCATTTTATGATTGCCTGTAAGGTCAGACTTTTCAAAATGTACTTTCATCTGTTAAATGGTTTCTCAAATTCCCTGGGGTAGATCTTCAATAACTGTGATGTTTTAAGCAATTTGGGTCTATCAGATCCTGTCTTTGAATGTAACTAGCTGCCCATTTTCTAGTATTATAAATGTGCATGTAGGTTAATTGCTACATCTCTTACATATTTTCTGAAGTTGCAGTTTGGGGGGAAAAACTGAAAAATTGTGCCCCTTCTCCGACAGGAATTGGTCATATTGATGAGGATTTTCACGTAAGAGAAAAAATATAGCTATTTAATAACACATGACTTACTGTCATCTAAAGTCCATGAAAAATATTTTCTGACTCAAGTGAAAAACAGAAACAAGGAAACATCAACATTTGGGACAAAAGCTGTAAGCAAAGTAAGTTTAGATTCCTTCCAACTGAGTAATTTATAAAACAAGATAACACACACTTGACTCACCTTATGCATTTTTATTTAATAACTGTAAATGACTAGGAAGTACGTTATCTGTGTAAACACAAAAAATGAAAAATTATTTCCTAATCTAAAAAAAGAAAACCCCTAAACATAGCATTCTATATCACTTACAATAATAATGATGTCATTATATAGCAGTGTATTATAAATTCATGGTGGAAAATAATATCTAACTTGGAGAATTTGGTATTTGGTCCCTTCAGTGTCCTGCCTATCCTATTTCCAAACATCTCATGTTAAAACAATTTAGTCAATAGAGCTAGACACAAAATTTTTAATTATAGAATTTGTGGCATAACCAATAGCTTCAGTTAAAATACCACAAAAAGTCTTCTCTGCTTAGTACACTTAACCACAGAAAGTAGATTCTCAGGCTAAAGACTTGGTCAAAGGGGCTCCCAACTCCACCAAACGAGCCCCGAGAAGAGCTGGTTCAGGCCAAGGGCAGTTCTGTACCAGCGGCACAGAGGCTCCAGGCCCAGCAGGACAGCCTTCACCTCGTTCCCACCTTTCACAATGCCACATTAGACTCGCCTGTTTCTTTTTAAAATCTCCTTCATTTTCTATTCCCCAAGTTCACTTCAGTTGGCTACTCCGTGATCCTGATAGTATAGAAACACCTCAACAGTAGAAAAAAAAAAAGAGCGTAGAGTAAGAAGTAACTCTAAAATGTTTTGATGTGTTTTAGGAAGTTGGTTTTGTGTGCATGTGTGTGTTTTTAACACACATGGAAAAGGAGAATTTACAGTCACCTAATAAAACCTATGTTGATATTCTTCATGAAATTACACATGCAAATAGGAAGTATTTATAGACAAAGATTTACAGCCATGTTCAAGAAAATTTAGCAATTTTTCTGACACTCTCTTCAAGATGCATAAATATAATCTACTTATAACCTCCTCTTGTCACAAAACCAAGGAGTTTCTAAACCACACAGATAATCTTGGGTTTTTTAAAACACACTAATTTGAATAGAAGAGAAAATTTTGCAGAGACAAATGTTTATATCACTATTTACATGAACAGAGCTATCATCATTTCATTTGTAAGTGTTCCCATAAATGTTGTTCCAACTATAATAGCCTCACATGTACTAAGGAAGTGGTTTTTTAAATTAAATCTATTATATATTTGTTATATCTTTATGCAAAACGAACAGGGGCCTCTATTTTATATTTTGCATATGTATGGATTTTCTTATTAAAATTTCCTAAACATAAGATATATCTGTATTAAGTGACTAGAAGCTCAGAGTACCACGTAAATGCTGTAGAAAATTATTAACAATTTCCGTCCTTGCTCTCCATCGAGCTCATGCACAAAACCAAGATAATATCGGAATAAAGCATTTGTACAGAAAACCATGACAGAACTTTGGCCTTGTTACTGTGCTATTCTATGCTTTCTTCATGAGGGTGTATATAAACTGAGTGCCACAAGCCAACCGAAATGGTAAAACAGCCAAGGAGGGAAGTTTCTCTAGGTAAATCTGTTTGTGAAATTAAATATGCGTTTCACAAGACTGGTTACCAAAAATCGTGCCTTAATGTCGACTACAGACACACGACAAGGGTTTTCTTAAAAAGATATACATGCTATGAATTAATTCCATCCTTCCTTCCGTCCTTCCTTCCTCCCTCTCTCTCTTCCTTTCTTCCTTAATTTCATTTCCAAAGTCACAGGAAACACATTTAAAAATATTATAATGAATTTGATACATATTATTCTGCATCAATACCCGGTTTTAGCCCAGCTCTGGCTCACAACAATCTTTACTCACATACATGTGCACTTTATTTCTTTAACATTAATACTTTAAATAAATTGAGCTTAAAATCATGAAACTATAAGAAACAAAAGAAAGCCTGGAAAGATTTCTTCTTAGCCTTTCTCAAAGAAGGCCTTTCCCTTTTTAAACAATTTACACGATGTTTTATGGTCCTTTTAGAAGAGAATTATGGTAAATGGCACTCCAAGTGGGTTGTGTGAACCCACAAACCACTCCTCATAAAAACTGCTATAATTTTTCAGGACAGGGACAATAAAATATCATACACAAGCCAAAGCTAAATCACGGTGTGACCACAGTAACAAACACATTATTTTCATGAAAATTAAGCATGATAAAGCTAACAAAGAAATGACAAAGAAAAAACTTCTGACAGATTTTTCTCAGTCTACTTAGCACTTACACAAGCATTTACAGAATTTTCCTCCATTTCCTAAGTGGCTTGAAATACAGGTGCTAATCTAGTTCCCAAGTTTTTATATGTAGTTCATCTACTTTCAATAAGAGATTAAGAAAATAAGTAACTACAACTGTAGCTCAAAGAACACTATAAATAAGCCAATCAACCTACCTAAAATTATGAACATTTTTGTTTCTAATCAAATGTTAAACTTTATGGAAAGTTCAAATGAAATTTTCCGGAGATGCATTTCCCATTTCAGACCACTAGGGACCAACGAGTGACTTCCATTCCCAAATCAGTAACTTCGCGGTTAAGAGAATGAACGTTGCAAACACTAGCAATGTACTCCCTTCTCCCGAACAGAACCAAATTCATTATCTATGAAACAGCCGAGAAGATCTAAACACTGTACAGAGAAAAAAGGATGATCAAATGAAATTTTTAAAAGATGAAAGTAATTCAAATGGTGTAACTCTTTAATCATCATCTACTTTGAAAAACTTCCCACTTTCCCTTTCCCCAAGACAGAGTTATTAAACATTAAAACTGAAAAACAATACTAAGACCATGGTTTTCTACCTCAGGGGTGGGAGAAACTACAATACCACACTGCCACAGAAAATAAAGCCTGCCTAATACAATTTACTGTTGCTGATCACAGCAGCTTATTGCTAAGTCAGGCATAATACTGAAATTAGGATCAGTGAGCCAGGCCAAAATATCTATACAAGAATATCATTTACAGACAGTTAGCTTATGATGCAGTAAGAATGGTAAAATGAAACAGCATTTTCTACTTATATCTGGTATTATTAATTCTGGTCAGAGAGAACTATTTAAAATATTTACAACACTCCTTCACAGCAAAATATTGGAAGAGAATTGGAATGAAATAATACAAAGTTCTGAAACAAGCAACTGATAGAAACCTTAACAGACATGTTCTACTGCTTTTCAGATTCTTATGCTAAAATGGATGGCTCTTTCTAGAGTAACAAATTATGCTAAACTTATATAGTATTTTTGCACGTAGCTCCAAGTTCCCAACTCCTTCCGAAAGAGTACTGTTAATTAGCATTGCAAACTTCTAGGAGAATATGGCAATGATTCAATTAAATCTGCTAAGACATCGAACACAGAAATTTGCTCTCCTTCCTCCCACACACAAAATTTAATATAATAATTCTAAAACAGCAAGCTGGAGAACAAAAGTTGAACACCTGAAATGCATACTTGTCAAATCCTTTCATATAAAAATGCACTTTTTTATAAGAAGAAAATTTTTGGCTTCTAAATCAAACTTTAAGAAAGGACATTTAAAAACGATTTACAATATTAGATATAAAGAACAAATAGTAATGTTTAAATAGTTTGCTATTAAAACTAAATTCATTACTCTTGAGGTTAAATAAAGCTTTGTATGCTAAAGTATGTCATTGTATTTGTTCAGACAGTCTAGTGGGTCTTTGTTTGTGTTTATTGGAAATGCCTTCCAAATAGTAGGCCCCGGGGCTTCCCTGGTGGCGCAGTGGTTGAGAATCCGCCTGCCGATGCAGGGGACACGGGTTCGTCCCCCGGTCCGGGAAGATCCCACATGCCGTGGAGCTGCTGGGCCCGTGAACCATGGCCGCTGAGCCTGCGCGTCCGGAGCCTGCGCTCCGCAACGGGAGAGGCCACAACAGTGAGAGGCCCGCGTACCGCAAAAAAAAAAAATAAATAAAAAAAATAAAAAATAAAAAAACAAATACTAGGCCCCAAATCAGAGCTTCCCAAATGGAATCTGCAGAGAAAAAACACTGATTCCAAAAAGAAGACTGTGCAAACAATACATAGTTCCAAGATAAATAAATCTACCCAAACCAACGAAACTGTTCTTCCAGGTTAATCAGAGACTCCTGCCTCAAAAAATATATCTCTCAGAAAACTTAAGATGTCCACATGGCAGACTTACAATTAAAATGATCTTCAGAACTAAAAAATTTCATCAGCCCAAACGCAATGAACAATTTATCTAGTCTTGCGAATAGATACGAAGAATCTTTGAAGATGCAAAATATCTTCACCTCATCCTACAAAATCTGACCTGACTCCTCCTCCATTTACCAAAGGCTACCCACCCACCCAATCCACCCCTTCCACTGCCCTTACTGGACTCTATGTTATTTGCCTAATATGGCAAACCCGGTAAGCAAAAAGAAGAGTTTACTGAATCTCTTTCCTTGAGGTCCCTCACTGACGTTTCTTTGGGCCCGCAGCACGGGGGTATGGGCCGATCTGCATGGCTGGCTCTACACACGTATCATGAAGCTTTTACAATTGACCACACAAACACAATACCACAATGTAGGTCAACTTGTGCACTGAGATGCCAATGTGAAACTTATATAGAAGTAAACTACAGACATAAATCTAAAAGGGTAGAATTCCACTCAGTGATCCTAAAATTATTTCAAGGACTCAATCTCCAAGAATGCATCATGAAATCAGAAGAGCCCAGTTAAGCTTTAAGACCGGGGTGGGGGCGGGGGGTGGGGGGGGGGTGGGGAAAGATGAAGAAAGAAAGAAAAAGCAAAGGTTTCACCAATCATTATATCATTGAGAGGGCTCAAACTACAGATGAAGTTAGAATACAGAAGATTGTAGAAAGGGCATTTAAAATTATTAACTGATCAAAAATTTGTAGTTGTCATTTAAAAAAATACAACTTAGCAATTCAGTTCAGAAAGAAGAATATCCCCAGAAACATACACATCTGTTTAATATTACAAGCCAACTGTCAACATCCTAAGTGAAGTTTTAATTTAATATTTTTTCTTTCTTGATGTTTTACCTTTAATCAATGCCTCATGAGAGTATCAGCTTTCTATAAGAAACTGTTAAATATAAAGAAATGTTATTGTAGCATGTTTATAAAATCATAGTTCGAGAACTTTTTATTTTTCCAAAGCCTGACCACAACTTAATTATCTGCAGGACATTCCAGGCTCACAATTGCAAGCTCCAGTTCCCAAGCAATTTTAAACAATATCTACTGTACAGGACAGAGGGTACACAACAGACCGCAACATGGTTATATTTCCAAAAGTCAGCATTAGGCCCTTTAGACATGGTTTTTATTTTCATTAAACAATATTTGTTTCCTCACTAATCATTAAATGGTTTTCATCACTATTCCCTGTTTTCCTTTCACATGTCAGTTGTTAGCATCAGTGTTTGTGTTCATAATAAATAAAAAAGTGACCCACCCAGTTATTTAAAAACGAACACACACGATGTCTGATTCAACGAGTGTTAGAGATTCCATGACAAACTCACACCCTGAATACTGTTCTATTTTAATCTAGACTTTAATGGAGGAACAAACTGTACAATACTCCTTTAAATCAGATTTAAGCTTTGTGCCTGCTTATGTTATTGTGGGCACGTAGATCTAATCAGTGGTTCAAGACACATACTTGGGAAAATGCAAAAGGAAGAAGAAAAGACAGCAAGTTCATATTCCTGACCATAATGGAGAGGAATTGAAAATATTGCCAATTCCTACAGATGGATGAAAAAAGTAGCCTGATTAAAAGTAACATGCCAGAAACTGACCAAAATGTGGGGGAGCAACTGACAGAGCATTCCAGAACTTTAAGAATGATTCTGGGGAAGAAAATCTTAAAAAAAAAAAAAAAAAAAAAAAGAGAGAGAAGAGAAAGCTGTATGCTGTGAGGTTATTAAGAACAATTTTAAAATATATGAAGTATGGAAGAAACAAAGAAAAGTACACCAAAGTCAGAGGTAAAATTAATAGCCAGTAGAAAAAATAATCCAATAAATAATCCAGAAAATCTTCAGGAAGTCAGACACTTAAACTGTTCACTGGACTCACCAGAGTTTTCAGAAGAATAAATTATTTAAGTCCAAATAAACTAATTTTGGATTTCAGATTAACTGGCCAGTGGATATGTAAGCTCAGAGAGACAGACAGATGCACAAATAAATGCAGGGCACATGCATTTACTGGTTTCCATGTTTATTTATCAAACACTTTATAACATTTCCTATGTGCCAAGCACTTTCAAAGCGCTTTGCTCATTTAATCCTCCAAAATTAGGTACTACTTAATTCCCATCCTATAGATCAGGAAATGAAGTTAAGTAATTTGCCCACAAGTCACACACCAGTAGGTAGTAAAGCCCAGAGTCCATGCTCTTAATTAACCACCATGCCACCAACCTCCCGGGTGACACTGCCTTTATCAAGATAAGAAGAGGTCTATTATTTGGAGGGACCCAGATGCCTAACTCCTCCACAGCCTCCTTCTCCTTCTCCTCTACCAGCCTCTCAAATGTTGCCATTCCCCATTCCCAGGCCCTCTTTTCTTCTCGTTTGAAATTCCCCTTGGGTAACCTCACTCCTTCCTCAAGGCTTCAACCTCCACCTATACTCCAATGTCTCCCTGGCTATGTCTCTGGCTCAGAAACCTTTCCTGAGGTCCACTTCTGTATCTACAATGGCCTGATAAACATGAATCCCTTGGGTGGGAGTTCAACAGGCACCTCAAATAACCACAAAGATGAACTCATCTTGAACTGAATCAGACTCATCTAGTCACCCACAACTGAAACCTTGAATTCATCTAGAACAATTGATTTTCATCTCCTACATCTAACAAGTCCCAAATCCTGTCAATATATCTTAAATCTGTCCTCTGTCCCTATGGTCCCTGGCTCAGTTCACTGGGTCTTCACTCAGACTTCATTACTGCAACAGTCAATGGATCCTCCTCCTCACTGCCAGTCCTTCTCACCTCCACTGAGTTTACCAACGGCCAGCAGAATGATCTTTATAAAATCCATACCTGATCCTGCCAGTCCCCTGCTGAAAACGTTTTATGGTTCACCATGGCTTTGAGGATAATGACCTTCCTTCCCCAATCTAGGGAAATCCCTTCTACTCTTCAAGGCTTAGCTCTCCTGTGAAGCCCTCCCTGCTTCGAGCCCCTCCCACTGAGTTCTTCACTTCTACCTCTGTGTCCATATATACTTTGATAATAGCACTTATTACAACATGCTTTAACTATCTGCCTATTAGTCTGTCTTTTCACTAGACTATGAGTTTCTCCTGGTCAGGGATATTGCCTCACTCATGTTTGTACACCCAATACCTAGTTGCATGCCTGGCATACTCTATCCAGAGTGTTCAAAGAAGAGTGAGTGAGTGAGTGAGTGAGAGAAGAATTCATTCGCAGAGATACCCTCAGTCCAAAGCAATATCAATAATCAGTCTAAGGCAGAATGAAGGAGCACAATTTTGAGTGTAACGTACATCTATTGTTGGCCACCCACATCCATTGCCCTCCTCCTGGGAATAGCTCCCCAAATTTCCTTTGGAAATCATTCTTTCCCTATTCTCAGCCATGTGTGACACTGCTCTATTTGCAGAGCTGGGTCCTAAGCAGACCTCTGGAGACGGGTTTAAGGAGAGGCATCTGCCTCAGTTCCAAGATGCCGGTGGGTACTCCGAGGAAAGCACCTCTCTCTTCCTCTGGATGGGGTAGTATGGCAAGTAAGGTCTGCACGTGCTGCAGCTCTACAGCTACCACGAAGCAGAGCTTGGAGGTACCTTAAGGGAGATGCTAATACCACGAAGGCAGATCATAGGGAGTGAGAAAAAAGGCTTTTGGTGACACTGTTTTGTCCTCTGGGTCCAGCCATGCTGGAGGTTAAGTCCTATTACTAGATTTTTCAGTGACATAAATCAATAAATTCCCTTAATCATTTAAGTTAATTTACATTGGGTCTCTGTAACTTGTAATTGTAAGACTCCTGATACAGCAAGTTAGTGTTTTGTGGGAAGAAAATCAAGCTACTCATTTGAAGAAATGCACAGAAACAGGAAACAAAACAAGGAGAGGGTGAGAGTAGACCACAAGTTAAATTCGACAGGCAACAGGTAAAAAAGGTTAACAGGATACTCCAAAACACAAATGAGAAGGAGAGGAAAGATGCCTTCCTTTCCAGATAGCATTAATCAGGCCTTTATAGGGGTATTCTATGGTACATTTATGAAAAGAATAAAGTTTTATAAACAGCTAGAAAAAGAAATTTTAAAAATAACTAACACTTCTTTCTGAAAAGGCCTTTATGAGAAAAAGAAAGGGCTTTGGGATAATTTAATCTGGAGAAAGCAAGTCCTAGAGGCAATTTAACTTGTTGAAGGGTTATTTATAAGGAGGTGACTAAACAGCTGTTCTCCAATTTCACCGGAAAAAGAACTAGAGGAAATTGATTTATATTTCAGAATGAAGCTGAAGGCAGGCAAAAGGAAGAAGTGCTCACGGGAGAACTGTTAATGGTGAAAAAAAGTTAAATGAGAAACTGGATTTTTATGGCTTTTAGAAGTTGGAAAATCACCCATGTTGATTCTTTTAGCTTTGGGTCAAACTAGTAAACAAATATTTGAGAATGCCTTCTATTTATTTAGTCACATACCATGTACTAAATCGCCACTATGGACCAGGCACGGGGCTGGGCACTGGGAAGGGAAACGTGAGTAAGACGTGGTGGCTGTCCTGTCTAACGGCTGCAGCACTAGCTACCAAAGCCAGTGAAGGAAATATTTTAAAAACATCAAATCACTCTCACCCTTTCCTTTTCCATCTCCCATGCTCAAAGATAAATAATATAGTTTGGAAGACAACAGCACTTGGAAAGCTAAGCAACAATGCAATCATTAAATAACAACATGTGAGTGCCTATCTCTTTGCTAGATGGGATACTGCTTGATTCATAAATCACTGAATAAAGCCAATCAGATCTTCAAAAAGTAATAATAATAACACCACCAAACAATAATGCAAAGGTTGTCATAAGTCACATATAGTTACTGGCTTAATGAGTAATATAGGCAGCAAATGCTTTGAATTCAGAAGAGATTAAACTTCTACCCTTTAAGGATGGGTAGAATTTGAGTAAGTGAAAGGGTGCGAGCTGTCCAGGCAAGAGCAATAGCAAGAGCCAAACAAGGAGACAAGAAAGCAGAGGAGTCTGTGAAAAGAGCAGCCTGGTTAAAGCTGGTAGGATGATCCAGGGAAGTGTGGGATGTAACACTGGAAAAGTGGGTAGGGCTAGCTTTATAAAGACCTTTGAAGACCGGCCAAATAACAGAATTCACTGTGTGAGGAATGGGCAGTACTGAACATTTCTGAGCACAGGAACATAAGGAAAGCAGCATTTTCGGCACAGTGGCTTGGCTCTGAGGGGGGGCCGGGGGCGGGGAGTGCTCAGTGCTGTTCCATCAACTCAGGCTCAAGATGGTGAGAGATGAGCCCACATGGTAGCAGTGGGCCGGATGAGAAAGAGAGGAAGCACAAGGCACAGATTAATTTCACAAATACGTGCTGAACTCTGCACTTCGTCTGTGCTGTGATGGGGAGTGGGACACAGTCCCTGTTCTCTTGGGCCTGAGAACTCACTGGACAGGGGAGGCCAGCAAAAGGGAAACTGAGACAAGTGCAGAAATGGCGGTCAGTGTGGCTGAGTGGCCGGTAGGCTCTGATTCCCAGAATTGTATTTACATGAGCTGAACAAAATCAAAGAGTCAAAGTATAAACAGAAAAACCAATCCTCCCAAAATATCACCTGATGTGTATCATGGGAGATGCTGATTTTTACTGCCAGTTGAGTCGTGGAAAAGTATAGAAGCAAATATGCCTGTACTGATTGAATTGTACCAAGCAATGAATACAAAAAAGACTTTATAAAAGAGAAGGTCTTTTTTAGGACTGAAATGTTTCCAGATTTCATCCTTTGACATAACTGAGATATAGTCACAGATTTCTCACTTACCTACAGATAAGTATTTAGACGCCTTCAGAAAATTCATCACCTTTCCTTGATATCTCTTTTTATTTTTCTTCCTTCCCTTAATTTAATTTTGATTTAACTTCCTCTTGTCACTGCTTGCTTGCAAATCACGGCCTCTATGTCTGGAGTCAATTAGGGCTATAAAGTACCCCACCACGCCTTCATCTGGGGACCCATTTATATATTTTTTCTTATTTCAAGAGGTAGAGCTAAAAGCCCGTAACTCCAAAAGTTTCCAATCAACCATCACATTCTATTCTTTGGAAAAGTATGCTTCTCTCCGCAGTTAAGAAGACAACATCAAACTATACTTTGCAAGAATATTTCCTCTCCACCTGTAAAAAGATGAATTGTGCTTTGGGAATTCATTTGCAAAAAATGGCTTGAGTGTGTGTAATACATGCTTAATAGCAATAACATTAAAAAAATCTTCCTACCATTTAAAATTAAATGTAATTTCCTTATTACTTTAATGGAATCCTTTGGAGGTGAAGTATTTAACTAGTCCCTTTCACATCAAGTACTCATTATATAATTCCCTTTTAATATTAGGTATATTAGGTATGTAAACCATCCACTGACAGAATAAAAACACACATTTTCACTGAAACAAAAACAGGAGAAAGACAAGGCAGCTTGATTCAGAATCTGGTAATGGGTTACAGATTCCATTCCAGTTCAGATTTATAGTCAAAATGCCACAAGACCATTTACCACCTCTAACCCTTCAGGTCATATTTGGAAGAAAAGTATGAACTGCCACATCACTAAGAGAAAATCTGTTTGAGCCTAAAATTCTTGACATTTCCCTATTGTAAAGTTGAGGGGGAGACAGAGAGAAACATATCGCCTTTAAAAGCCATCTTAAATAAAAAGGCAAAGATGAATTGTCCAAAGTTCTATCCACGGGGAGGAATTCCCTTTGTCACTATCTTTCAGGGTCACCCCTGAGTGGGGCTACAGTACAATCCTGTCTATTGATGGCTGGTACCAGTCTATTGGCTAAAGCCATCCTAACCCATGGGATGCCTAACATACACAGGTAAAAAATTCTAGGGCTGGTGGGCAGACACATAGTCTAAGTAATATATTGTGGATGCAAAGCCTTAACCCAGTTCCCAAACCAACTCCTGCCTCTTCCATCCCTCCAGTCTCCTGCTGGAGCCTCGAACTGGCTGCACCCAATCAGAAGCCAGAGAACAAGGACACCCAGTCACGCACTCCATAAAGATCGGCCTCCTGACGCAGGAGCAGAGTGGAAAGGATAGAGAGTAGATCTGTAGGGGCTGAGGGGTAATACCTGGCACACCCCATTACCTATTTTTCACACTCCTTCCAGTTAAACTGAGCTTTCCTCAGATTTTACCATCCTGTGCTTTCCCACTCCTAGAGCCTTTGTCATGTGTTCAGTCCTGCATCTCCTCTCTCCATTCCACATGTGGAAAATCTGGGAGGCCCACCTAAATGTCACCTCTTCCATGAAGCCTCCCCTCAACTTTACCCTGAAGTAATCTCTCTGCTATCTAAATTATCAAAGTTCCTCTTGTGAAAACTTCTATAATTATGAGTATGCCTTATGAGTTTACTTATCACTACCTGATACAAGTATTTTTTAATCTGTTTACTTGTTTACTATAAGTTTCCCATTAGAATATACTCTCCATGAAAGCAGAGATTTTGGTCTGTCTTACCTTTGCTCTATCCCCAGGGTCAAAAACAGTGCATAGGGCTTCCCTGGTGGCGCAGTGGTTGGGAATCCGCCTGCCGATGCAGGGGACACGGGTTCGTGCCCCGGTCCGGGAAGATCCCACATGCCGTGGAGCGGCTAGGCCCGTGAGCCATGGCCACTGAGCCTGTGCGTCCGGAGCCTGTGCTCCGCGACGGGAGAGGCCACAACAGTGAGAGGCCCGCGTACCGAGAAAAACAAAACAAAACAGTGCATAGTGTATAGCAGATGTTCAATAAATATGTGTTGAATGAATGAATGCCTTCTTCTAGATTGTTATCATATTAAAGACCAAAATGAAAGTCTCATTCATCTTTCCAGCCCAAAGAGCAATCTAAGTGCCTTCCTTATACTTATGGGCAGATACTCAAAAAATATAAGCTGATAATGAAGTAGTTGCCATTTAATGAGTATCTCTAATGTACCAGATACAATGCTGGCAGCTTTACATGAAATATCTCATTCAGTCCTCACAACAACCCTAAAGGGTAGTATGGCAGAGCTGTGCCTTCTGGATGAAGGCCCTCATTCCCCCAACATCCAGAAGAATTGCCTGCTGATGGCTCACAGCTGAGTCTCTCTCAGGCACTGTCCTCAGCAAAAGGAAGCTATGTCACCCAACTCGAAGACCTTTCCCTGGTGAAGCCCTCTTCTGATGACTGACCAATGTTTTTAAAGGCCTGGCCCCTTGCCTCACCTGAGCAATTCTGAAAACTCATCTCAGCTCGAGTTCTCCATGAGACTGACTGCTGAATGAACAAATAAATAACAAACTAGTGTCCCAATGACAGAAAAGGGAATTATACTTTTTCAGGTGGATATAATGTATAAATTGGGTCTCCTTCCTTCTCAATGATTTTACTAACTAAAATTACAACCCTTTTTCCATTTTCCCAAAAATATACCTCAACACTACCTCTAAAAAATACACAGTTACCAGTAATTGTTGACTAAAAAAAGAGTTTGATTTGGAGGCAGCTGTATTTCCCCAAAAGCTAGTCAGGCATTTTCAAATACCTGTGATTTATGTAGCAAAATATGCTCCTAAAGACAGTAGATGATATGACAACATGCCAAGGAGAAAATCACCAGAGATCTGACCTGTGCCATACAAAGTGAAGTCCATCTCCAAAGTCCCAGGACAGCACTCAGCATGCACATACCCCTGCATCCACAGAACCTGGAGAGGTGGCAGGCAATCCCAGGAATACGGCACAAGCTCATCAATGTTACATCATCTTGGGCAGGGCACCTTGGTTTCTTCATGAGTAAAGAAACCTAACTTGCAAGGATAGTCAACCAAATTACAAAGCTTTTAGCAGAGTGCCAGGTAGAGTAGGTGCTCTACGAATGGTAGCTATTATTATCGTTTATTATTTTTTAGAATGACAACCAGAAAGCTAAGACATCAATGAAACATTTGTGGATGATTTTCTTGTACAGGTTAAGAAAGTCTGAATTGAAAATCCAGCTGGGTTACAGGAAAATTACTCCCTTTACAAAAGATTTACCACAGACTTCCTTTAAAGAGGGGCCCCCTCCGTTGTACATTTAATATATAATTAGATACTGCTTATTCATGACATTTTTCCAATCAAATGATATTAATTCTTTTCCATTCCTCCCACAGCAAATAAAAACTCATCTGCCTAGAGTTTTACTTATTCTGTTTTGCTTCTCATTTCAAGAGTAATATGTGTTCATTAGAGAAATTCAGGAAGATAGAAGCAGAAAAATAAATCACCCATAGTCTCATCAGCCAGAAATAGCCATTGTTAGCATTTTACATGCACTAAAATGTAGGCCAGAACCCACTGGCCTAGTCAGCCAGTTTCCTTCTAATCATTATGTCCATGACTAGAGTTTTTTGATTTTGTATATATAGTTCTAATTGTATCTGGTTTTGGTAGTATTTTTTAATATGAGCAATTCTTCTCATGTCATGACAAACTCTTCAGTATGCCATATTTACCTAATAATTTCTTGTACTTGGGAATAATGCTATAGTGTCTCTATGTAAAGTACTTGTGATAGCTGGTATCATCAAAATCAACACCATTATTAAGATTACTGCTGCTCATTTTTAAACTCAGAAAGACCTCCCACTTCTAGAAGATAGGTCAATATTTCACATATATTTTCATTTTCTTCAGTTTTGCTTTTACAATTAAATCTTTAGTCCATGTAAAAATTTAATGTGTGTACAGTAAAAGACAAGGACCTAAAAAAAAAAAAAGGCTTTTTTTTCAAAGTGCTAACCAATTATCCCCAAATCACTGAATAAACCTTCTTTTTCTTACTGATTTACAATACCTCCCTAAACAAGAGTTACACACACATACACACCTGGCCTAACAGGCTTCACTGATTGATCCATATATGCATATATTATTTTTTGGCTTTAAAATGTTTTAATATTTGGTAAGGCTAGTACACCCACCCCAACACACACACCCTTCCACTTTTCTTCAAAAATTAATTAGCTATTTTCACTCATCTTCTTTTCTAGATAAATTTCAGAACTACTTCCTTCTGGAATTTTTTTTTTTTTTTTTTTTTGTGGTATGCGGGCCTCCCTCTGTTGTGGCCTCTCCCGTTGCGGAGCACAGGCTCCGGACGCGCAGGCTCAGCGGCCATGGCTCACGGGCCTAGTCGCTCCGCGGCATGAGGGATCTTCCCGGACCGGGGCACGAACCCGCGTCCCCTGCATCGGCAGGCGGACTCCCAACCACTGCGCCACCAGGGAAGCCCCCTGCTGGAATCTGGAATAAAGCTGCACTAAATCTATAAATTAATTTAGGAATAACTGATGTCGTTCTAACACTTCTTCCCTTCCACATACATAATATGTGTTTCTATTTATTCAAGTTTTCTATATCTCTCTACAAAACTGGGAAGTTTTCTTCAAATGAGGCATTTACATTTCTTATTAAGGTTATTTCTAGAAATGTTTTTTGTTACTACTGTAAATGATTTCATTAGACTTTAAGTGGTCATTAATTAGATTTGGATGGCCGCTGATTTTTGTACACTTATTTTGTACAAAAGCTCAGGAGGTCTTCTATAATCTGCAGACCATAAAGTACCTCCCCAAGTTTGTTTCACGCCACTGACAAAGAAGAACCCACTGGCCTAGTCAGCCAGTTTCCTTACTGTCACTGAAATACATCCTGCTCAGACTCACCACCTACCCAATTTTACTTGCTCTTCAAGGCTCTGCTCCCACGTAAAAGTTTTCCTGACTAGCCTGCTCCCAATTATCACCTACCCCTTTCTATTCTCCTCCAGCACCGAAATAAGTTCTCATACATTTAACACTTTCCCCAAAGTTAGGAATAATTTTCTTTTTATCAAATTAGGGCATCCAATTTTTTATATTTGAGAAAAGATTCAACAGAAAACAAGTAAAGTGAATTTATATACATTTTGCCTTTTATCTTAAGAGATTATAAATTTGAGACAAATTTGGTAAAAAATGTACTGTTTGTTTAAAATAGTGATAAACTGAAAGCAGCCTAAATATCTTTCAACAGAGGTTCAGGTGAATAAGTTATGTAATATTTTTTTTTTAGGTAAGAGATTTTTATTCTGTAATATTATTTTTAATGGTTATGCAGCCAAATAAATTGATGACAAGAACAATACGTATTGACATAGAAAAATGTTCACAATATGTTATTAAGTGAAAAAGCCAAGACAAGATAAAAAAAAAAAGAGGGGCTAGAAAACAGCATTGTAGAAAAATTGTTTTTGTTTAATGGGAAAAATGTCTGAAAAAATATATACGAAAATTAAAACAGTGGCTATTTCTGGCCAGTAGTACTATATGTGAACTTCACTTTCTTTTTTATTCTGTTTAATGAGCACTTACTGTTTTTTTTTTTTTTTTGCGGTACGCGGGCCCCCCACCGCTGTGGCCTCCCCCTTGGCGGAGCACAGGCTCCGGACGCGCAGGCTCAGCGGCCATGGCTCACGGGCCCAGCCGCTCCGCGGCGTGTGGGATCCCCCCGGACCGGGGCACGGGGATCCTCCCAGACCGGGGCACGAACCCTCGTCCCCTGCATCGGCAGGCGGACCCCCAACCACCGCGCCACCAGGGAAGCCCGCACTTACTGTTTTTATAATCAGATTTTAAAATTAGTCAACTTCAAAAACATGCCCCACTGATAACAGCCCATTATAAGAGTACATGATCACTATTAAATCAAATATACTTGTGGAAACATACCGAACAACAACTTTGAAAAACAAAATCTTTTTTTTTTTTATCTAGGTGAAAAATTCTGAGTACATAGGAACTCGGGGGACGTATCATAAGGCGCTGGGCAGTTACTACTGCAAAAGCATTTTAAAATATATTCTGAGACTTTCAGAAAAAAAGAGTACTGAATCATGGAACCACCCTGTTGAAAAGGTCCTTAACGATTATCTAGTCAAAGCTCCTCATTAAACAAGAAAAATGAAAAGAACAAAAAGCAAGCGAAAAACAAAAATAGAGGTTAGGTGAGTTCTCCAAGATCATACAGTTAATTATTGGCATAGTCCAAAAGTTTTATGATTCAAAACTTATGCTTTTTAATTCCTTTCTCAATTTCTCCCAGTCAAGATATGCTGCAGTCTGTCATTTCTACTCAGACTATAAAAGACAAATGTTGATTTTATTTTACTAGGGTTTTCTTATCATCTGTCCAAAAAGTGAACAGGAATGTATACAATATTGTTAAATGAAAAGACTCACTTCTCTTGGTTAAATATAGCTTCTGAGCTCCATAAGAAAGTTTTGACAAATAGGCATTATGTTAGACTGTAACAAGTAGGAGAAGGCAAATTCTAGTATTTACAGACTCTTGAGAACCTGAAAGTCAGGAAGAAAAAAGTAATACCGAGTTTAAAATTACAACTGTGCTGCAAACTTTTCATATGTGAGTTATATGATATATGAGTTCATTCAACACATCATACTTTTCACTTTTCTGGTATATTCACTTTCCCTTAGAGGGTTCGGAAGGGGCCTCTTTTTAAGTCAATTTTAAACTTAATATGTTTTAAGCACAACAAGTTTTTCATAACACAAGCCATAATTAACCATTGTAAACGGCACTGATAACTCTGCCCACCAGAGGGAGCCCATATAGATTTTCACATAACAAGAAACCTCAAACATCGTTTGTATGAATTCTAGAATCATATTATTCATAATATGATCAATATTGTAAAATCACTTGATAATATTTCTATCCCCCCAAGTAGAGAAAAATTAAAAATTAATTGAGATCAGGTATGTAAAGCCCTCAACAGAGTTCCTGACCTATAGCAGAAGCTCAAAAATAATTGACTTTCCAAAATTTGGATCCTCCTGAGTATTAGTTATGTCACTCAAAGAAAATAATCTGGTATTCTAACTTGTACACAAGTTGGTGTGAGCTCAGTTGATATCTTCCCTGATAGATGGTTCTATCCTTGGTAGGTTGACAAACCTGGTTCTCAAGCCTGCAAGATAGTATCAGACCATGGACAGGAAGAGTTCATTAAAAATGTCATCCTGAGAGGACCTGTTTTGGCAGCCCTATCCTTAGTAGGTGATACACTGAACTATTGGCTACCTGCCAACTAGAAACTGAGAAAAGAGGGAACTCTTTGACCCATTCCAGATTTTTCTTGGAATGAAGGAGAAAGTCAACTGACTATCCCTGAGAACCATGCTTCTACAGTATGTGATACAATCATTACCACCAAGATGACTTTCTTTCAAGAATAAAGAATGCACAATTGAGAATAAAAGTCTGTATAAGAACCTGGTGTCTAAATGGCCCTACTGAGTATCCCCATCTGCAGTCTGGTGTGGTTGACTTGCCTTGTAGTTCTCACCATAATAAGGCCCAGCCCCGTGTTCGCTGGATTTGTGAGGTGGTTGGCTGGGTATATGAACTACACGTCTATTTTAAAGACTCAATCATCTCCAAGATCTAAATATGACAAACCTAGAGGACCCCACTGGGTTCCAGCTATGCTCTCCAATCCAGATTTACCAAGAAGCACTGCCATTGGGGAGTTACCCACCACTTGTTGTCTTAATAAAACTCTAATGTCTGTTGGGCCCCGTGAACCTATTCTCCACTGTTTAGAACTGAGAAAGGGAAGGCATGATTAATTGGCATCCTACTAAAACTTTGAAAAAAATGTTATTGTGATATCTACCACCATGAAACTTGCCAACTAGAAAGCTGGGAATTATTCTACCTCTCCCTCTTTCTAACCCCACCAATGGCTACATTTTTAAAAAATCCACCTCCTAAACATCTACTTCATCCATCCACTCTGTCACTAGCTCATCAGCTCTCACCTGGATTACTGCAATAGCCTCCCGATTAGCTCCTCTATGTCAGTCGTGTTACACTCCAAACTCATCTGCAATATTGCTGATTATTTTAAAAGACAAATATGAACTTTTCAGGCCTCTGCTCACATAGCTTAGAGCATAAAGTCCAAACTCCTCAGCACTGCTGACAATGCTCTCACCCAAGGTCTGGCCAGCTTTTCCTCTAAAGAGCCAAACAGGAAATACTTCAGACTTTGCCAGCCTTTGCCAGCTACAACTCTACCACTATAGCACAAAAGCATCCATAGCCTACATGGAAACAAATGACCGTGGTCGCATTCCACTGAAACCTCATTTACAAAAATTGGCAGCGGCTGGATTTGGCCTATGGGCCAAAGTTGGCTGAGCCCTGCTCTAACCTAATCCAGCAGAGCCTCGTCTCCTGCCTCTCTGCCCCTCATCCAGGCCTGCTCCAGAAAAGGGCTCCAGTCACTCCAGCCTTGCCTCTGCTCCCCCCCAGTCACCCTGCTGCTGTACACCGGTGCCTTTGCTAACACTCCTCCCTCTGCCAGGAATGTGATTTAACTCCCTTCCTTTGTCTGGTAGAATGGTTCTCATCCTTCAAGGTCCAGTTTGATTTTCTACTGATTCTCCCTCAAGGAGCTTTAGTTATCCTTTATTTCTATTTTCAAAGAGCCGGGACATATGTCTCATAGTTTTTTGTGACCTCACAAGGACTGACACCTATCAAGAGTCCAATACTTACAGGAGATGGAATAAATCAATTAGTATTGAATAAATATAATTTCAAAAGCTACAGTTTTCATAAATCCTGCAAAATTTCAGGAGGGCAGTCCATACAAAGGGCTCACTATTTATATCATTGAAAGTCACTAGCACTGAGTTCTGCTTACAGTACACACTCAGTTATTATGATCCATAAAAACACAGCACCATGAAGTTAAAAGAAGACTTGGAGAACATTAATGGAGTGAGAAACTGTGCCTCTCTGAGCCCTATGGCTGGTTCCAAAGGGGCTCCTCAAGGAGAAGGGGGAATGGCGGTAGAGGGGCAAGCTGGCTAATGAACCTCTCTCTTCCCAGCCCCCTCATACCAGCCTTAGCAAAAGCTGCTCCTTATTTCATTTGCAAAAAGAACTCCCCATTAATTTTTTTTTAATCTATATGATTCAACAGACCCACGTTCTGTTTGAATCCTACATCCTAAACCTACACTGTTTCCTGATCTATTCCTGTCTTGTGTGGGCCTGTCTCCAGCTTCTCACTGACCCTTGGCACCTGTTGCCTGATACTGCTTCTTTGAACCATGCTCCCTCAACTGAAACCCAGTTTAAGTAGAATTATACTCAATCCTTGGATAAAGTCTATTTCCAGCTACTATGGATAATAATCCAGGTGGTCCCAGCTTAACCTTTGGCTCCAAACATTGGCACACAAGTTCAACACTACAACTCAGAAGAAAATCAAGGACCTGGGGAATCAATGCTGAGCATTACGGTTGTCACTTCTACCTGAGTTGTTGTATTATTTATGGGTCTGCTTCTCCACTTGACTATAAACTCTTTGATGTAGGAACTAAATCTTACTAATAAAATAAAAGCTACTATTTATTCAAGGTTTATTCCAGATACTGGATTAAGTGTACATATATACTGTATAATATTAAGGAATCATGTTAGGATCACACATTTCTAGAATTGGAAGGAGGCTTGGACAGAGATCAACCAGCTCCAAAATTAAAAGCAAAGTGACACAGTAGATAACACTCATTCTTTAATTCAAGAAACATTTACTGGGCTTCCCTGGTGGCGCAGTGGTTGAGAATCTGCCTGCTAATGCAGGGGACACGGGTTCGAGCCCTGGTCTGGGAAGATCCCACATGCCGCGGAGCAACTAGGCCCGTGAGCCACAACTACTGAGCCTGCGCGTCTGGAGCCTGTGCTCCGCAACAAGAGAGGCCCGCGCGCCGCGATGAAGAGTGGTCCCCACTTGCCACAACTAGAGAAAGCCCTCGCACAGAAACGAAGACCCAACACAGCAAAAATAAATAAATTAATTAATAAACTCCTACCCCCAACATCTAAAAAAAAAAAAAAAGAAACATTTACTGAGAACCTATCCTGCACTATTCTAGAACCTAAAGAGTCTTTGTTTTCATGAAGTATATAGTCGAGTGGATAAAAAACAAGTCAATGGATACATGATATGTTAGATAATGACAGGAATAAAGCGGAGGAAAGAACAGAAAAAGGATGCTACTTTATACAGGGCAGTGGAGGAAGGGCTCACTAAAACAACGAATGAGCAGAGGCCTAAAGATCAAACCACATGGAATCTGGGAGAAAAGTGTTCCAGGTCGTCGAGGAAACAAGAGCAAAGGTCCTGAGGCAGGAATGTGCCTGGTGCATGTGAGGAAGGCAAGGAGGCTAGGGCAGCTGGAGTAGAGTAAGAGGAAGGTGACAGGAGGGGAGCTCAAGGAAGGTAGCAGGGACCAGACCATCTGGCTTTGGGTTGCTGTAAGAAGTCTGAATTTAAGACAGGAACTAAAGATAATTAACTCATAAAAAAAATAAAAGTAAATGACACTTAGCTTTCACAAAAGCAATGTATAATAATCAAAGAAAAATTCATCTGCATGCCTTATCTGAAAATAGAATTCCCAACAACAGGGTCACTGTTTATCTTATAAACAAGACATCTTTGTTTTACAAGAAATCGCTACAGTTATAGTCTAAGCTGTCGGTTTTACCAATGTGGACACTGAGGTGCAGAAAGATTAGGTGGTCTGTCCACTTCCTGGCTGAACTTGGTCTAGAACACAGGTTCCCTGATGTTCTGTTCACTGGCTCCTGTTGCCCCTGCATACTCAGTCTGGCTACTTAGAGGGGTCTTGGTTTACTGTGTATTGCTTCCCCTGGACTCTGTAACCTTTATAAATTAGTAAGAAAATGAAAGAGCCACCCCTATGAGGCACCTCCAGACACATTCCCACACCAAAGCCTGTCATACAAACTCCCACAATTCTAGTTTTTTATTCCCCACAGAGTTGAAGACCACCAGGCAGGTAAAGTGAAGACAGGTCAGGCACTGTGCTAGGGAACAGAAGGCACATTTTTGCCGGTTTTGCCTGCCCAGCATCCCTTACTCCCTAGTGTCAGACATAGCACTCCCTTTTCCAAGGTTCTGGTGGGGCAGCAATCGCAGCACCCAACCCACCTATTGGAGTGGACATCTGACCTGGCCATGTGAAGAACCTCATCCCTCTGAGGCCATAACGAGGGCTCAGGACCCAAGCAGAACCAACTAGAGTCCTTTCCTGGGGTTTTATGGATAAGACCTAGAGAAAGAAGCTCCTTCCTGTGTTTCCCAGTTATACAAGCCAACACATTCCTATTTTGCTCAGGTTAGTTTAAATTAGGTTACCCTTACTAGCAATCAAAAGAATTCACACTCATGCAAGCACTTGCACACCTTTTCTCATTTCATCTGCATAACTACCTTATAAGGTTGCTATTATTCACTCTATTGTAGGAGTGAGGAAACTGAGGTTAAGTAACTTGCCCAAGTTCATGCAGTAAGTAAAAGGCATTCAAATTCAGGTCTTTATGCTCCAAATCTTATTCAGTATGCAATTATGAATTCAGTATTAACTCAGGAAGAAGAAACTCAGCTGAAGAATTTTTGGTTTAAAATTATAGTGGAAATGTATGTATGGGGCAGGGTGGGAAATAAGCAACATTAAACTTGGAGTCAAAGGACCTGGCTTCTTCCTCTGGCTCTGTCCTTTGACCTCATCTATTATGACTCTGGGCAAGACATTTATTTCACTTACCTGAGTGTTAGTTTTCCCACCTATAAAATGAAAAGACTGAACAACATGAACTTAAGATCCTTTTAAGTACTGAAAGAAAAAAGTCCTTGGTTCTGCTTCAGGCATACAGACTCCATTTTTACTATATGTTATGTAGGATGTCAGCAAATTTCAACTTTAATGCCAGGTCCAACAATAGGTAATGGTTGCCTGGGGCACAAAGTTGCAAAGGATTCTGAGCAACACAGATGTACTGGGAAATTAACACTGGCTTCCATGGTCCCAGGGATGGAGAAAGAGGAATAGCTGCATGCTTGCCACACATATGCCATCGCTGATAGCTTCACCTTGACAGAGGAGGGTCACTGCCTCCACTATTGATGATATTAATACCTACACAGGATTTTCAGATTCCCTCATGAACTTACTTGGTTCCCCTTTGCAAGTAAAGAATGAAAGTACAAGAAAGCAAAGTGGTGTAGGGAATAAAGTTTTGTGCCACTGATGAAAATACATCTAAATGGCCTACACAGGGTTAGGGTAGGAGGGTGAAGGGGAACAATAATAATCATTATGGCTCTTTATGATATATACAAAGTCTCATAAGATCCTAATAATCAGCTTACCAGTCAAGTAGGGTATTATCATGCCCATTTCATAGAAAAGGGAAATGAGACTTGGGTAACAGGACTTACCCAAGTCACCCACATCTAAGTAGCAGAACCCAGATTGGAATATAAGTCTTCTAAATCCAAGACCCAGTTTCTACTCCCAAGGTCCCCATTAATCCCACAGCCCAAATGAGTTAACTAATCAAGCTCCCATTGCAAAGTGGCATAGTTATCACTGTTAGGAGTTGTTCAGTTATGAAAAGTTCCTCCCCCCCCAAATCTGAAATGCCATTACTAATCTGTTTGTAATTTAACGGGTAGACACGCATTGAGTATAAATAAACTGAGCATAAAGTTACCCATCTCCACACCTTTGTGCATACTCTTCTCTTAGCCTGAGATGCCCTTCTCCACCTTATCTGCACTGGAACCAACTACTCTTCTTTCAAGATTTGTTTCAGGCATCATCGCCTCTGTGAAGCCTTTCTTGGCCCTGACGCATAATTGAACACCCTCTCCTTTGTGTCCTACACAACGTCTTCAAGGCGTTGTGGCACTTCTTTTGGTAATATGTCTGTCTCCCCCACCATTCCTTTTAAATCGCGTTATTCTAACACAATGCTGGTCAGAAGGTAGGTGCTTAATGTATGCTTATTGATGGACTGAATATATTCATCTGGACCAATTTCCCTTCCGAGGCTTGAATATCCTCTGCAAACTGCCACTCACTAATTCATGCATACATATATTTAAAAATATCTGAGTGTCTACAAAGTACCAGGCACTGCACTGTGTATCAAACAGAAGTGGATTTACCATGAAGTTTGAGTGTCAGGGCCCCTCCCCTGCACCACCCCCCAAAGCTCTGAACCTTTTTTTTTTGTCACTTTGTATTTTTATTTCTTAAAGAGGACAGACAGAACTGTATAAGCTTCAAGCTCCACAAAAACTAGATCCACCCTTGGTGCCAAGGATCCAAAAGTGAACCTGGCAAACTTTACCTCTCCCCTTACAGAGTTTCCTGTGTAGCGGGGAAGGAGACAACCATTTGTTCATTCATTGATCCAACGAACATTTACTAAGCAATGCTGTGAGTCAGGCTTCAGGGATTCTTTAGTGAAGCCAACACTGTTACTGCCTTGAAGGAGTAGGTCCCTGCTCTCCCGAACGAAAGCCTGCTGTGTTCAGGGAACAGAAAGTAGTTTAGATGGCTGTAATAGAGAGTGTTTGTGAAAGATTATCCTAAACCAGTCTCAAGACAGACCGGTCCCTGGCATGAACCCTAACCTACTGCAGGAGGCAAGGAGAAGGGACAGGTCGGCCGAATGCGATCTTGGATCTCAGTGCGGGGCGGGGGAGGGGAGGAGGCTGAGACAAGTAAACAGAAGAGATAAATACACTGTGACTGTAGTCAGTGCTGCGACAGGAAAGCAAAGGACGGTGAGGGAAGCTTCGCCTGCGTTCAGGTCTGCAGTGACGGCAAGCTCATTACCTCACAAAGCAGCCCATGTACGTTGCAGACATAGTTCCGAGCTCCCCAACATGCGTCCCCATTCCTCGACCTAAGTCTGTTCCTTTCCAAAGACAGCAGTCGACTCTCTGTGACCAACTCTCCTGCCCCCCCCCACTTGACACAACCTTCTCCAGGAGCTTCCCTCACCCACTGCTTACGGGACAGAGTCCGGTTTGGGGTCTGGGGTCCCTGCCGCGGGTCCGCCCCCCTCTCCAGCCCGCCGTTTCCATAGCAACCAGCTCACCACTTCGCGCGCCCGGCTGGAGAAGTCGCCCTTAGGCCGGGGGCTCCGGCGGAACAGCTCGTCACGGCTGCCCTCGACCCCGCCGCCCACCGCCACTCCCAGCGCTTTGTTGCGCGTCTTGACGGTCTTGACGCTGGCCCGGAACAGCAGTGTGATGTCCACCGCCATGGCGACCCACACCCACGGCCCCCACCAGGCCCGCCCACGTCAGCAGCCGGCGACCGCGGCGCGAGCTGGGCAGCTGGAGGACCGTTCCGTTTCCGCACGCCTCCGCCCACCAACGGCGACACGAGAAGAAAGGTTCCGGCCCGCCCGGGGCTGCCGCGGCGAGAGGAGAAAGGTTCCGGCCTCCGCAGGCGCGCGTGCCCATCCCCTCGGCGACCCGGACCCAGCGACGCTCACACTCGCGCCCGTTTCTCCTCCCGGCAAACTTTGGCGGGCTTGGCAGCGCGGGGAGGTCCCGGAGTCCCGAGCCCTCGCGAGCTCGCTTAGGGCGTGTAGGCCCCGGGACCGAGGGGATCGGGAAGCCGGAAGGCTGGCTCCATTCTCTTGGCTCCCTGTTGCGCGGGTTGCTAGGGGACAGGAAGCGACCCAGCCTGACCCAGACCTCATGAACCCACCTTGTGCGGGACCGAAGCACGTGGGCGGTGACCACCTGGGTGCAGTAAGTGCTAGGGCAGAGCAGGTGTGCACGGCACAGAGCTAGAGGCTAGAGGCCTTTCTTTTCCAACCGTCACCCACCTGATCTGTAAAATGAAGCCAGCACCTTCCTCAGTGTTTCTGTGATAGTTAAGCGAGATAACACGTGCGAAGTGTTTTGGCGTTGCTTGGCTCCTAGAGACCAATGAAAGTTAGTTACCGTTGTTAATAATAACATTATTGTTAACATTCTTGTTATTAATTATGGTGGGGAAAGCTCTATAGAGAAGGCATCACACTGTAGAGAAGGCAGATTTGAAGAATGACTAGGAATTTATCAGATGGAGACAAGGACGGTGGAGTTACTGGTTTCTGTTCTTCCTCATGTATGTTTTTTAAATATACCACCTTAAGTCATAGTTACTTAAGTCGTCAGAAAGTTAGCCTGTGAATTCTTTCTACATTTTGGTTCGAGGTTCAGATCTAATTCAAGATCTCTTTGATTTCATCATTTGTTTTCTTTTTTTCTAAAGAGGATGCACAACTAGAATATTAAAATGTGGTTGTCAAAGAGTGGTAGGCAAAATAAAAAATTATTTTCATATCAAGATGTTATTTATCTTTTCACTCTTATTCTTTCATAAGTTGTGCACAGTTGGGTTTCCCAGAGGCTGGGTGACTTGTGATATTGCAAAACACTGAATGCAAAACAGCTGTCTTCTATTCGGTCAAACTTTAAAAAGATTTGCAAAAATGTAAAACAGTGCCATTCTCACTAAGTTGTTTTGGAAATGCTTTTTTTTTTCACAAAAATATACCACTTATGTTGATATGTAATGGGTTTATCTTTACTTTTATCTGAATGAATATTTAAAATTTTTGTTTTAATTTCTAATACAGTAAATATCCATAGCTAAAACCCATATAAACGAAACCTGTTTTAGGGCCCTCAATAATTTTTAAGAGTGTAAAGGAGTTCTGAGACCAAAAGTTTGACACCTGCTGTGTTAAATATGTTTATCAGAAATAGATGTTAAGAAAGTACATAGGTACCTGGAAGGAGGAAGGAAAATGGTATTTAAAACCCACACTGTAGCCACTTCAGCCTTCCCTTATGAGGAAAATAAATTTTCATACAGCTTTCTTCCACCAACAGAGTAAGGGAGAGAAAATGAGACAGAAATTACTAAATCTCTGCCAATGGTTCTGCCTTGCATAAGTGGCCCTTTGTCTTATCGAGACATTAATGAGTCTTTGGCTTATGCGAAGATAAGTCTGGGGCATAGTAGAAGGAGAGTTAAATCACCCTGCATAATAAAATGAATGGGAATGAATTAAGGGTAAGAGGGAGGAACCAGAACCCAGGGAAGGGGCCAGGAAAGGAGATAGTAGCTCACTGGGTAGGGTTTTTGAGTGGGAGGGGGCTGAGTTACACCAGAGCTTCAGTGAGTAGTGTGTTTGGTGCGGTTGGGTTTTTTGGGTAAAAAGTTTGGGAGAAAGGTCTAAATTTTCTGTCTGCCTCTGCAAAGAGCAAAGAAGATTATGGAGATGAGACCCATGTTAGCTCAAAACATCAGGCTCCAAAACCACAAGTGACCACAAGCACCTAAAACTCCTAGAAAAGTTACAAAGATCTTGAGGAGGCCCTTGATGTCCCACAGACCATGGGATTTGAGCTGTTGCATTTTTATTATTTTATTTTACTCTTCTAACCTCAAAGAGCAAGGTCACTTCAGTTGACCATGGACTAAGGGGAAACCCCATAAAGCTGAGAGGGGATGTGGATAAAAAGGAAGAACAGAAGCATGGTAGGAGTGTATTACAAACTTGCAAGTTTGAAGTGGTACATAAATTACATTTCATTAGTAACAATATTTCATTCGTTAGGCTAGGCTCTCTACTCTTGAAAAACAGTAGGGCATATTGGAATTACCGAATAAGAGTTCCCTATAACAGCACCCTCCTTACAATCAGGATAGATGCAGGCAGCTTAGAATCATTTGGGGAGTCTCATGGAAGTCATTAAATGCAGCCTCCACCAAAAAGAGGGTATATTGCCCAACCCATGACAGAACTGTGCTGTCAGTTAGAAATAGACATGTCGTTGTCAGCCACCGCGGTTTTGTCATCGTTGCATCCTTTAGAGACGTTGGTTTTCTAGCCCTACTGCCTGGGGAAACTTGGTGTAAGCTGGCATTTGCTGTATGGAGGAGAGTGCCCAATGCCTGGAAGTGTGAATTCCTGCAGGGCAGCATGGGGAGGCCAGTTTTCTGGGTTCATGAAATCATGGACTTGCCACAATAATATAGTAACTGGAGACCCTCCTTGGTGGTCTGTTTCATTGTTCACTCATATTCATGGCTTCTCCTAGGGGAGGATTATAGTTCCTTGACCTATTGACAGCTACTTGACCAGGTGATTCCTTTTAGCCGTGAAAAGTGACATGTTGGTTCTGGGCACCAAATTTAAGAGCTAACATGTGGTTCACTGTGCTCTCTTCTCCCTCTGCCATGGCAACCTGTAATGTTCCATTGGGTCATCAACCTGGGTCCCTGAGTAAAGATGACATGGAGAACAGCCAACTAAGGACGTGTGCTGGCAGTGAGAAGTAAACCTTCGCTCTACTTGTCCATGGAGATTTGGGGTTGTTTGTTACTGCAGCATACTTATCCTATCCTGACTGATACACCCCATATCTAGAAATCTGCCAAAACAGACTATTGGGTACATTCATCAATTACCAACATTACAGTGTTATCTCTCGGTAGGTAAAGGACAGAGAGGAAGGAACTACTAGAGTACACCTAGATCTAACCAATAGAAAAGACCTGGTTAGGAGCATTAGAGTGACAGAAACCCTGGAAGGCTGGCCATGCCATGGTAGAATTCACAGTGCAAGAGGAGAGGACTTGGAGAACATGTGTTTTCACTTTAGAAAGTGGACGTAAAGAAATTCATCAAAAAATTTTTTTTTCTCAGGGGTTCTAAAAAGGACCATGACTCTAGGGATGGGAAGCTCAAAGAATAAACTTGTTCCTAAGGAGGAACCTAGCTAAAGAAATCAGGGTGATGGGGAAATTGAAACCCTTGTACACTGTTGGTCGCTATGCAGAATGGCGCAGTCACTACGGAAAACAATATGGAGTTTCCTCACAGAATTAGAGGTAGAACTACCACATAATCCAACAGTTCTGCTTCTGGGTATTTATCCAAAAGAATCAAAATTGGGATCTCAAAGAGATAGTTACACTTCCATGTTCATAATAGCAGTATTCACAAGAGTTCAGACATAGAAACATCCTAAATGTCCATTGATGGATGAACAGATTTAAAAAAAAAGTAGCACATACATACAGTGGAATATTATTCAGCCTTCTTTTTTTTTGAAGGAAATCCTGCAATATACAACAACACAGATTAAACATGAGGACATTATGTTAAGTGAAAGAGGCCATTCACAGAAGGATAAATACTGCACGATTCCACTTATATGAAGTATCTAAAATAGTCAAACTCATAGAAGGAGAGAAAAGAATAGTGGTTGCCAGGGGCTGGGGGAGGGGGAAGTGGGGAGTTGCTAATTAAAAGGTATATCATTTCAGTTACACAAGATAAATAGGTTTTTGAGACCAGCTGTACAACATTCTGCCTACAAATAACAATCTTCTTACAACCTATCACTCTGACATCAACTCTGCTCCTCCCTCTTCCACATTTAAGGACCCTTGTGATTATACTGGGCTCACCCGGGTAGTCTGGGATAATCCCTGGAGGACAGCTTTAATTTCATCTGCAACCTCAGTTCCCCCTTGCCAAGTAACATATTCACACTTCCCAGGGATTAAGGCTTGGACATCTTTGGGGGGCTATTATTCTGCCTATCCCAGCGGGGTAGCTCCAACAGAAAGGAGGACTGATTATGAGCTGGGCAGACACCTCTTGCCTTGTCTTCCTGGATGAACAGAGAGATCCACCTATTCTTTTTCCATTTCTCAAATAATGTTTCCAGCCCTGCTCCTTGAAACATTCCAAGGGTCTGGAGAAATAAGGAAAACAGAACCTCTGCCCTTAAAGGATTTAATCTAGCAGGAGGCTTTCAGATATCCAAAGTACCAAGATTTCCTCTGAAATCTTCTGGCCCCTTCCACCTGTCTTAAGGAAAGTATCCTACTTTGTTAAACCCATTTCAGAGGACTCAACTTGCAACAATGTAATCAACAGTTACCAAAGTTCAAGTCCTCTCTCTCCCCTCACCCCACAGCTTTGCAAGGTTGGTGCCACTTCCCCCCAGCACTGACTCTGTCCACCCCAGGCGTTTGGTAAATCACTTCATAAAAACTCATTTACTGGTTTCCCCAATGTAATGGTGGAAATAAACTGCTCAGTACACACTTGGAAGCTTCCTCCAGAAAACTCATGGCTTCATTTTGTTGGCATGGCATCTTGGTTTCCAACCTGAATTTCCACCACCTTTGCTTTTCTGACAGTATCTTCTGTAATTAACGTGGCTGAATCCTCCACTTTTTATTGAGTTGGACAGCAAATCACAGAATAAATGCTTTCCCTTGCACTTTAAAAGGATTTAATAGGAAAATATTTTCTTACATCCTGTTTCAAGGGGAAAGTGTGATTTTAGGGGACATTTTATAGTTCACAACAGGATATTGAAGGGTATTTGGTTTTGCTTAGTTGCTTATGACTGTGTTTCTCCAGCATGAAGTGGTGTTTTTTGTGATTATTTAGATAAGTCTGATTAAGGTAGTAGATAGTCATAGAATTATGGAAATTTAGGACGGAAAGTTCCTCAAATATCATCCAGGCCATTCCCCTCGTATTTCAGGTGAGAAAACAAGTGACTTGTCCAAGATCACACACTGAGTTATTGGGAAAAATGAGATTTTATTCTTTATGCCTAAACTCTTCAGTGCCCCGCCAGACCAACTTTTTGGTGGGAGCGGAGGTGGAGGCGGGAGTGGGGGAGAGGCATTTATACAAAGGGACCCATGTGTTTCTATACTTATATGTATCATATAAGAACTTTTGATTAGAGAATTGGGCTAACTAGTAAGTATGGATTTGTGTGTGTTATATCCATCCATCCATCCATCCATCCCTCTAGGCAGGTAGATTCCAAACACATTTTCAGTGTCTACTCAATAAGTAGCACTGTGCTAGTTGCTGAAAAGATAAAAACAAAGGTGAAATCCCTCCCTTGGAAAAGGTCAAAAACTAATGGGGCAGATAAGTGTATATATAGACAGTTAGGCACAGTAACAGAGTTTGTTTTTTTTTAAATGACATCTCTGAAGAGTGAAATTTTTAAAAAGCTTTATGTATCACTAGCCCACTCTCCAGGGATAGGAAAAGATCAGCATGAATGAGAAAGGGGACACAACTCCAGGAATAGAACTGTAGAGAGTATGTTCTGGTGGTCCTTTCTGGCCATTTCAGTCATCCCAGTTTTGATGGGACCGTACAAAGCTGGAATGAGGTCTTAGCCTGTTATTGTGGCAACAGCCTGGGCTCTGAGTCTGACGGTCTCACGTTCAAATCCCAGTGTGAATTAAACATAAAAAATATCTATCCAACAGGGCTTTGGAAGTGTGAGATGAGCTGATCTATATAAAGTGTATAAGGCAGCATCTGGCACAGAGCTAATAATGAAAGTACAGCCATTGTGGCAATACGTCGTTGAGGATTAAACTTCATGGCTGGTGGTGTCGGGGCAACTGGAGGTCATGGAGAGTCTTCTTCAGGTATCGGAAGGAGAGTTGGTTCACTTTCTGGTCTCTACATCACCCAACTAATGTGTGCTCTACAAGGGTGAATAAAGGCTGAGACGGTACCTTGGATCAGTGTAGGGGTTAAAGGAAGCACTTAGAAAGTAATTGGACACCATGGTTTGGGTCACTCTCAGAGAATGTTTCTGGGAGTTGGAGTATTTATTCTGGAAAAGAGAAGACTTAGGGGATGGATGAAATAAAGGTCCTCCAGTGTATGAACCAGTGGATGGAGACCAGCTGTTCCCTATTTCTGTTTTGGACAGAATGAGAGGAAATGAGCTTACAGTGAAGCAGGAGGGATTGAGGCTAAACATCAAGAAGTATTTCCTGGATGTGGGTGTCATTGGACTTGGGAATGGTTTACCAAAAGGTGTTTAATATCAGGACAATGTCTCTTCGGGCCACGGACCTTTACGTGTCGGAGCATTGGCTACACGTAGGGATGGCTACACTCTCAAGCTCTTTCCAAACTGAGGAGCCCATGTCACTCACAGAATCCTTTAACAGGAGAACAAGAGTCTCGGCCAGCCCCAAAGCACTGTCCTAGACCTTGGCCTGTTGTGAGAAACAGTTGTGCTACTAATCTGCCATTCGACATTCCACAAATACCACGATTGCTTATGTAGGCTACTCCAGTGACCAAACACCTCCCCTCTCTGAAATTTATGAAGAAATTCTCTGTAGGGCTTCTTTCAACAAAAGTACTTTTAATAAAGCTTGGAATTTCCTCACAACACATTTATTCCTGTTGATGTATCTTTAGGTCTCCATTATCACTTGTCTTCACCTTTCTTTGCCTTGTAGGCAAAGCTATCAATAACCAGGAATTGACCACACTGCTGGAGTTCTCCCCAGCCCTCCCGTGAAAGCCAAGTTTCTCACTATTAATTGAGGAAGACGTTAAGCCAGCCACCGGTTTTAATAATAGTTCATCAAAAAGGCAGGCAAATTACAGGCTCTAAGTTAAAATTTGAACATAAAAGTCTCACTGTGAGCTTCAGTGTTGGAATAGTTTTGAGTTATTTCCCCCCAAAAGTAGGCTTGATGGGTTAGGTTTGTGTTTTAAGTGATTTAGAGTTGAGTGCCTATAATCTGGAAGAGGTTTTTGAGAAAGAACCTGTATCATTCAATCATTCAGTAGTTAACACTCCCCCAAAGTGCTTTGTTGGAAATGTCGAATTCATTATAATAATCCACTAATCTAATTTACGAAGTCCCTAATTGTAACCAAAGGACTTTCACGTGTTGGATGCCTCCTGTCAGACCCACAGGACTCTGTTGGTTACGAAGGAGCCCGGGCTGGCCCTCCCTCCCCTGTTGTCGAAGGAGGAGTCATGGTTTCCATAACTGAACAGACTAGAAAAATATTCTCATCGTCCTCTACTTCAGGTTCTTACCCACACGTGGCCGACAAAGGGAGGAAAGGCAGAGGCAGCTGCTTTACCCATCGTCGGCCCAGCCCCCATAGCCAGCCAGACCTTAGCTCTCGTTTCTATGGCAGCCCGATGGCCACCCTCCTGGGTCTGCAGAGAGACCTCCTCCCCTCAGACCTTCTTTTTGTCCTTCCCTCCCTGACTCCTTGGTCTATGGAAGCCCTGGAGGTCCCCTTGGCTCCTCCCTTTTCTTGGGCTGTCATTCATCTTTGCTGGTGGGGCTCATGCAAGGAATTAAGGGAGGTCTCCTCTGCCGCACTTGGGGGATGGTGTAAACAATGGTCAGATGTTTCATTCGTGCTTCTGGTGTGAGCTCTGCCACCTCTTTCTCTACGTCATGTCTTCCTCCTGCTCGACCTTGAGTTGTAGTCCCTTCGTTTGTCTTAGCCTTGGGAAGTGTAGGTTCCAGGAAATGCAGGATGGGCATGAAGATGGACATCCATTCCCCACAAGTAGATGAATGGAAATTTCTGGCTTGGGTGACTCATTGCCATTAATAGAGATAGAGGAAGATGATGATGGCGGCGATGATGGTAAATCCTTACGTACCATTTACTGGCTTACTTACTTACAAGCACTATTTTAAGTGTTTTATGGGCAATAAGTCACACAATCCTATGAGGGAGGTCATCTTATCATTCCCATTTTATAGATATGAAAAACCAAGGTACAGAATGGTTAAGACACTTGCCTAAAGTCACACAGCTAGTAAGTAAACAGCAGAAGTGGAACCCAAGCAGCCCAGATCCAAAGTCTGAAATGCCTCCCATGGAGAGATCAGTCATGCCAGAAGTGCTTGTGGGCCAGACAGGCGGAAGTGCAGAGTAGCTGCAGGAACTCTGGCTTTGAGACCAGAGGTGGACTCAAACAGATTTAGGGGCCATCTCTACCCCTGGGCTCCTGGCCTCGCCAGATCTCCCCACTGGGCCGCCCTTCCAGCTCTGCCTTGCTGGCTGGACCAACATCCTCTCTTTTCTCCATTTCACTGACTCTCGCCCATGCATCCTTCTTATTAAGCCACCCAATCCCACCCCAGGCATCTCCAGGCTTAGTGTAGACTTCCTGCCCTTGGAGTTACTACGGTGCCAAGCGTTCTGCTGCACCGTTACTCTGTTGCCTGCACATCAAACTTCTGGCTCCCTTTCACGTCGGCATCCCCAAAGTTCACATTTACATACAGCATCCCTAAGAGGAATTTGATTTAGAGTTAAAAAGCAGGTGTAGTGGCAATAGCCATCTCCTTGGGAAGGAGCGTTTTCACCAGGGGGTTGTTTTCCTCTATCCTGCTCTGTTCCATCTCTGCTCCAGCTCATGGAGCTGGAAAGCATGAGGGCCCCATTCAAAGAATATAATTTACATGAAATAGTTTCCAAATTTATTAAGGGAGCAGACAGCAAAAGGAAACCCACAATTAAGGAGTTTTTGCAGGCATTCAAAGTCTTTCCACTGACTGAAGTATCATCTTCCTGAATTAATGAGGTCTGGCAAAAACTGTAGTGCAGACGTGTGCTCCACTTTCAAGACTTCAGGGTTTACCATCCCGGGTGGGGCAGGCAGCTGATATGGAACTGGCAGGGAAGAGTTACAGAGACCAATTTGTTTTGTTAGGATGTGTTGCCAGACTGAAATTGCCAGGCTGATACTGTAGGTACAGACAGAGAAGGAGCCTATGTGTGCAACTAACTATCGACCCATCAATTTCACTCACTATCCATCATTTAGCTCACTCTCTAATCATCCACCCACTTAATACTTATATCCTACCTTGTTTTCAAAAGCATTTGAAAAAGGTAGCAGAGATCTGGACCCAAGAACAACTAGGGGAAGAAGGGGTTGGGCAGGTAGCAGGTAAAGCCCAAGATGAGCTTCGCTCGGACCAAAGGCCACTGTCCCCTGAGTAGCTTGTGACACAAGAGATCGGTGGCTTTGGAGTCAGGCACGGCTGGTTTTGAATCCTAACTCATTCAGTTACCACCATTGACTAGTTCCTTCATCTTATTTCTTTGTTTTTGAACATCAGAATCATACTTAACCATTGGGATGTTGGTAGATTAACTAGTACTGCTAATAATGTGCTCCTTACGTGATACCTGTCATTGAGGCAGCAACTATTTTACTCATTCTCTGAGTATTTACTGAGCACCTACTATGGGTCAGGCACTGCTTTAGCTGCAGGAACTATGATAGGGGATGGATAGCCCCGCTCTCACGGAAATTTCTTCAAGTACTTTTTTGCCTTTTGCTCATTAAAAAGCCTTACACAAGGCATAAGATCAATACATAATTTTTCTAAACCTTGGAGAACAAATCAAGTAAAAGAAAGAGTACCAAGACCCAGAATCTGAGAGACACATGCTCATGTGATTTCTTTACAAAAAAGTAACAAGAGGTTTTGCTATTTGTTGTTTGTTTTTTAGGAAACTTACAGCTGTTTATAAAACAGCAAAAGTAAATACAACCTGATGTTTCAGCCTCAGGCATAATATCCCAGACATTTCTGAAACCCACAGAGGGTAGTTTTTACTTCTCCAGAATGTCTCCCTACCCCCTACCCCGTCTGCCTTCCTTTTTCCTCCAGTGGAATAACATACACAAACTTTACTTAAGAATATTGTATGAAAGACAGGCCAGCGTAGAAAACACATTCCTAACAAAGTCTAAAGAGTGCAGGATTCATTCACTCATTCCTTGGACAAATGTTTATTAACAGGTACTGTTCAACCAATACTGTGTAAGTGTTCCGGGCAAAATGGTACGAAACAAATGAAGCCAGGCTTCAGGGAAGAGAGGCTGTTACACATGCACCAGGCAGAGACAGGAAAAACACAGCACAATGAATACTCTTAATGAAGTGGTGCACGGGGAGAGGGGGCAGGGGGGTGGCGTGGTGTTTCTTCTTGGGCGTCAGGAGAGGGGAGTACAGCTTCTGGGAGCGAACAGCCCTTACACTGGCCACTCTTCCCGTCTCTTGGGGAATCACTGATGAAAGAGAAAGTCTGAGAGGTGGAGATGGTGAGGGCTTTACTACCTAGACTTAGAGAATAAGATTCTCAGGACGTTGATCTTCGCATCTATTCCCAAGCCTTCATTGGATGCTTGGATCTCTCCCTGAAAACTCCAGCAAGGGGCCATCTATTTTGCATCAAAATAGCCGCATAGCACAGGGAGATCAGCTAAGTGGTTTGTGACCACCTAGAGGGGTGGGAGGGAGGGAGACGCAAGAGGGAAAAGATACGGGAACATATGTATATGTATAACTGATTCACTGTGTTATAAAGCAGAAACTAACACACCACTGTAAAGCAATTATACTCCAATAAAGATGTTTAAAAAAAAATACTCTCATGGATGGGGAACTCTACGGGAAAGCTCTTTCTGTTTTGCTCCAATTTGTTCATTAGTCAAATATTTACGGAGCCGCAAACGTATCCCTGGCTCGGCAAAAGGCACTGGGAACATCAAAGTGAATCAGACACAATCCCTGCTCTCCAGCAGCCCCCATCCTTCCTGCTTTTTTTTTTTTTTAATTTATTTTTTGTTTTTGGCTGTGTTGGGTCTTCGTTGCTGTGTGCGGGGTTTTCTCTAGTTGCGGAGAGCGGGGGCTACTGTTCGTTGCGGTGCGCAGGCTTCTCATTGCGGTGGCTTTTCTTGTTGCAGAGCACGGGCTCTAGGCCCGCAGGCTTCAGTAGTTGTGGCACGTGGGCTCAGTAGTTGTGGCTCGCGGGCTCTAGAGCGCAGGCTCAGTAGCTCAGTAGCTGTGGCGCACGGGCTTAGTTGCTCTGCGGCATGTGGGATCTTCCCAGACCAGGGCTCGAACCCATGTCCCCTGCATCGGCAGGCGGATTCTTAACTACTGCGCCACCAGGGTTACTGCATTTTTGAGGCCACTTCTTCTGCCCTGCTTTCCCAGTTCCCTCTCCTGTCATGTGTCTTTTCCTTCGGTCACCATTTGCCAGTGTTTCTTCCCAGAATTGAGCCCTAGACTTCAGGTGTGGTCAGACTCTCATGCCTCTGTTGTCTCCTGTTCTGAAAACTGTGCTTGTATTAGAGTGGCTCAGAAGCTCATTAATGTTTTGGCAGACAGCTCCTACTCCTGACTCAGAGGAGCTGCTGGCTACCAGCACTCCCCACTCGCTCTCCCTCCCCCCTCCCCCATCCTCATCCTCAAGTTTGTCCTCTAGGCTATTAAGCCTTGCCTTCCCCATCTCCCCACTGTGTGGGGCAATTCTGGACACCTGCCCTTGTTTAACTTAGTCTTATTACATTAGTACCCTTGTTGTAGCTTCTTGAACTTTTGAATCTTGTTCCTGTTACCCAAGAAGACCTCAAAAGCTCTGCATCTCCCGTTAGAGTGTGTGTGTATGTGTGCATATACACAATAAGGTTCAGCTCTGAGGAGCCCACCTGTGAGTTTCTGAACACTCCTTTGTGAATGCAGCTCATTCATACACAAATTTTTCATTCTGCCACATTTATTCAACATCCCCTAATGAAACTTCTGTTCTTTGAGAACTTTTTGCTTAGGTATTACAGAGAAAATGGAAGCAAAGTAATCCATACTAAGGAGTAAATGGTTGATAGTTTACCCTCTTCTTCACCACCCAGGGTGTTTGCTTGTTAACCCAAATGCAAACCTTATTGGTGAAAAAGCAGACGGTAATATCAGGAGCAAGTGGAGGTTTGTTTTAAATTGTATCATGCGGCTATAACTGTGATGGGGAAATTTCAGTGTACCGCTCAACCCTCTCCTCCGTTGGAGCTTCTAGAAAAGGAGGCTGGCTACCCCCAGGATCCAGAAATGTTCAGAGAATCCTCAGCGTGTATTCCGTTCATCCCCATTGTCCACCAGTAAACTGCATTGAGTTCAGAAACGCTGTGGTGACCCCAGAACCCTAAGATTCTCATATCTTTTTCCAGCCTCAACTCACACATTTCTCTGTTGTTATTGGATGGGGGTGGCAGACTTTGGCTCAAATCTCTGTTTCTCAAAGCAATTTCTTGCCAAGACCATACCTGGGTAAGTAAAACTCCAACTTACTGTGTTGGGGTAAGTGCAGATTGACTGGGTTCTGCTTCTCAGGAATCTGGGTAGAATTGGAGAAGCAGAGCCTTAGCAGATCCAGCTTTGGAAAAAATTCTTATGTGGTAATAATACCACTTTCTCATAGGATTAGTACAAAGATTAAATGGCATAATGGCTATAAAAGGCTTAGCACAGTGCCAGGCTTGTAGTAAGTGTTTGTAGGTATTGTATTACTTTGGAAAGCTAATACAGAACACAATACCCAAAATCCTCCTAATAGCAGTTTAAATAGGAAGGGGAGTTACTTTCCTCACATAGTAATCAACTATAAAAAATGTACCACACTAATGCAAGATGTACTAATAGGGGAAAATCAGTGGGGGCAGGGATGATGGAGGAAATATATGGGAACTCTATACTTTCTGCTCAATTTTTCTGTAAACCCAAAACTACCCCCCCAATAATACCTATTTAGAAAAAAAAAAAGATAATAAAGTGCTATAAGAGAGGTCTGAACAAAGTATTGTGATAGTATAGAGAAAGCAGTAGTTAACTTTCCCAGGGCACACTGAGAAACCTTTCCAGAGGAGGTGGATTTGGTTGGAACAGAATCTTGAAGGGTAAGTAGAAATTCACCAGGTAAAGCGAGAAGAAATGTGTGTATCAGGTGCATCACACCTGTACAATGGTGTCTTTGTCAGGATCATTGTCTGATGTGTCCACTGATGTATGTCCCAAGTATCTAGAGTTCTGCCTGCCATAGAGGAAGAGCTCAATGAATATTTGTTGAATGAATGAGTGGTAACTTGGCAGGACCTGGCAAAATAGAATTCTATTTCCTAGCAAGGCGCAGAGATTATCAAAAGTGTGATAGGTACTTATTTTATAAACTTCCCATCCTATCCATCCTTAATGGCTAAAAGGATATCCAGTGTTTCCAGTTGCTCTGGGGCTGGGGAAAGGGCATTCTCTCGATGTTGATGTTAGTGCTCTGAAGGTAATTCAATGCCAAAGGAGGGATTGGATTGTCAGGGACAGAAACTTGCTTACAGTATACATTTATAAACGAGCAAAAGCAAATCTGGAAATGTCGCATTTCAAGACTGTTTCTCAGCCTTGAGCAAACGGCCTGTCGACTGGATCATACTCAAGTGGAACTGGCCGCCTTGGCCAAATGAGAAACCTGTCTCCAGGAAGGCATTTGAAGCAAAGGCTGAGCCCAAGCGGGAGAGAGAAGTCCCACCCCTGTGGGCGTGGCCCAGTCCCAGAGGCGGACAGAAATCCCAGATACAAAGCACTAAAGCGACCTGTACCCAGAGCAAAGAGGAAACGATTTGGAATCCAGCCTCTGTCCTCAGGGGCTTACCTCTCCAGGCTTCAGGCAGAGCCTATGTTCTTTCTTCCTGATCTTTCACCTCTTGAAATCTCCAGTTCCAAGACTTGAGCGAACAACTTCATAACTTGGTCAGTGTTGTATTTTTTATCTTCCCGGGTACTAAGTAAGTACTAACTGTGGCCACACACCGTGCTAGGGACTTACAGAGCGCTCCACAATGACCAACCACATTGTGCCAGGACTTTTCTAGGCCTTGGGGGTAGAAGGAAAAACAAGAGTCCCCGCCCACAGGGAGCTTATGTGCTAGTGAGGAAATGAGCCATAGACAGGGAAACCCATGTTAAAACGTCAAGTAGTGAAAAGTACTGTGAAAAAAGATAACCAGGTAAAGGGATACAGGTGACTGACCTGAATGAGGAGCTATTTTCATAGGTCTCTCGGATGGGGCACCTGTGAGCAGAGACCTTGGATACAGTGAGGAGAGGGCTGTGTGGAAATCTGGAGAGCCACACTCCAAGCAAAGGGAACAGCTAGTGCAAAGGCCCAGAAGCAGGAGAGTCCTTGGCACACTGTAGAAACATCCAGGAAGCCAGTGTGGCTGAAACACAGTGAGGCATGAGGACATGGGTAAAAGTTGTGTAGGACTCACAGACCAGGGTCAGGACTTTTGTTTATTCCAAAGGTGATATGGAAGCAATAAATGGTCTGAGCAGTGAAGTGATACGACCTGATATATTACACACACACAGGCTCACACACACACACACACACACATACACATGTATATATACATGCACACACACAAATTCTCAAGTTTACAGAAAAGCTGAAAGTATAGTACAAAGAATTTTTTTTCCTCAACCATCTGAAAGTTGTCAGTATGATCCCTGGTCACCCCTGAAAACTTCAGTGTGGGGCTTCCCTGGTGGCGCAGTGGTTGAGAGTCCGCCTGCCGATGCAGGCGAACCGGGTTCGCGCCCCGGTCTGGGAGGATCCCACATGCCGCGGAGCGGCTGGGCCCGTGAGCCATGGCCGCTGAGCATGCGCGTCCGGAGCCTGTGCTCCGCAACGGGAGAGGCCACGACAGCGAGAGGCCCGCGTACCGCAAAAACCAAAACGAAACAAAACAAAAAAAACAACTTCAGTGTGTATTTCCAGAGACCAACCACCAGATTCATGAAGTTCATATCATGCATTTCTGCATCTAGTCCTCAGACCACACTCAAGTTTCACCCTTTGTCCCAATAATGTCCTTTATGGCAAAAGGATCCCATTTAGAGTCACACCTTCCCTTTAGATGTCAAGGCCCTTTTCGTCCGTCGCTTTCAGTCTGGATTGTTCTTCAGTCTTCCCTTGATCTTCATGACCTTTACTGTGTTGAAGATTACAGGCCAGACATTTTTTTTTTTTTTTTTTTTTT
>NC_041220.1:107264675-107283701 GCF_002837175.3 Physeter macrocephalus
TCCTCCCAGACCGGGGCGCGAACCCGGTTCCCCTGCATCGGCAGGCGGACGCGCAACCACTGCGCCACCAGGGAAGCCCCAGACATTTTATAGAACATACCTCATCTGGGTTTGTTGTTGCCCTAAGGAGCTGGTTGTTTACTGGGTGAGGCAGATACATAAGTGAGAAGAACAACAGAGTGTCTTCTGGGCCAGGACGTGGCACCCCACTGTGAGCTACTGTAGCCAATGTTGTCAGTGCTCTTCCCAGAGACCCCCTACACCTTGAGCCCCCAGACAACTCAGATGCCCTTTCCTGGCTCCGCCTGCCCATCCCCCAAGCTTCTGTGTGCTCTGCTCTTAAAGACTGACACCTGCAGCCTTCTTCAAGGAACTACCCTGGGATGCTAGAAGTGTCTTCTGCACTGGCAGCGATGGCCAACAAACAGTTCCTGTAAGTGTGTCTCTCCGAGCCCTGCCACCCCCCAGCCCCCAGTAGCCAAAGACTGACAGGTAGGAGAGTCCATGTTCCTTGCTTTGCAGGCAGAATAAATTGGGAGGTGTAATTTGTTTATTTATTTAACTAATTTTTTACCAGCTTCGTTTATTTATTTTAGATTTCACATATACGTGAGACCATGGAGTATTTGTCTGTCTCCGACTTATTTCACTTAGCAGAATGCTCTGGACGTCCATCCATGTTGTCATAAATGCCATATTTCATTCTTTTTATGGCTGAATAATGGCCCATTGTTACGTATGTACTATATCTTCTTTATCCATGCATTCATTAATGGACATTTAGGTTGTCTTGGCTATTGTGAATAGTGCTGCAATGAACATGGGAGTGCATATATCTTTTCGATTTAGTGTTTTCATTTTCTTCAGATAAATACCCAGGAATGGAATTGATGGATTGTACAATAATCCTGTTTTTAATATTTTGAGAAATCTCCTTACTGTTTTCCACAGTGGCTGCACCAATTTACATCTCCACCAATAATGCATGAGTGTTCCCTCTTCTCGCATCCTCACCAACACTTGTTACTGCTTGTCTTTTTGATAATAACCAGTCTGACAGGTGTGAGGTGACATCTTATTGTGGTTTTGATTTGCATGTCCCTAATGATTAGTGATGTGGAGCATCTTTTCATGTACCTGTTGGCCATCTGTCTGTCTTCTTTGGAAAAGTGTCTATTCAGAACATCTACCCATTTTTTAATTGGATTGTTCGATTTTTTGCTATTGAGTTGTATGAGTTCTTTGTATATTTTGGATATTAATCCATTATCAGATATGATTTGCAAACATTTCTCCCATTCAGCTTTTTGTTGTGCAAATGCTTTTTAGTTTGATGTAGTCCCAATTGATTACTTTTGCTTTTGTTGCTTTTGGTGTCAGATTCAAAAAATCATCACCAAAACCGATGTCAAGGAGTTTATGGAGGTGGAATTAACCCTCAGGAGCTCCCTGCAAGATTAAGTAAGACTGGGACTTTGCCTAACCTGGCATCCTTGCTTGCCCTCTTTCCCTGCCCTGTTCTGCTTCGCCCACTCCCCTACTGCTTTTTCCTAGGAGCACTTTCTTAATAACCACTAATAACCACTACTTCTCACCTCGAGGTCAGCATCTGGGAAACCTGAATTGCTGGATTGTACAATAATCCTGTTTTTAATATTTTGAGAAATCTCCTTACTGTTTTCCACAGTGGCTGCACCAATTTACATCTCCACCAATAATGCATGAGTGTTCCCTCTTCTCGCATCCTCACCAACACTTGTTACTGCTTGTCTTTTTGATAATAACCAGTCTGACAGGTGTGAGGTGACATCTTATTGTGGTTTTGATTTGCATGTCCCTAATGATTAGTGATGTGGAGCATCTTTTCATGTACCTGTTGGCCATCTGTCTGTCTTCTTTGGAAAAGTGTCTATTCAGAACATCTACCCATTTTTTAATTGGATTGTTCGATTTTTTGCTATTGAGTTGTATGAGTTCTTTGTATATTTTGGATATTAATCCATTATCAGATATGATTTGCAAACATTTCTCCCATTCAGCTTTTTGTTGTGCAAATGCTTTTTAGTTTGATGTAGTCCCAATTGATTACTTTTGCTTTTGTTGCTTTTGGTGTCAGATTCAAAAAATCATCACCAAAACCGATGTCAAGGAGTTTATGGAGGTGGAATTAACCCTCAGGAGCTCCCTGCAAGATTAAGTAAGACTGGGACTTTGCCTAACCTGGCATCCTTGCTTGCCCTCTTTCCCTGCCCTGTTCTGCTTCGCCCACTCCCCTACTGCTTTTTCCTAGGAGCACTTTCTTAATAACCACTAATAACCACTACTTCTCACCTCGAGGTCAGCATCTGGGAAACCTGGTCCAGGATTCACCTACCCAATACTTATCCTCCCTCCTGCCTCTCTCACAGGGGGAGATATGTGGTCCAGTCAGGATTCCAAGCAGCCACCCTCTTGTTCCAGAGCTCCTGCGCTAAACCAAGAAAACTCTGAAGGCAGGGGAAAAGACTTCTCATGAGGGTGAGTTGAGCAGGGCCTCGGGTTTGGCGGGGGTTGGGGTGGGGTGGGGGGTTGGTGGTGGGGATCGGTTCATTAAGTAGAAAATGGAGAGAAGAGCCTTCCAAGGACAAGGAACAGTACGTGGGTTGATGGAAAAGACCAAGGAGCCGGGAGAAGGTCAGTGGGTGGGAAAAGATTGTAGTAGGTGAAGTGTGTGAGTGCTGGCTTGGTCTCCCCGCCCCCACCACGTCTCCGTTTGAGAGTGACCACCTCCCCAGGCCCCCAACACACACAAACACACACACACACCAGCTGTCCTGAAACTGTGCGCATCCCTGCCCATCCAGCGAGGCCCAGTGCGCTAATTTACTCCCAGCGTGTAATTCTTCTGGGCAGCCCCAAGGATTCCTTTGGTCTCAGAACTGGCCAAAGGGTGTGTGTGTGTTGGGGGGCGGGGGCTGTTTTATTTACAAAAAGAACATCTTGAAGATAATTACGCACTCTACTTGACTCTGAAATGGACAAAAAGGGTTTCATTATTGGCCCCTTGGGGTAAGGCGTCCTCCCACCTCCCACCGAAGGAGCTGATGTTCACTGCGAGCCCCGACACCCGCGCCCCCTCGGTGTCCCGGGCGCGGCGGGGCAGGGACGGCCACCGCGCCCTGGCGGACAGTCTGGCCCTGTAGCTCGACGGGCGCGGCCCCGCGGGGATCGCCTTCGGAGCTGTACGGTTGCGCACACTTTGAAGTGCGGCCGGGCCTAATGAAGGGCTTGCTGGGTCGCGGGATCAAGTGTCAGCGCCGCCGCGAGACGCAGCTGGGCGGACAAAGGGCGCTCGGCTGCCTCGCGGCTCGAAGCGGGACAAAGGCGGAGACGAGCACGCGGCAGGGGCCAGCGGGTGGCCGCGCCTGCCCCGCGCGCCCCCGCCCGGCTCCCCGGCGCCCGTTCGCCTTCCCCGAGTTCCCCCAAGCGCCTCCGGGGGCGGGAGCTGAAGCGCCGGCAGCTCCAACCGCAACCAGGACTCGCCTCTACCCAGACCTGGCCCGAACCAAATTTTGGTGACAGTGTGACCTTCGGTTTCTCTTACGGCGTGTGAAATTCCCACTGAGTGCAGTGCCTTCTTTGCACCGTAATAGTAAAGACTTAAAGCGCCTACCTGCCAGGCACTCTTCTAAATCCTTTAGCGTTTATTAACCCATTTCCGCCTCCCCCAAACTCCTCGAGTTGGGAGGATGGTTAGCTCCGTTCTACAGATAAAGGAAACGAGGCACGAAGGAACTGCGCCACCTGTCTGCAGAACTAGAAGTGGTGCTGCCAGACTGGCTGGCCTCAGAGTCCCCGACAGAGCGTATTTTCATATTTGGTATTTTGCTCATCTGCCTTTTTTGGTGTGTGCATTAATTTTGCTTTTAAAAAATATATTGCATTAAAATGTTATCTTGGATACCCAGTTTTTTTGGCGCCCATTTAAATTTTGCCTCGCAGACAAGTGAGGGAAGTACTACCCAGCTGGTATCCACTCCCCTCTACTGCCTGGCATGGATTCTCACAGCAAGCTCCCGCATTTGGGGTTACTGACTCCCCTGGATATTTCAGAAGGGGAAAAACCGAAGCTCAGAGTTGGTAAGTGACTTGCGCAAGGATTTCTGGCAGGCTGGTCAGCCACCAGCCCTGAGCTAGTTAGCGTACCAAGTTATGGTAACTTGCAGGCCCTTAGGTACCTCTGTTTTGGAGCTCTCAGCTCTCATCATAGCAAACTCTTAAAAAGAGCAACATCCCACACATTACATAGAACTTTATGATAAAATTTTTGAAAGGATTTTTAAATGATTTTAATTTTGCTCTACTTGGTTACAAGGCCCTAATTTATAATGGCTGCAATTTCTTAGGATTGACTGGGCGAACTGGGAAGTTCTTGCAAAGTGAGAAAATCTAAATCGTTTTCACATGTCATGAAACTTTTAGGAATAATTAATTTAGCAACTTAATGATGTTGACACGGTGCTACCTTCTGTAGACCTTTAATTAAACATTTATTAGTTTGGACTTTGCAGCTTGCTTTTATCGTGGTGGAGCCAAAAATTACTTACCCAGGTCTCCAACATCTTTGTTGGAAAGCCCTCCTCACAGCTTGTGAGTTGCAGGCTCTTCCCTAGGGTACCCACCCCCTAGAATGGTCCTGCCTATGCCAGTCCCGCCCCCGCACTCTGGGGGACGCTTCCCATCCTTCCAGTGTTGGGACTTCTAAGTAGGCAGGATCTCCTCTGGCTAACCAACTGCTAAGCAATGAGTTTACCCAGGGCAGGAACTAACTGTAACCAAGTGTCAACAACCCTCCTACCACCCATAGAGGGAGGACGCTTGTCAATATTGATTGAATTGTGACTTTATCATGGAAGTGGGGGGCAGGATGTGAGATAGAAAGTGTTCCAGAAAAGGGGCGGAGAGTCCTGGTGCTGCCACTAATGCTCAGTGTCCCCAGGGATGCCTCCTCGCTGGGTCTCAGTTTCCCCTTCTGGGAAATGAAGATGGACCAGGAGATTTCTAATATGGTGCCTCTTTCAGTACTACCATTCTTCAGCTGATATGGTTCATGGAGAAGACAGTTTGGTTTCACCCAAATGAGCATTATGGGAAGGGAAGATGCCAAGGCTGGCTTTGGCAAGTGGGGTCAAATAAATGTTTCCAACAGTGGTGGCTTGTGATTCTCTGCATTTTTTTCTGGGTGCAGTCTCCCCGCTGCCTCCCACTTTTCTCTGTATCCTTAGCAGATACCGAATGACCTTCCTGTGTCTGTGACCACCAGGCTGTAAGCAAGCGTGCATCTTTACCGAGGGCCCGGCACCAGGCCTGATGCGTTCAGGTGCTTAATCATGGTTGTCAGGGGAGAGCACCTTTTCCAGATGAGGAAAGCAAGGTACAAAGAGAGGAAGTGGTCTACCTCGAAAACAATCCAGCTCCTGTGATGTTTCTGCACAACCTTCCCTGGAAGAGGAGGATTTTGTATGTTTGCAAACTGGTGGACTTTGTTACCTGTACCCAAAGCACAAGCTGAGTGAGCTCACAGAGGGGTATTCTTTTCCCACCAGGACAGCTTTCAGGAGAGAAGAGAGAACTTTCCTCAGTTAGGAAGCTCAGCCCCATTCCTCCTCTAACCATCTTTTTTAAAAAAATTATTAATTAATTTATGTATTATTCACTTTTGGTTGCATTGGGTCTTCGTTGCTGTGCGCGGGCCTTCTCTAGTTGCGGCAAGCGGGGGCTACTCTTCGCTGCGGTGCGTGGGTTTCTCACTGCAGTGGCCTCTCCCGTTGTGGAGCATTGGCTCTAGGTGCGTGGGCCTCAGTAGCTGTGGCACGTGGGCCCAGCAGCCGTGGCTCGCAGACTGTAGAGCGCAGGCTCGGCAGCTGTGGCGCACAGGCTTAGTTGCTCCGTGGCATGTGGGAATCTTCCCTGACCAGGGCTCGAACCCTTGTCCCCTGCGCTGGCAGGCAGGTTCCCAACCACTGCGCCACCAGGGAAGCCCTCCTCTAATCATCTTAACCAGAGGCTTCTGGCTAAAGGCAGCTGTCTGGGAGCCCCGGGGCCCGGGTTCCGGCGCTGACTCTGGCTCTGGTGCAAACATGCTTTGGGATTCAGAGCAGTCCCTCACCCTCTCTACACCTTTGTTTCCTTGGCAATAAACCAGTAGGCTGGACTAGAGCCGTGCTGCTCAAGCACGTCATCGGAGGATGTTGTTATAATGCAGTCTGATTCCGCTGGTCTGGGGTGGGGCTTTTCTAACAAACTCCCTGGTGATGATGCCACTTCTGGCTCTGACTTTGAGCCCTGGCATCAGGCACGTGGAGACTGACAAACAGTTGCCCGGATTTGGGCCAGCGAGGGCAGTAAAAAATGTGAAATGATGCCAAGGGTCCTTTCAACCAAGAGTTACAAAAATCATCATTGTCATTATCATCATCATCATCAACAGCAAACATCTGTGCAGTGCGTTTCGCTGTCCAGAGCAGCTGTCACATCCTTGAACCCAGTTGACCTCTGCATGCACCCTGGTGGGAGAGGAGGACATGGCTGCGGACTCTATTCAGACCTAGCCAGAGGAGCTGGGCAAGAGCACAATAGCCCCCTAAACTATTGTTTCCCCTCGGCCCTTTGATTTTCTTAGCATTTTTTTGGTGTCTGCTCTCTGACCCCTTCTTCCTTTGTCTCCTAAGGCACCTCTTCCCGGTTCCTAATTCTCCCCTCCCCCAACATACTCATACACAATGTCAGGGGGAGAAGATCAGTGCATCCACCCCCAGATTTCCCACTTTTGATCCTCTCTCCCCTCTGAGCAAATAGAACCCAGCCTCAGGGATTGGAATCTTGGCTCATTTCAGGGCAACCTGGGGCAAATCACTTCACCTCCTTAATGTCCCTCTTCTTATTTGTAACAATGGTAATTTTCCTTAAAGTGGCATTTGTTGACGCTATGCTCAGTGACTCCATCCTTACCATAACCCTAGGGAGTAGGAACTATGACTGTCTCCGTTTAGTGGATGGGGAAACTGAGGATTTAGGGAGTTTACCGGCCTAAAGTCACCAGCTGGTCAGTGATGGAGTCAGGACATCAAACCATGGCTGATTGACATCAAAGATCACTGTACATTCACATTCAGTTGTAAGAAATCATACTGAGAGAGCTAGTGCAAACTCTGTGCAGTCTTCCCTAGTGAAAACGTCTTGCGAAGCTATCCTATGATATCAATCAAGATATTGATATTGATGGAATCCACCAAACTTAGATTTCCTCAGTTTTACATGTGTTTATGTGTGTGTGTCTATATACACACACATATATATTTAGTTCTGTGCGATTTTAGCGTATTTGTAGGTCCATGCATTTACCACTACAGTCAAGACACAGAACAACCCCATCACCACAAGGACCCTTCGTGGTGCCCATATATAACCATACCTACTTCTCTTCCCTAACCCTGAATCCCTAACCCTGCAACCACTAAATCTGTTCTCCAGATCTATAATTTTGTGATTTCAAGAATGTTTTATAAATGGAAGCATACATTTGTATGATTTTAGGGTTGACTTTTTTCACCCAGCATCGTTCCCTTGAGACCCACCCAAGTTGTTTCATGGACTAATGGTTCACTCCTCCTCCCTGCTGAGTGGTGTTCCATGGTATGGAACCATTCACCTGCTGAAGGACGTTTGAGTTTCCAGTTTCTGTCTTTTGTGAATAAAGCTGCAATGAACGTTTGTGTACAGATGTTGGTGTGAACACAAGTTTTCATTTTTCTGGGATGAATGCCTGAGAGTGTAAGGTCTTTGCTTTTTACCCCAACTTTTGTGGCCCTCCAGGTTGAATGCAAAGATAATAACACCAACCAAAAAAAAAGAAACAATTAGTGAGATTTTACTACATATTTGGCACTACTGTAAAAAATTTGCATGAATCAACTTATGAGTCCTCAAAACAACCTTAGACTTAGGTACTAGTATGATCCCTATTTTACAGATGAGGAAACTGAGGTGCAGAGAAGCTAAATAGTCTAAGGACACACAGGTTGTAAGTGGACATTCAGGTTGCTTCCCTGTCCTGGATATTGTAAATAGTGCTGCAGTGAACATTGGGGTGCATGTATCTTTTCAAATTATGGTTTTCTCTGGATATATGCCCAGGAGTGGGATTGCTGGATCATATGGTAGCTCTATTTGTAGTTTTTAAAGGAAGCTCCATACTGTTCTCCATAGTGGTTGTACCAATTTACGTTCCCACCAACAGCGTAGGAGGGTTCCTTTTTCTCCTCACCCTCTGCAGCATTTATATACTGGCCATTTGGATGACTTCTTAAATGCCTATTCAAGTCTCTTCCCAATTTAAAAGAAATGGAGCTATCTGTCTTTTCCTTAATGATTTATAAGAGTTCTTTATATATTTTGAAGATGAATGTTTTGTGGGTATATGTAAAAAATATGTTTTACCATTCTGTGGTTAGCCTTGTACTCTTATAATGGTGTCTTTTGATTAATAGAAGTTTTTGATGAAATTTAATTTATCAATCTCTTCCTGTATGGTTAGTGTTTTCTGTGTACTATTGATAAATTATTACCTATCCCAAGTTCATAAAAATCCTTTTCTTTCTATGTTCTAAAAGCTTTATTGTTTTGGTTTTCCTGTTTTGGTCTATGATCCATCTGGAATGAAATTTTGCATATGATGTGAGGTAGGGGTCAAAGTTCATTTTTTTTTCCTATGGCTTTTCAGTTGATCAATACCATTATTGAAAGACGTTTTTATTTTTGCCAGCAGCATTATATTGGCCCTGATATATGTGGGTCGATTTCTGGACTCTGTTCTGTTTATTTCTCTATCATCACATAATTACCAAAATGTTTTAATTACAGTAACAAAAAGACTTGCTATCTGGTAGTGTAAATCACCCAATTTTGTACTTACTTTTCAAATTATCTTCACTGTTATCGGTTGATTGCAGTTCCATATGAGTTTTAGAACTTGTCAGTTTCCACAACAATCCTGTCAGAAGTTTATCAGTATTATTATTATTATTATTTTAAATTAATTAATTTATTTTTGGCCGTGTTGGGTCTTTGCTGCTGCCCGCAGACTTTCTCTAGTGGCGTTGAACAGGGGCTACTCTTCGTTGCGGTGCGCGGGCTTCTCATTGCGGTGGCTTCTCTTGTTGCGGAGCACAGGCTCTAGGCACGCGGGCTTCAGTAGTTGTGGCTCGCGGGCTGTAGAGCACAGGCTCAGTAGTTGTGGTGCACGGGCTTAGTTGCTCCACGGCATGTGCGATCTTCCCGGACCAGGGATCGAACCCGTGTCCCCTGCATTGGCAGGCGGATTCTTAACCACTGTGCCACCAGGGAAGTCCCTATCAGTATTATTAATCTTAAAAAAATTGCCTTTGGACTTTGTTGATTTCTTCTGCAAGTTTATTTTTTATTTCACTGGTTTCTACTCCTATCTTTATTGTTTTCTTTCTTTTACTTTCTTTGGGTTTAGTTTTCTGTTCCTTTTCCAGGTTTTGAGACTGAAAACTTAGATCAGAGGTCAATAAAATATTTACCAGATAGTAAATCTTTTAGGCTTTACAGGCTCTAGAATCTCTGTTACAATTATTCAATTCTTGTGTTATAGTAAAAAGCAGCCATGGTTAATATAGTAACAAATTGCAGTGGCTCTGTGCCAATAAAACTTTATTTATAAAACCAGATGGTGGGTTAGATTTGGCTGATGGCCTGTAGTTTGCTAACTCCTGGTTTACATAAGTGATTTTCTTTTCATTTTAATATTTATATTTAAGTTTATATTTTCCTATAAACTCTGTGTTCATTGCAGTTCATTGCATCCTACAAGTTTTTAATATGTCATTTTTAAATTATCATTCAGCTAAAAAATTTTTAAATTTCCTTTTTTTTGTCCCATGAATTATTTAGAAAGCTATATCTTTTTTTTTTTTTAATTAGGTCCTATCTTACACCACTCACAAAAATTAACTCGAAGTGGATTAAAGACTTAAACATAACACCTGATACCAGGAGCAGTCCTAAACACTCCTGGTTTGGTGCTACCTGATTCAAATCGATTTTTGCTCAAATAACCTCTTAAAATGTTTAATATGTCTCAGTTTATCTATTAACAGTTCTGGTATCACAAGAGGGAACCAAAGGAGACCCCAAATGATCTCCCAGGAGCAATGATTAGTAACCAAGCATAGTTTTAGAAAGCTATATCTTTTTTTTTTTGTGGTACGCAGGCCTCTCACTGTCGTGGCCTCTCCCGTTGCGGAGCACAGGCTCCGGACGCGCAGGCTCAGCGGCCATGGCTCACGGGCCCAGCCGCTCCGCAGCATGTGGGATCCTCCCGGACCGGGGCACGAACCCGTATCCCCTACATCAGCAGGCGGACTCTCAACCACTGCGCCACCAGGGAAGCCCCCATGTATCTTTTTAAATACTAAAAAGATGCTTCAAAATGATCACTCAATTTTGAGTGCCTCCCGTGTCCCCTGCAGCGGCAGGCGGATTCTCAACCACTGCGCCACCAGGGAAGCCCAGAAAGCTATATCTTAATTTCTAAACATTTAGCTGATTTCTTAGTTATGTTGTTATTGATTTCTAGCTTATTTCATCATGGTCAAAGACTATATCTGTACAATGATAGTCCTTTCAAATTTGTTGAGACTTGCTTTATTGCACAGCATGTGGTTTATTTCTGTAATCATTCCTTGTGCTCTTGAAAAGAATATGTACCCAGAAGTTGTTGGTTACAGTGCTCTATATATTTTTGTTGGCTCAAGTTCATTAATTATGTTGTTCAGGTCTTTTATATCTACTGAATTTTTGCCTGTTTTTTCTTTCAGTAACTGAAAGAGGTATGTTAAATTTTCCACTATGAGTATGGATTTGATTATTTCTCTTTTTTTTCTCAGTTTATGCTTTATTATCTTGAGGCTATGTTATTAGCTGTGTACAGATATAAAATTTTTATATTGCTTTGTTAAATTGGCGCTTTAATATTATGAAATATCTCTAGTAATACATCTTGCTTTAAAGAATATATTACCTTTTTAACTATATGTTGTTAAAGACATGTAGCTATCTCTATGTCTATATGTTACTATGGTTAATAGCAATAACTATACTGTTAACATAATCAGCTTTTCCTATCCTTCTAATTTTTTTTTTTTTTTTTTTTCCCTATCCTTCTAATTTTAACTTTTCAGACTCCTTATATTTAAGGTACCTTTTTCTTATAGTCACAATACAATTGAGTTGTGCTTTTTTAGATATCTGACAATTTTTGCATTAATATAAAAAATTTTAAATTTATTCCATTTTCTCTGCTCTGCTAACTTGTTAGTTATACATTCTGTTATTATTCCTGTACTGGTTACCCTAGAGAATAAAACACCCACCCTTGACCTATTGCATCTACTTTTGTTTTTTTGTTTTTGCATCTACTTTTGGATGCTACCATTTCCTAGATAATACTTTTGTATTTGTATTTCCTACATAAGGCAAGGGCCTGACAATGCTTTCAGCTTATTTATCCTTTCTGCCTTTTGTGCTATACTGTCATGTATTTAGTTCTACATATATATGAAATCCCCCAATACATTGTTATTTTTGTTTTAAGTAGTCAGTATTTACTTATATTTACCAATATATTTACCATTCCCATTGCTCCTCATTTCTTTCTACCTTATTTGTGCTTCTATTTCAGATTATTTCCTGTACTGGTTACCCTAGTACCCTAGAGACCCAAACACCCACCCTTGACCTATTGCATCTTTTTTTGTTTTTTTGTTTTTGCATCTACTTTTGGATGCTACCATTTCCTAGATAATACTTTTGTATTTGTATTTCCTACATAAGGCAAGGGCCTGACAATGCTTTCAGCTTATTTATCCTTTCTGCCTTTTGTGCTATACTGTCATGTATTTAGTTCTACATATATATGAAATCCCCCAATACATTGTTATTTTTGTTTTAAGTAGTCAGTATTTACTTATATTTACCAATATATTTACCATTCCCATTGCTCCTCATTTCTTTCTACCTTATTTGTGCTTCTATTTCAGATTATTTTCCTTTAATATATTCTTTTAGTGCTGCTTTTCTGACAGTGAACTTTCTAAGTTTTTATTTGTCTAAAATATCTTTATTTTACCTCCATTTAAAAAGTGATATTTTCACTGGGTATGGAATTCTACTTGGCTGCTCAAAAGATGCCATTCCATTGGCTGTCTTCCATCATTTCTGTTGAGAAGTCTATTGGCAGTCTTATTGTTGCTTTTTTTAAGATAAAGTATCTTTTAAAGATTATTGTCTTTGCTGTTAGTTTTCAGTCGTTTGACTATGATTTGCTGTCAGAAAGCCTGACTCGTTCATTTGATGTTTGACAGTGACAGCCTTCAAGCCCACCTCTCCCTCTCCCCCCTTTGTCCCACATCTGGGCAAGCTCAGAAAGCCTGGGTGCATCTTCCCTTTGTGCCAGTGGGAAATTTGAACCACACAAGTCTGAACCTTGCGTGGGAAGCCAAATCCCAGCTCTGTCCTCTAATCACCATAAAAACTGAAGCCAGTCTTTTTTTCTGGGCTCTCTTAATCTCTTTCTTTGTGTTTATCCTGCTTGGCATTTGTAAAGTTTCTTGAATCTGTGGGTTGATATCTCTAATAAAACTTGGAAAAATGCTGAGCCATTTTCTCTTCAATGATTGATCTTGCCTGCACTAGGGTTCTACAGAGAAACAGAACCAATAAGATATGTACATTATATATTCTCTCTCTATAGATACATATCTATGGATATCTATAGATCCAGATTTATTTAGAGGGATTTTTTAAAGGAATTAACTCACGTGATCGTGAGGGTTGGCAAGTCCAAAATTTGTACGGCAAACTAGCAGACTTTGATTCTTTTTTAATAGATGCCAGTTTCTGGTGATTTTCTCCATCATTTCTTCTATTTTCTTAGGCATATTAACCATACTTATTTTAAAGTTTATATCTGAAAACTCCAATATCTGGTTCCTCTGTAATCTGTTTTCACTGTTTTTCTCTTTACTGTTGGTATTCAACCCTGTTTCTATCCCACCTGGTAATTTTTTATTGCATGCTGGAAATTGTGTATGAAAAATTGTAGAGCTTTTGGATGATATCATATTCTTCCAGAAAAGGTTTAATTTTCTTCTTATTGATGGATAAAGTATGGCTACGTCATCCTCATCCAGTCCCGTCGGGCCTATGTCCCATTTATCATACTCTTAGAGTGTAGCCCTTTAGGGTTTCAACTGAAAGCCTGAGGTGTTTATTAGGAACGCTTACTGTTGATTTACCCTGAACTCCAAATTTTGTTTCCCCAAGCCCACGAGACTGCCAAATTCTGTGCTTAGCCTCCTAGCAGATACTTTCTAGTTGGGTTCTCTGTGTCTCTCTTCCTGTGACTGCATAGTTTAGGATTTGGTACATTTCTTGTAGAGAAATCGAGTGCAGGTTATAGCACTCGCTTGTTCATGGCTCTCTATCCTCTGGTATCTTGTCCCTTCCACCAGGTGCTTGTTACCCTTGGTATCTAATTTTTTCTTTATGCTTCTAATCTCAGTAAAATGCTGCCTTATGTTCTGGATCGCTGCTTTTGATTCGGCCACTATGACCCACATTGTGAAAAATACCCCAAGAGCTAATCAGCAGAGGATGTTAACACTTATTTCAGTGTGTTTTTGTGGGGTCTTGATCCCTCTAGTCTGACCTGACTGGAATATTTTTGGATGACTTCAAACAACTCTTTCTTTAAAAAAAATTCAGCCTTTATAGTTGTTCTCAGTGAGAAGTTTACTCCGAATACTTTTGTATAGCTACTTGTGTATAGCCAGAAGCAGAGGAAGTTTGAATTAAGTTTTGTATAGGATTTGCATAAAGAAAGTTGCTAACTCAGTGTGGGTTCTCTTCCCTAATGAAAAAAAGGTTAGTGGTTTGTCTGGACAGTGAGGGAGAAACCCCAGTGTTCTTTGCTTATTCAAGACATGCGGTTGTTCTAATTGCACTGAAAGGAGGTCCACATTTGAGAGTGAAGAAGGGACAGTCTCTCTGTCCTATATCAGTGCATAAGACCAGGTGGGGAAGCTTGAGACTGGCAGGAACTACAGAGACCAGCTGGGGTTCAAGGCCCTCTCGTGGATGTTCTTTAGTGGGCAGGAGAGACCTCTGAAATGGTGTTTTCCAGCATTTGTGCTTTCATCAGGTTCCTAAAGGGTCCCGGGGATATAAAAGGCAAAGATCCAGTAACCTAATTGGAGGACCGAGGCAGCCTGAGAAGAGGTGTATTAGTCTGCTCCGGCTACAATAACAAAATACTATGGACTGGGTGGCTTACGGGACAGAAATATATTTTCTCAAAGTTCTGGAAGCTGGAAATCCAAGATCAAAGTGCCATTAAGGTTGATTTCTGGTGAGGCCTCTCTCCCCAGCTTGCAGATGGCTGCCTTCTCACTGTGTCCTCATGTGGCCTTCCCTCTAAGGGCTTGGAGAGAGAGAGCAAACTCTTTGGTATCTCTTCTTCTTCTTATAAGGACATTTCTATCAGATTAGGGCCTCACCCTTAGAACCTCATTTAACCTTAATTATCTCCTTAAAGACCCTATCTCCACATACAGTCACATTCTGAGGTTCTGGGTGTTAGGACTTCAACATATGAATTTGCGGGGGGCGGATACTTCAGTCTGTAAGATCAGGGCTATCCAAATTATGGTTGGTGGTAGAACTGAGGCTGAAGATTGGACATCCCCTGGTGCCTCCCTGATCCCCAGTGATGAGCTTCTTCTCATCAGAAGGATGCGTCTTCTCATATTTATGGCTTCTGTGCCTCACATAATAGCTGCTCAGCGAGTATTTTACGGAAATGAGTGAACCTAGGGGTTTTAAGTGGGATCTCTTCTTGGTACAAGATATCATTTTTCCCTTTCCTAATGTAAAAACTAGCCCAGAGAGAGTAGATGGTTGACCCACAACCGCACAGTGAGTTAGTAGCAGAGGATGGGCTAGCACCCAGGTGTCCTGCCTCCAAACTCAGTGCCTACCTGGGGTAGGCCTCTTCCACTCCTACAGTCCTTGCTAAAATCAGAGAAAAGGGAGCAAATCTGTGAGTCAGGGAGTTGGCACCGACTCTTTCCTCTCACAGGATATTTGTGTTTAAATCTCTATGCCAGGCCGAGGAAGAGAAATCTAAGCCATGTGTGCACGGGCTCTGAAAGGGCTGGGTAGGTAGTGGGCTGACGCCTCGAGACAGGTCACACGGGGGAGGCCTGATTTGCTCGGCCTCCTGATTTTCCTACTCCAACCCCGATTTCATTTTGTGATACTGGTGTGTGCATCTGTGTGTGTGTCTGTGTGTGTGCAGAAATCTTGAAAGAGATGGACTGGGTCTGTATATCTAACACTAAAGTGTTCCAGCCCCAAATCCCAATTGAAAGGCAGGCCAAACTAGGTCATGTCTTCATATCCAAGTTGTAATTTAAAATAGTAAATGAAAGTGAAATGTTCCTTAAAATGTTAAGAAAAAACTTTTTCAGTTTCCAGGATAGCGTTTAAAACAATACCGCCACGGAGCTAAGAACTTTCCGTGGAAAGGAGCAGATTTCTTACTGCTGGTGAAAGTTGCTGAGAAAGCTTCCGGAACCTTCCGGGTCCGGCTAAGAATGCCTTTTCTGATCTTGCTACCCACTGACTGGCTGGCATTTGGCATGTCACTTGTCTTCTCTGGCTGTGGTTTTCTCATCTGCACTGGTTTGTTCATGTGGAAAGATCACCATTTGTTGGGAGGCCCCTCTTTTATTTCCAGCACATCATCTCTGTGCCCACCTGTCATGTGAGTATTGTGACCCCCATTTAATAGGTAAGGAAGCAGATACAGAAAGGCACTCAGCTGTGAGTGACAAAGCTGGAAAACAATACCAGCGCTTTAGACTGCATGGTGCTCTTTGCATTCTTTGAGTAAGCAGGGCTGTGTGACCTTGGGCAAGTCAGCCAACCTCTCTGTACCTGTTTCCTCTCTGTAAAGGGAACCATAATAGTGTCTACTCTAGAGGGTTGCCATGAGGAGTGAGTAAATGAAGCTCTGATGGTGCTTGTTGTGTTCTCAGCCCGACCCAGAAGTCTCAGGAAACTTGCTCAGCAACTTGAACCACCATTTAGAGATCTGCTCCCTTCCATGCAAAGTTGTTAGCTTTGTGGCAGTGTTGTCTTAAACTCTATCCTAGAAACAGAAATAGATTTTTCTTAACATTCTAAGCACTGGATTCAGTGTAAGCTATGGGCACTACTTGTACTGTCGTTCAAACCTGCGCTTTGGAGACAAGGCCCTATGGTTATAAGCAACAAGCACCAACTCTGGTTCACTTAAGCAGAAAGGCCACCTCTAGGATGATCGATCATCATAGCTCTTGGAAGCCACAAAAAGGCCAAGGCAGGCTCTGGGAGGACAGGAATCAGGGCACCTGTGAGGGTGCAGGGCATGTGAGCAACAGAAGGTGAGGCCAAGCCATTGCTGGACAACTGGCCCCAGCCCTCTTCCGAGTTACCTCGCTCTGTTCCAGACCAAAGTCCGGGGGAGGGAGAAAGTAGCTGCTGTAACAAATTATCACAAACAAGCAGCTTAAATCAGAGCACATGGAGGGATGAATAGGTGGAGCACAGACGATTTTAGGGCAGAGAAACTCTTCTGTATGATACTGTAATGATGGATACATGTCATTATACACTTGTCAAAACCCATAGAATGTGTAACACGGAGAGGGACCCTAATGTAAACTATGGACTTATGGCCAACAGAGTAATTTGGTTCACGTGCCTACCTCTGGCAACGGCCTACGATGGAGCCACTGCGGGGGCTTATGGCTTCCTGGGCCCCAGTCCCAGACTTTCTGACTCAGCAGGTTTGGGGAGGGCCCTGAGAATGTGCATTTGTTACAAATTCCCAGGTGATGCCGACGTTGCCCGTCCCAGAATCACGCTTCAAGCTGAGAGGAGGCAGAAATCCTTGACTGACGTCCTCACCCAGCCTACATATGGTGGGAAGAGAAACTTCCTGAAAGATCATTAGGATGCAGAGCTGGGAGCAATGGCCGCCAGGTGGCAGGGACACGAATGTCCAGGTTGTTAGGGGCTCCTGCTTTGGAGAGAGTATGTGATGCAGTCGTGAGGAAGTCGTGCTCAGAAATGATGGAGGAGGATAAAGAGAGACTGGCAGAGATCATGGTGGCCACTGAGACCCACGGGGTGCTGGGTCCTAAGTCCTGGCTGAGTGTTCAGTTGCTTGGTCACAAGTGGTCCCATGGGAGAATGAAGGCTCAGTGGGCCCCTGTTACATATGTCCCAGTGATGCTCTTGTAGGGACAATTTTACCTGGATCTTGGAGCCAGAGAACAAGCTGGAGGGAGAATCTGCTTTTAATTCTTAGAAACAAGGAGCCTGGATCAAATGACCTGTGGGACCAGCTGACTGGCCCTGTCTGCCATTCTCTGTGCTCGCATCCAAAGCTAATGATGTCATAGCCCTGGGCTGCGTCCGATCTGTGTAGTTAGGTTGATGGGATTAATCAGCTCATGTTAACATACTGATGATCATGAAATAAAGACGACCATTTCAATAGGATACTCAGGGCTGGGAGACTAAAGTGAAATCATTTGGACTTTTACAGAGGTCACGGTTGAATTATCACAAAACTTCCTTTACTCAAAGCAGATGCTTATTAAGATTAATTTAGTGTGAAAAGTGAACCAGACTGAGTCTAAAAGACATTGTCTCCTCAATTATGTAACAGGACACCTCCTTATTGTCCTCCGCTCACTGAAGATGATTGTGTATTCCTCCAGGGACGGTTCAGCACGTCGAGTGCAATCCCTCTTTTGGGGATGCTCAATGAGAGCTCAGTGTTCACACAGAGACAGGGTGCACAGAAACAAAAGAGAACAGCAACTGGGAAAATAGGGGCTGAAGACAGAGACCATCTTTCTGCTAAAACTGTGCATTCAGCAATCTCTAGAGTTGTGCCTTGTCTGAAGACGAGAAACAGACATGGGGAAATGACATCACCTTCTTGAAAGGTAGTACATGCTTGTGTGATGATGGGTCGTGGTGACTGTCCAGGTCATTTGGGTCCAGAGGAGGAACTCTGAGAAGCATGCCTGGCAAGGATCACAGTTATTGGATCCTTGAAGCCTCTAACCTTCCTTCCGGCCTACTGCAGAGCTGTCATCATCTCAAGCCTTTTTCCTTTCTTTTTTAAGCAAATAAGATCCATTCCTCTTGTTTGTCTGTTTGTTACAGAAATGTCCCTTTTTAAAGATCTTTTCCCTTTGCTTCCAAGACCCTCTGGAGCCCTAGCTCTGATCCTTCTCTCATCCTCTCCTATTCCCTTCCCTGCCCCTTCTTGCAAAGGTAATTCCTTGAATGTTGCTTTTCCCCAGGGCTCAGGTCTCTGCTTCTACTCACTGGAAATACTCCCTTCCCAGAGTTAGTTCATCCAGCCCCGTGTTTTAAATGGTTACTTTAAGCCTAGAGTTACCAGAAAGGCAATGCTACCTGCCTTAATAAAGTAAAACCTAGAGTCTCCCAGATTAGCCCTGAGAGGAGAATTCTGGTTTTTTTTTGAACATCTTTATTAGAGTATAATTGCTTTACAATGTTGTGTTAGTTTCTGCTGTATAACAAAGTGAATCAGCTATACGTATACATCTATCCCTATATCTCCTCCCTCTTGTGTCTCCCTCCCACCCTCCCTGTCCCACTCCCTAGGTGGTCACAAAGCACAGAGCTGATCTCCCTGTGCTATGCAGCTGCTTCCCACTAGCTATCGATTTTACATTTGGTAGTGTATATATGTCCATGCCACTCTCTCACTTCATCCCAGCTTCTCCTTTCCCCTCCCCATGTCCTCAAGTCCATTCTCTACATCTGTGTCTTTATTCCTGTCCTGCCCCTAGGTTCTTCAGAATCTTTTTTTTTTTT
>NC_041220.1:107284764-107318382 GCF_002837175.3 Physeter macrocephalus
TCTTGTTTATGGTTTCCTTTGCTGTGCAAAAGCTTTTAAGTTTCATTAGGTCCCATTTGTTTATTTTTGTTTTTATTTCCATTTCTCTAGGAAGTGGGTCAAAAAGGATCTTGCTGTGATTTATATCACGTAGAATGTTGTGCCTATGTTTCCTCTAAGAGTTTTATAATGTGCGGCCTTGCATTTAGGTCTTTAATCCAGTTTGAGTTTATTTTTGTGTATGGTGTTAGGGTGTGTTCTAATTTCATTCTTTTACATGTCCAGTTTTCCCAGCACCACTTATTGAAGAGGCTGTCTTTTCTCCATTGTATATTCTTGCCTCCTTTATCAAAGATAAGGTGACCATATGTGCGTGGGTTTATCTCTGGGCTTTCTATCCTGTTCCATTGCTGATTCCTCCAGGTCCATTTTTCTTTCTCAAGATTGCTTTGGCTATTGGTGGTCTTTTGTGTTTCCATACAAATTGTGGAATTTTTTGTTTTAGTTCTATGAAAAATGCCATTGGTAGTTTGATAAGGGTTGCATTGAATCTGTAGATTGCTTCGAGTAGTATAGTCATTTTCACAATGTTGATTCTTCCAATCCAAGAACATGGTATATCTCTCCATCTGTTTGTATCATCTTTAATTTCTTTCATCAACGTCTTATAGTTTTCTGCATACAAGTCTTTTGTCGAGAGGAGAATTTTCTGACGGGAAGGGGTATCTAGACACCTGGTCCCTGTCTGAGTTTTCTTTTCTTTGGAATTCTTGCTCACCCCTCCTCTGGGGCATGTCAGGAAGGGCCTGTTTTCCTGCAAATCTCTGACCTAAGAGTGAACTGAACAATCCCTTCCCCTTGGCTTTCCTAAAGCACAGTTGACAAGAGAAGCTTTCTTAATATGTGGCTACATACAAAGGAAAAACTCAAGGGGAATAAGCAGAGCAAGGCCAAAGAAGTTAAACAGCTTGGCTTACAAGGTCTGAACCAACAGAGCTGTGTGAGTTATCTAATAACAAATCAACTCAAGATGTAGTGACGTGACCCCATCATTTATTATATTCCTGGTTTCCATTGGGTGGGAATAGAGAAAGACATCTCATGGACAGTCTCACTTGAGAGCTGTCCTGTGATTGCACTCACATATCAGCTGGGGCTGCATCATCTGAAGGCTTGGCTGGGGCTGGAGGATCCACTTCCAAAGTGGATCACTCACATGGCTGGCGAGCTCTTTCTGAGTATTGGTTGGGGGGCCTCGGCTTCTCTGCCAGTGGGCCTCTCCATAGGGCTGCCTGAGTGTCCTCATGGCATGGTGGCTGGCTTTCCCTAGAGCAAGTGGTCATTGCAGGAGCTGTAATGCCTCTTATCTAACCTCAGAAGTCACACACGTCCAATTCCTTAACATTCTATTGGTCACAAAGGGCCAGCCCTGATTCAGTATGGGGGATGAGTACACAGGGACATGAATGCCAGGAGGCATGGATCAGTGGGGACCATCTTGGAAGCTGGCTACCACAAGAACCAACTTGTTCTCCAGGATCTGTGGGACTGTCCCATGCCATGAGGATCCCTATGAAGAGAGGGTTTTAGGTGCCTTCACTTTTTGGCTTCACCCATTGTCACAGATCAAGCACCAATTGGGCAAGAACATGCAGGGCCACCTCTCTTCCAGTTTTATCTTTAGACATCAAAAGTGGAGAATTTAATTAATCCTATTCCACAATTCATGGTATACTTTCATCATTGTTCTACGGGAGGCTGCTTTTTTGCTTTATTTATTTTTTCTCTTTTTATCTCCATTTCACACTTGCACTCTTTCCTCTACGCCCCTTCCTCATGACCACCACAGGCAATCACTTTAAAATGTTTGATGAATGTCTTAGTCTGGTTGGGCTGCTATCACAAAATGCCATGGACTAGTGGCTTAAACAACAGACATTTCTTTCTTACAGTTCTGGAGGTTGGGAAGTCCAAGACCAAGTTTTAGTCCTTGGTGAGGGCCTTCTTCCTGGCTTAAAAATGGCTACCTTTTCACTGTGTCTGTACATGGTGGAGAGTGAGAGAGGCTGGTTTCTCTTCCTCATCTTGTAAGGATGCTAATCCCATCATGGGACCTCACCCTCAGGACCTCATCTAAACCTAGTTACTTCCCAAAGGACCCACCTCCAAATACCATCACACTGGGAGTTAGGATTTCAGCATATGAATTTGGGGAGCACATAAACATTTAGTCTATAACAATGGGTATCCTTGTATTTTTACGCATACTTGGAAAATAGGTAGTGTTGTTTTGTCTGGTCATGGATTTTTAATCTCCATGGATGTTATTAGATTGAAGAATTTGCTCTGTAAGTCATTTGGCTCACTGAGAACCTATGTCCTCAGAGGTGGGTTTCTGCCCCATTTCATTTATCCATCCACCTGGTGATGGATGGACACCCAGATCACCTCCAACCCCTCCACCACAAATGATGCTTCAAAGAAACCCATTTCCCTTCAGTCCTGAGTGAGGATTTCCCTGGGGTCTCTACCCAGGTGAAGGTCCCTGGTTCATAGATAGATATGTATATTTAATGTGACTACATGTGAGCAGGTAGCTCTCCAGGGTACCCTTTACTCTCCCAGACTCTAGACCAGAGAGAAAGGATGTCTTCTTATCTCCCTTCTTCAGGCATTCCTGCCCAGGTCCAAGGTTTTGATTGAGAAATGTACTGCTTCTCCAGGAAACCAGATGAGTTGTGGCCCACACAAGGGTAAGAATACACCCTTACAGGTCCATCTGCAGAACATAGCCTAATGTGGCATCCCAACATCCTAAAAAAAAAAAAGACTGTCATTGCATGGTCTGAAAGGTCTTGTCCTCACGCGCCAAGTTCACGTCTCTATCCCTCAACTCTTTGCTGAGCATCAGACCTGCCTATCCTGTTACCTGCAACACATCACCCCTTGGCTATTCCAAAGGCCGCTCCAACTCTGCTTGTCCATATGCCATATTCTTTATCTTTGTGACCACTGCCCCCTTCCTGGAATGGTATCACCAGCTCCTCCTCAGTCACCCGGTCCCCATCATTGTCATCACTGCCCCTTGGTGAGGTTCTGCCGGGGTCATCTCCTAGACGTTTCTGGGGTCTGTTGTTTCTTTTCCGTCCAGACCCCATCACTCTTGCTCAGATTATTTCACCAGTCTCCTGACCCCCACTTTTCCAGGTACAAAGCCAGGTTGCTCACGTACACAAAGCTCTGAGAGGAGGAGCCATGCACGACCTAGTCTCCAGCGCAGGTTCCTGAATCTGACACACACCTGGATCCCTGCACCAGGAGAGGAAGGTTGGATCAGCTGAATCAGAATCGGAGAGCGGAGTGCGAGGGGAAGAGAGACTGGCATTTCTAGTTTTAAAAGTTGCACAAACTTATGGTTACCAAAGGGGAAAGGTGGGGGGAGGGATAAATTAGGAGATTGAGATTAACATATACACACTACTTTCAATATATTTAAAATAGATAATCAACAAGGACCTACCGTATAGCACATGGAACTCTACTCAATATTCTGTAATAACTTATATGGGAAAAGAATCTGAAAAATAACGGATATATGAATATGTATAACTGAATCACCTTGCTGTACACCCGAGACTAACACAACATTGTAAATCCACTATACTCCAATATAAGATAAAAATTAAATAAAAAAATAAAAATTGTACAAGAGATTTGTATGGGCAGCAGCCTGGGTTGAGACCCACTGCTGTCATGAAGGGCTTTTCAAACTTAAGTGAGCAGATGAATTACCTTGAGACCTTGGCAAAATGCAGGTTCTGATTCAGGAGGGAGGATGCTGTGTTTCTAACAAGTGTCCTGATGCTGCTGATACTGCTGGTCTGCGGACCACACTTTGAGGAATACATTTCTAGTTTACACAGTGCCCAACACCCGCCTGCCTCAGAGCAGATGCTCAAGAAATGCTTGTTGGATGCATAATGCACGAGTGAGTGAGGGAACACCAGGCACTTACTCATATTATTTTATCCCACTTTCACATCACACTGAGTGGCTATTGTTCTTTATTACACCCATTTTACAGCTGGTAACTGGGAGGCAGACAGCTGTAGCAATTGACCTGCGTGCTTAAGATGAGTGATCATGGACACACCTGTTCACTCTCTCAGTCTTAGTATTTGTTGTAAAAGAGGGAGAATTAAAGTAATTGCTTCATAGAACTGTTGAAAGGGACAAATGACACGGTGCATGGAATATTCCTGGCAGAGTCGCTGGTGTCTTCTAAGTGTTCGGTAAAGGGTAATTTTAAAAATGGTGCAATTTCCCACCCACTAGGATGAGTAGAATCAAAAAGACCTAATGGCAAGGGTTGGTGAGGTTGTAGAGAAGTTGGAACCCTCCTACACAGCTGCTGGCAATGCAAAATGGTGTGACCACTTTGGAAAACAGTCCAAAAGCTCCTCAAAAAGTGAAACATAGAATTATCACAGGACCCAACAATTCCACTCCTATCTACCCAAAAGGGTGGAAAAAATATGTCTACACAAAAACTTACACACGAATGCTCATAGCAGCATTTTTCATAATAGCAAAAAGTGGAAACAACCCAAACATCCATGGCTGATGAAAGGATAAACAAAATGTGGTCCATCTATACAATGGAATATTATTCAGCTATAAAAAGGAGTGAAGCAGTGATTTATGCTACAACATGGATGAGCCATGAAAACATGCTGAGTGAAAGAAGCCAGTCACAAAGGGCCACCTATATTGTATGATTCTATCTATGGGAAATCTATAGATACAGAAAGTAGATTAGTGGTTGCCTTGGGTTGGGAAAGGTGGGGAATTAGGGGTAATAGGCAAAAGGTACCGGGTTTCTTTGCAGGGAGCATAGGAATGTTCTAAAATTGATTGTGGTGAAAATACGAAAAACCATTGGATTGTACACTTTATTTTTAAAAAATTTTACTGAAGTATGGTTGATTTACAATGTTGTGTTAATTTCTACTGTTAATTTCTTTTATTTATTTATTTATTTATTTATAACTGTTTTACAATGGTGTGTTAGTTTCTGCTTTACAACAAAGTGAATCAGTTATACATATGTTCCCATATCTCTTCCCTCTTGCATCTCCCTCCCTTCTACTGTTAATTTCTACAACAAAGTGATTCAGTTATACATATATATACACACTCTTTTTCATTATGGTTTATCACAAGATATTGAATATGTTTCCCTGTGCTATACAGTGGGACATTGTTATCTATTCTATATATAATATTTACATCTGCTAATCCCAAACTTCCAATCCATCCATCTGCCACCGACCCCCTTGGCACCCATAAATCTGTTCTCTATGTCTGTGAGTCTGTTTTTGTTTTGTAGATAAGTTAATTTGTGTCATATTTTAGATTCCACATATAAGTGATATCATATCATATTTGTCTTTCTCTGTCTGACTTACTTTACTTAGTATGATAATCTGTAGGTCCATCCACGTTGCTGCAGATGACATTATTTCATTATTTTTTTATGGCTGAGTAATATTCCATTGTATATATGTACCACATCTTCTTTATCTGTTCCTCTGTCTATGGACATTTAGGTTGTTTCCATGTCTTGGCTATTCTGAATAGTGGTGCTATGAACATAGGGGTGCATGTATCTTTTAGAATTATAGTTTTGGCTGGGTATATGCCCAGGAGTGGGATTGCTGGATCATATGGCAACTCCATTTTTAGTTTTTTGGGGAACCTCCATACTGTTTTCCATAGTGGCTGCACCAATTTACATTCCCGCCAACTCTCACTGTGGTTTTGATTTGCATTTCCCTGATGACATATTTTCATGTGCTTCTTGGCCATTTCTATATCTTCTTTGGAGAAATATCTACTCAAGTCATTTGCTTATTTTTAAATTGGGTTGTGTGTCTTTTTGTTATTGAGTTGTAAGAATTCTTTATATATCCTGGATGCTGCCTAACTTTTATTCTTCCAAGTCAAAGGTGCTTTAGCCTAAGTTCCATCACTTGAAAGAAAAAGGAATACTCAACGTAAATACCATCCCTTTCCCTCTTACTCTTGCAAACGTCAACGACTTACTGAGTGCCTCTGAGCCTCAGTTTCCTTATCTATGAAATGGGGATAATAATAGTACCTGCTTCCCAGGGTTGTTTTGAAGGTCAAATGAGCTCGTATATGCAAAGTGCTTAGAATAATACCAAGCATGCAAGGTAAGGGCCCCATAGAGACTGGCTATTGCTATTATTATCATTACTATGATAAACTAGTACAACCATGTTCATTATCACCTTCATTTCAGGTCCTAAAGCCAGGTGGAAGTGAGGGAAACGACCCCATTGGCGAGATCCTATTATGTTCTAGTCACTTTCCTTATATTTTTTAGATTTCTCCTCCCCACACCCTTTTCAGGTAGGAAAAACAATGTTGTTTGAGGAGACTGGGCTCAGAGCGGTGGGGTAACCTGCCCGAGATCCACAGCTCTTAAAGCAGGATGGAATGTGCCATCCAGACTCTCCTCCAACTCAGCAGAGGCCTGTGGCCCCAGCTGCTTTCAGCCCACTGTCAGCCCCTCCAGAGAAGGGGGCCACCTCGCCTATGATGACAGCGCTTCTGAGGGCAGCCTGCCTCTGACTGATCAGGGTGTCCATGCTGAAGGGCCAGCCCAGCTCCAGAAGCAGCCCTTGGGGGTCGGGGTTGTATTGCCTTTAACTTCTCACTCCCCTCCCCCCGCCATCTGATCCTGAGTCCCTCCCCTCCCTCTGTCATAAGCCTAGACTGACAGCTTTCCTGGGGACACAGGACTTTCAGTGTTAAAACCGGGGATGTCTAGCTGGGATGAGCTGGTGACCTTTGTGTGCTAGATCCCACCTGAGGCTGCATCTAGGGAACCCTCCTAAGACTGGGGTTCAAAGCCAGCTCAGGCTGGTGCCGGGGGCCAGGCTGTTTTGCATCAAAGAAAGTGCGGAAGGAGAATGTCAGGGATGAGGGCTGAGTCTCCTTCACCCCTTATGCTAACTTGGGACACGACTCAATTCTTTAAGTGGTAAAGGTGAGAGTCATTAAGACATGAGAAAATTAAAGCGCATTGAGGCCGGTGCTGTGCTGTGTTGCTTGTCCCGGTATCTGAGCTCGTGACCTGTCATGGAGTGAGGCTGGGACACATGCATAAGGTGACTCGGCCCACGGGAAGTGGAAGGAAGGAAGGAACAGGAAGCCTCACACAGGACAGTCTGTCTCCTGTGCTTCACAGCCCAATTGCCAAGGTTTTCTGGAAGGATCCACAGAACAGCTGAACCGGTTTTCTGTGTACCCCTAGTCTGTCTGCTTAGGCCCAGGTTGCCAGGACTGACTTCTTGGTTAGAAACCAGCCTATTAGTTTATGCTAAAAGTGTATAAACAAGACTGCCCATTCTCAGAGTTTCATAGGTTTTGTTTGTTTTTTTTTTCCCCTTCTCTTCTATTTTAAATCCTCCTTACACTGTTGTTCCTTGACAATGGTCTATGGCTATCTGCCTCATGTTGGAGTGTATTAGTCTGGGTTCTCTAGAGGAATAAAACCAATATGATTGATTGGTTATAAGGAATTGGCTCACATGATTATGGAGGCTAAGTCTAGACCCAAAAGAGCCGATGGTGTCATGCCAGTCCAAGTCTGAAGGTCTGAGAAGCAGGAGAGCCATTGGTTCCAGTTCAAGTCTGAAGACAAGAGAAAACTGATGTCCCAGCCTGAAGACAGACAGAGAGAAAGAATTTTTTGTTACTCAGCTTTTTAGTCTAGTTAGGCCTTCAACTGATCGGACGAGGCCCACCCGCACTGGGGAGGGAATGTGGTCTACATTTACTTGGTCTACATTTGAGTTTAAGCTCATCCAGAAACACCACCCCTCTGACCCAATACACCCAGAAATAATGTTTAACTGGGCACCTGTGACCCAGTCAAGCTGACACGCAAAATCAACCATCACAGCGAGCAAATGTGCATGCAAATGTCTAACCCGAATGTGTCTGGGTCCTTCTTCTGTTGCTGAGTAAATAGCTGTTGACTGTTGGATGGATGACTAGTTGCTCCAAGGGGCATCTGTGTTAGTCACCAGATACTGTTAGGATGTGGGATTTGGGACTGACAACCTCGGGGTAGGCTGGGGGTAGACCTGGTCCCAGGAGCTGGTCTGTCTCTGTACTGATTTGAATAGTGTACCCTAAAAATTCATGTCCTCCCAGACCTAAGGATGTGGCCTTATTTAGAAATAGGATCTTGGCAGAGGTAATTAAATTAAGATCATACTGCGTTGGGCTTCCCTGGTGGCGCAGTGGTTGAGAGTCCGCCTGCTGATTCAGGGGACACGGGTTCGGGCCCCGGTCCGGGAAGATCCCGCATGCCGCGGAGCGGCTGGGCCCGTGAGCCATGGCCCACAGCAGTGAAAGGCCTTGGTGCCGCAAAAAAAAAAAAAAAAAAAAAAAAAAAAAAAAAAAAAAAGATCATACTGGGTTAGGGTGGGTCTAAATCCAACAACAGTCCTTGTAAGAAGAAGATGCACAGATATGCAGAAAGAAGAAGGCCATGTGAATCCGGAGACAGAGGCTGGAGCGATGCAGCCACTGGAATGCCAGGAGCCACCAGAAGTTGGAAGAGGCAGGGAAGGATTCTCCCCTTGAGTCTTTGAAGGGAGCATGGCTCTGAGACACCTTGATTTTGTACTCCAGCCATCTGAACTGTGAGATAATAAATGTCTGGGGTTTTTTTTTTGTTTTATTTTTTTATTAGGTCCCATTTGTTTATTTTTGTTTTTATTTCCATTTCTCTAGGAGGTGGGTCAAAAAGGATCTTGCTGTGATTTATGTCATATGTCTGTTGTTTTAATCCACCTGGTTTATGGTAATTTGTTTTGGCAGCCACAGGAAACTAACACAGTCTCTGTCTTGGATAAGCAGCCACTGGGTCTTTCTGCCTCTCAAGGCTGATTGCCTGGCACTGCTCCTCTGTCTGGAGCACTCGAATCCCCTCTGATGGACCTGTCCCCTTAACTCTAAATGCTCAGGCCCCGTTGGGCTTTGGTAGACCCTCTTATTTTTTCATTTCCCTGTTGCTTACTGGGCCAGGAGGTTCAGATTAACTCTGAGGAATTCATTTGCATTTTAGATAAGAAAGGCCGGTTTACGTGGGATGGCTGCAGGGGGAGCTGACAGGGGAGCTGAAATCCAATCCTTCTGGGCTGCTGACTCAACGAAGCCTTTCTTCCACTGGGGCACTGCTGGGTGAGACCCTGTGACCTGGGGGGTTTCTGGTGCCCGTCCTGCAGGAGAGGTCGCACACAATTCACTGCAGTTTGCAGGCTTCCTGGCCCTCCCTGAGTGTAAAGGGTTTTGTTATCTTTTTCTAATTATAAAATAGATGCATATTCATTGAAAACAATTCAGACAATAAGTAAAAGTATAAGGTGGCAAAAATGACCCTTAATATCTTCCTACTGAACCATTATTAACATTGTGTCAACTCTTCTCCATTCTTATTTACGTGTTTATGGACAGATACACACACGCCCTTTTTCTTTGTTTATATGTTTGATTTACATTTTATTTTATTCATTTATTTGTTTGGCTGCGCCACTCGCCACTCGGCTTGAGGGATCTCGGGTCTCTGACCAGAAATTGAACACAGATCATGGCAGTGAAAGCCCGGAATCCTAACCACTAGACCATCAGGGAACTCCCTGCATTTACATTTTTTAAGAATGATGTGCACTGGACATACTGTTTTATAAGCTGCTTCTTCACTTCATAACACTGTGTACATCTTTCCACACCTATCATTATGAGCTGATATGGACATTTTATTATTTTTTTTCCCTGAAGTATAGTTGATTTACAATGTTGTGTTCGTTTCTGGTGTACAGCAAAGTGACTCAGTTATACTATGGACAATTTATTTTATTTTATTTTATTTTTAGATGTTGGGGGTAGGAGTTTATTTATTTATTTATTTATTTTTGCTGTGTTGGGTCTTCGTTTCTGTGCGAGGGCTTTCTCTCGTTGTGGCAAGCGGGGGCCACTCTTCATCGCGGTGCGCGGGCCTCTCACTATCGCGGCCTCTCTTGTTGCGGAGCACAGTCTCAGTAGTTGTGGGGAGCACAGGCTCCAGACACACAGGCTCAGTAGTTGTGGCTCACGGGCCTAGTTGCTCCGCGGCATGTGGGATCCTCCCAGACCAGGGCTCGAACCCGTGTCCCCTGCATTGGCAGGCAGATTCTCAACCACAGCGCCACCAGGGAAGCCCTGCTGTGGACATTTTAAATGACTGCCTCGTTGCTGGCACCTCCTCCCCTGGACATGCCCCTGCTGTGGTCATGCAGGTTAGAGTGGGCAGGTGGGAAGGACAGAGGCTTACCTGGCTGAGGATGAGGGTGGGGTTCCTGCCCCGACGCAGACACTATTAAATTGCTTTTCCTTGTGACTTTGTTTTTCTAGACATTGAATGTGCGTAAAGATCTATGTTGTTGCCCTAATCAGATCTCACCACGGTGTAGAAATCAATGAGAGGTAGCTTTTAGGCTATTAGGTAGAGCCCTGAATTATGAATTAAAATCCTGAAATGAAAGCAAGATTTTCGGGGTGCCTGTTCCTTTTTCCCTGTGGGACCTTGGGGAAGGATTAAGAGATGCAGTCATCTACAGGTGTGTTGTTTACTGTTGAGCTGGCTCAAAAGGTTTGTTTATGTATCTGCTGATGAGCAGGTACGAGTGGGTACACCTCTGGACCCTGGAGCCTACCGCCTGTGTTTCCAACCTCAGCTCTGCCTACTCAATGAGTAAACAGGTAAGTTACCTGGCCTTGCTTTGCTTTAGTTTCCTGGGGCCGCTGTGACATATGACCACAAACTGGGTGGCTTAAAACAGCAGAAATGTATTCTTATAGTTCTGGAGGCCAGAAGTCCAAATCAAGGGGTCAGCAGGATGTGCTCCCTCTGAAGTGTCCAGGGCAGGATCCTTTCCTGCTTTCTCCAGCTTCCCGTGGCAATAAGCAGTCCCTGCCTTTCCTTGGCGGTCGCTGTGTCACTCTAATTTCTGCCTCTGTCATCACGGGGCCTTCTCACCTCTGTGTGTCTGCGTCCAAATCTCCTTCCTTTTTCTCTTATCAGCCACCAGTCATTGGATTGAGGGCCCACCCTTATCTAGTAAGCCTTCTCTTGATTTTACATCTACCAAGACTCTATTTCCAACTAAGGTCACATTCTGAGGTTCCAGGTGGACATAAATTTTGCGGGGGACACGATTCAACCCACTATACCCATCCTTTAGGAGGACATGTAGTTTGTAATCTGAGGAATTTGTTAATACATATATATACCACTTAGAACAGCAGCTGGCCTGATGAAGCCCTCACAATGGCGGTCATTATGATGCAAGAGACCTTTGAAAAGGCTCTGAGGAAAGATTATGTATAAATGCCCAGTGAAGTACACTTCCCAGCCAAGCAAGCCCCCTCCCTTTGCCCCCGCCCCTCTTTTTGAGCCTTTCTGTCTCCTATGCCAAAATATCAAGTTTTCCGCTTGCAATCCTTCCATTCAAGAATGGTTTATCTAGCCATTTGTTTATGTGTGGAAAATGCATAAAAATTTATAAAATAAACCCATTTACTTCCAGACGAAAGTTAGCGTTTTTGCCCGGAGTGAATTTTTGTGGCCGAGTTACAAAATTCCGAAAATAAGGGTTTCTAATGAAACGGCGCTACCCTTTAATGGATCTCACTGCCCTCACTGTAATAAAGAATGTACAATGTTTGGCATGATATACTCTGGAAAAATCGCCTAATGTGTAATATGAGTGATCTCCCTCTTTGTGAGCCAAGCTCTGTTTCCATTTTGTCGGGTAATTCAGCTCAACAAATATTTATGGAGCAACTACTGAGTCTCCGGCGCTGGGCCGGGCGGTGGGGAAGTACAGACAGCATTAGTGAGGGGTACGGTTTTGTAGGTAACAATGGCCTCTTGACCGGGTACGTGTTGAACACTGTTTTAAGGGCCTTATGTACCCTTATATCCTAACAGGGCCCCGTGAGGGAGGCACGTGTCTGTAACCCCATTGACAAAGGGCACACTAGAGGTACAGGGAGGCCCAAGTGATTTGCCCATCATCATGCAGACGGCAGGTGCAAAGTCAGGGTTCATTCACATCCAGGCAGTTGGGGTCCAGAGTTCATGCTCTTAACCACCGTCCTGGGAAACCTCCACCAACAGGTGCCATGTAGTGGGGTAAGTTCAGTGCCCAGGGGTTATGGAAGCCCATGGGAGGGAGGGCACAGTCTGGGAGGGCCAGAGAATGCTTCTTGGAGGGGCGTCCTTGCAGAGACTTGTAGCTAGGGCTGACAAAGGAGAGAGGGGACGAGCAGGCACAGTCCCTGAGCTTGGAAACAGCCTGGTGTGTACACACGTGTGTCAGGTGTTGCTGGAGCCGCATCACAGGAGACAGAGCATCAAGAGATGAATCCAGAGATGTGGAGCAGGGATCGGCTTGAGGAATAGCATGGACGCTGCCCTGAGGAACGTGGGGGTTCTCCTGCATGTGGAGGAAGAAAGGCCTGGACCAGGGTTTTAGGGAGAATGGCACACAAATCTGCCTATTATGTTTCTTTGTTATAACTGGAGTGTTTCAGGACATGTCACCTGGCTGTTCATTTCAGAATTGGGAAGAAAAAAGGAATATGTGGGAGGGGGAAATACAGGCTACCATCTCAAAATTCCATCTAACCTGTTATCCTTCTGTCTCATTGGATATATTGGTATCCATTTCATCTTTCAGCCCCAAAGGTCTGAATCTTACCAGTTTTTTGCTGAGAACAAGATATTCCTGGTGACACAGTAATATCAATGAACATTTCTGAATGCTTCCTATGCACCAAGCACTGTTGCAAATGTTTTACATGTTTCAGTTCATTTAAGCCTTACCAGGAGTCTAGGAGGTAGGTCCTATTGGTATTCTCATTCTTAGATGAGGAAATCTGAAGTACAGGGAGTTTCCTCAGTATCATGACCTTGTAAGGGGTTGAGCCAGGAGTTGAACCCAGCAAATGGCTCTGTCATCCGGCTCCATCATTCTCACATGAATGGGATTTCCCCTTAGCATAGCATAGCCCACACCATCAGTGGGCTTCAGGTGTGCTATGGATGAATTGTGCCCCCCCAAATTCATGTGTTAAGCAATAATCCCCCAATGTGATGGGGCCTTTGGGAGGTGCTTAGGGTTAATGAGGTCATGAGGGTGGGGCCCCATGATGGGGTAAGTGCCCTTCTAAGTAAAACACCAGAGAGCTTGTTTCCTTCCTCTCTGTGCCATATGAGGACACAAAGAGTAGGAAGCCATCTACAAGCCAGGAAGAAGACCCTCACCAAGAACCTGACCACCTTGGCATCCTAATCAATTTCCAGCCTCCAGAACTGGGAGAAGTAAAGGTCTGTTGTTTAAGCCCCCAAGTCTGTGGTATCTGTTATGTCAGCCTGAGCTGACTGAGACCAAGTGTGCCAAGATATTGAATCTAGTTGTCCTCAGAGGGGGTGGAAACGTACACCTGCTGTGTTGCTTCTGGGTCAATGGTGGACCCCAACGAGTCAGCTGATATGATCTGTGTGTGTGAGCCATGGCAAGATAACGGCAGTGCTATATTGTGTCCTGCTTTGGCATGAAGAGTGCTCTTAAAAGCCCATGAAAACTGGTACCCTTGGAAGTGTGCATCTTGGGACAGACACTCAGAGACTGGGATCCAGCTCTGCCACTCACAGGCTCTGCAAAACCCCAGGCATATTTGATGTCTCTGGACCTCGATCTTCTCACCTGTAAAATGGGGGTAATAATACTTACCTCTCAGCATTGATATGACATTTACGTGAGATACCGTAGTAAAGTGCCCGGCACCTGTTGAGTGGTTAGTAATGGTGGGTGGAACATTAATATAGAATTGGCTCTTCAGTACCTAGCTCAGGCATCCCCTCATCTTGAAAGCTCTCCCCTCTCGGTCCCCTCTGTGCCTCACACGTGCTGATGGTGGCTCCTTATGTTACGTTCGTGTTACTCACTGACTTTGTCCACCTGCCTCTTGGATACACAGAAGATCCTTTTGGTACAAACTGCTTACGGTAGCAGCAGAGGGATGGGAGAAGGGCTGTGGATGGGTGTGAGGTGACAGAAGGAAGGTCATGTCAGAATGAGGCAGAAGGTCACACAAGGGCGCCCCAGGTGTCTGGGAGAAGAGGAGAAGAATGGGCAGGGTTGCTGGTTGTGTAGGAGGAAGGTTCAGGCAGGTGGTTTTGGGGTGTGGAGAGCTGGGACACAAGTGCACCCCTGCAGGGTTTTAAGTAGGGAGTGGCTTGTTCAGATTTGCTAAAGTCTAGATGGGAGCCCTGACTGCAGCGTGGAGATGCCCCAGCATGAGTGAGCCTGCAGAGAAATGGGGAGCCTGGCAGGGCAGGGGCTGGCCATGACCTGTGGGCCTCGGGGACTGAGCCGAACCATCTGGCTGGCTCAGAAGTTTCAGCTAGAGGATCAGGGTTGTTAATAACCTCACAGGCAGACAACGTGGTCCCTGGACCCTCTCCAGAGACCTGACCCTTCTCCCCTGTCCCCAAGGGTGCAATGGGGAAGCTGGTGCTGGAGTTGGGAGGCTTTCTTCCATTTTTTGTCCCATGATCAGTAGGTCTGCTGATAAGCGAGGATTATTAATTAAAGGGATAAAGCGTGTGCTTCCAAGGGTGATTACCCTTACTGTAAATCAGACTTAATGGTGGCAGAAATTCATTAGGGATTCATTTCCTAATGAAAACGAATTGGTTCCAGCAGATGTCAGACGCAGCCGTGACTGTAATTCTAATTCCAGGCTCTGGGAAGGGAAAGTGTCCAGGACCAAGGAATCTGGGCACCCTTCTCAGAACTTTGGGCATTAGCAGTGCATCCAGTGCGGGGTGGCCACTTGGAAGTGGCCTTCTCTTGGTGACCTCCAAGACCTTGCTCTTTATGTGCCTTGTTCCAGGAATGGTGGTCCAGATACCTCTTCGCTGGAACTTTACTTCCCTTGGAAGTCTTCCCTGACTGCTCCCGGGCAGGGTGGGGGCCCCTCTGGGCTCATGAAACTCTCACCACATTGTGGTGCCCTTGGGGGGCAGGCACTGGCTTAAATCCATCTCTGCTTCCCCATCGCCTGGCACATAGTCGGTGCTCCAGGTGAGGGAGGAATTAATGATGAGTGAGCATGGCGGGGGTGGGTTGATGAAGGCATCTGATGTGGCTGGACCTGCCGCAGACGTTTTACTTGGAACTTGGGCGCCAGAGAGGAACCCCTGGGACAGACACGGTAGGGCCCTTGGTTGCCTGGAACATTGGGCCTCCCCATGAGGACCAATGGGAGTCCAGGTTCCTCCCCAAGGCACACGGGTGCCTGGACTAGGTGGTCCCGGTCCTGTGGAATTCACAGAAGATTACAAGGCAGCAGGAGGTCAAGGTCCCACGTGCCTGCTGCTAAGCCTGTATTTCCTCACCTGTAAGATGGGATAACAGTGGTTGCTGTGAAGAGTAAATGAACTAATACGCCTCAAGGTCAAGTGCTTAGTGCCAAGCATTCAGCAAATGTTAGCCATTATTATGATTATTTTGCTGAACTGATGAGGCTGAATCGCCAAACTTGTGACCAGGAGGAGAGCAATTGTTATTTGTCCATGAAGACCCACGCCCAGCATGGCAGACCAGACCTCAGAAGGATGCGGCGAGGTGTGGATGGGAAGGAAAAGGAGGAAGAAAGAACAAGTGGGGGTCTAGAAAGGCCTGTCCTGGGGAAGGGCAGTATATACCGAGTGAGCAGGGAGGAAGGACAGAGGGGGCTTGGGCCGCACTGCCCTCCGGGGTAGTGTGGTCAGGAAGTCAGCTCAGGGGGTGGGAGAATCGTCCCCAATGTACCACGTGGCCCTCTGTGTCTCCTCTCTCCAGCCAAGTGCTTGCAAGGTGAGTTGGGCCAGGTTTGGGTCCTCTTCTGGTCCTAGGTTGAGCCACCTCCCTCTGGACATTCAGCCAAGACCCAGGCCCGGCTGTCAGCTTGCTTCCCTGCCACCTGGAAACCTGGCCAGCTGGCCTCTAAGGAGGCAGACTCTCTGCAGACAGGGGGCTGAACTCCCAGGGGAAAGAGAGTCTTTTCTCATACCGTGTTTTGTTGGCGGGAACAGGAGTTGCTGTTTGGGTCCTTGGGAACTGGCAAGGCCTCTTAGGACTTTCATCTGTAAGAATCTATTAACGTTTAGAAACACACATTTCCTTTGGTCCTGCCATCCCACACTGGGAATCTCCCCTGCAGAAACGAAAGCCCTAGAATGTAAGGCCATAGGAACAGGATGTTTATTGTCGCTTGTTTGTGGTGGCAAAAGCCTGGAAGAAATTGGAAAGTCCATCGGGACTAGAAAGGTTGAAGAAGTTAATCATATACATCTTTTTGGAATATCAACCTTTTAAAAATTAGATTTCTGGGCTTCCCTGGTGGCGCAGTGGTTGGGAGTCCGCCTGCCAGTGCAGGGGACGCGGGTTTGAGCCCTGGTCCGGGAGGATCCCACATGCCGCGGAGCAACTGGGCCCGTGAGCCACAGCTACTGAGCCTGTGCTCTAGAGCCTGCGAGCCACAGCTGCTGAGCCTGCGTGCCGCAACTACTGAGGCCCGTACACCTAGAGCCTGTGCTTAGCAACAGGGGAGGCCGCTGCAGTGGGAAGCCCGAGCACCGCAACGAAGAGTAGCCCCTGCTCGCCGCAACTAGAGGAAGCCGGCACGCAGCAACGAAGACCCAACGCAGCCAAAAAAACATAAAAAGTAAAATAAAAATTAGATTTCTATGTAGTGATCTGGGGTGCCATCCTTGATATATTGTTAAGTAAAAAACAAACAAAAATTCCAATTTGACCAGTATTGTGACTTGGGCAATGGCATAAAAAGTTAATTTAAAAGTCCTATGTTGTGTGTCTGTATGAGTCTGCCTGAGTTTGCTTAACAAAGCACCATGGACTGGGGGCTTAAACAAGAGACATTTATTTTCTCATAGTTCTGGAGGTTGGATGTCCAAGATCAAGGTGTTGGCAAGATTGGAGGCTGGGAGTGGCTTGGTGTCTCTAGATTTTGGGTGAGTACATGGCAGGAAGATACTAGGGAATGAGACTGTAAGGGGATTGGGGCCAGGTAGCATAGATCCTTTCATTAAAAAAATAAGACTCGGAGAGAGGACATGCAGATAACCCTTCCAACAGCCTTTCCCATTTTACCTCAATGAGCTCTTACAATTCGGTGAACTAGTATTATTGCCATTGTGCAGATGAGGAAACTGAGGTATGCAAAGGTTAAGTGACTTCCTAAAAGTGGCTCAGCTAGTTAGCTGTAGAATGAGAATTCCAAGCCAGGCAGCTGTGTTCCAGAGGCTCTTTGCCTGACTGCCTCTGTACCGAGGAGTCTGTGCTATTCTCAGGGATGACCTTGACCAGCATTTTTAAGCCCCACAGCAGCAGGGGCTCCATCTGCTGTGTTTTGGTGGCACTCCTAGTATGCAGTCTGAGCCTGATACCTGGCAGAGACTGGTTCCATTCTTCAGACTTGGGAGAACAAATGAACTTTGGGAGACAGGCAGGCGGTGCTATCCCACGTAACAGATGAGGAAACTGAGGTTTGGGCTGATTATCCCCCAAGGTCATCCAGGTGACTCCACAGCTGGGATTCCTCCCCTTCACCTATGCATGCTTCCTCACAGGCCTCACAGCAACCCCGTAACAGCAGGGGTATTTATTCCCCTTCGAGGTGGGGAAACTGAGGGCCTGAGAAGCGAGGAGCCTGCCTGACCTCTCACAGTAAACAGAAGCAGAGAATACTCTAGTTCAGGATGCTGGGTCTCACCTAATCCCTCAGAGGCACGCGGTTCTCACGACACATCTGGATGTGGTTGGCAAAGGCCCCTCGTGCGGACGGTTTCCTTTCCGAGTGCCTCTTTATAGACTTGTAATGAAATTCTCTTGTGCTTTGCGGATCCCGGCTTGCCGCTGTAAAGATAATTCCTTCTCCAAGTGGAAGACAGAGGCTCTTTGTTTGCTCTCCTAACAGCAGTAGAGACAGGTGTACCTCTCTTAGACACCTTCATCGCCGTTTGAAAACGAATCCTTCCATAGTGGGGTTGGGGTAAGGATAGCAATTGTAGCGGGAGAAACACTGTGCTGTGTGTTTTCGCTGCGATCTCGTTGAACACTCCTGACATCTCTTCTGGGTCAGTATTACTCTCTCCTTTTAATGGAAGAAAAGACTGAGGTTCATAGAGGAGGTCGTTCCTGCCCACGGGCAGGTGCTAAACAACTGACAGCGGCAAGACTTGCTGTTTGAATCTATCTTGAACCTTGCCCTCCTTAGCTGTTTTCTCTGTGGCCCCTGCCTGAGTCCAGGATCCTTGCCATCTTTCTATTGGACCAGCTCACATCCGAGGCTCTGGGCCTCGAATCTTGCCCCTTCTCCTCACTGCCTCCAGCTTTTTCCTAAACCACTAACTTCTTCAGCCGTTTCCCTGCTTAAAACACCACCAAGTCCCGACTGGCCTCGGGAGAAAATTCAGTTCATCAGCTCCACTTGGAACACTTTTTAAAATGAGTTTTCATAGGAGTCGTCCTTTGCGAGAGAGGACTTCGGACAGGACAGAGACAATATGGTGGACCAATAACAACAACAGGTAGAGTGGGATCGCAGATTTACACACCACCCCTCACACAGGTCAAGGAAATGCAGCTTCTGTATTTTCTAGAAATGACCTAACCTGTGCTGTTGGGTAGCAGCAGAAAGGGGAGAGGGACCCCCAGTTTGATAGTCCTGGGATCTCGGTCTCTTCCACAGTTACAAGTCTCCTCAGTAACAGATCTCTTTCAGGTACGTGCTCAGACTTTCCGTGTCTCCTTTCTTTGCGTCTTCAAGGGTTGAGGGTGAAGCTTCCATGACCCTATGGAGGCAGGTTGGTTGGGGTGTCCCTGGGTCTTGGCTCTGTGGTGGCATCTCCAGTTTGGGCTGATCTGGTCCTTGGGCCCCTGTGTGGGATCTAATGAGGGTCAGCTGGGCCCAGCTGGCCTCTGGGGCAGCCTCTGAGCACTCATTGCTAATGGTCTTGGCTATGTACTTACTTCTGCTCTCAAAGTCTCTGCCTTCTGTGGCTCCTTCCTTCCGACTTGAGCCTCTCCTGGTCCCCTCAGGGGACCTTTTAGCCTCTCGCCAAGGCATTTGGAAACCTCTGGGTGCTCTGTTGATCATGGAGAATGAGCAGTGCCTCCTTAGGGTCATGTAACCAGACATGTCCTCTGTCGATGCTTCCCTATTGCCCTGGACCACCATGTTGGTTGTTGGACCACATGCAATGCGCAGCTACTCCTAGAGCCTTCCAGCCTCCTCTGGCTCTGCCTGGGTGAGCAGGTCGTGAAGCTGAGGCTCTCTGGTTCCTCCAAATTAAGTGGACATTTCTACCTCAAGGGCATGGGCATATCGCTTCTCTGTCCCACCTCCTTCTCTCTCCTCTTCGAGAGCCAGATGGATTTATTTCAGTCTCCTTCCTGTCTAGTAGGGACTCCCCTCTGTCCATCCCTCTTCACTCCAAGGTGGCATTCTTGTTCTCCTATTTCCTGGGACCCTGAAGTAGAATGGCTAGCAGAAAATGAGATTTATAGTAAGGTAGAGGAGATGAAAATATATATCTGTATAATATAAACAAATATTATTCATGTCACAGTAAATGAAATGAACACTTGGGCTTCTCAGTAGCCCTGTAAGCCTTTTTTTTTCGGTGGGGGTGGGCGGTGCCGTGCCGTGCGGCTTGTGGGATCTTAGTTCCCCTACCAGGGATGGAACCCGGGCCCTCAGCAGTAAAATTGTGGAGTTCTAACCACTGAACCACCAGAGAATTCCCCCCCGTAAGGCTTAAAGATAAGGGAACGGGCTCTTAGAGGTGAGGTGATCTCTCAAAGCCAAACAGAGAAATAGTGAAGAGTCTGAAATCGACCTGGGGACCTTGACTCCCGGGTCAGTGCTTGTTCCACTAGACAGTGACAAAGAGTTACGGGGTGTCATGGAGGGCACAGACTTTGGAGTCAGACAGACCTAGGTATGAATTCTGGTCCCCCAATTCTGGTAAATGACCTTGGGGAAGCTACTTAACTTCACTAAGTCTGTTTCTTCAACCCAAAATTGATGGTATTAATACTTAACTTTCAGTTTTGTTGTCACAAATAAATAGAATGATGTAAAGGACAGGCTACATGTTTAGTTAGGATGCATTTGGCTGCAAGTAAAAGAACACCGCTCCTCAACTGGCTTAATCAATAATTAACTTATTATCTCACATAAAAGGGAGTCTGAGAATAGGGTTGTTCCAGGGTTGGCTAAACAATGTCAACAAAGACTGGGTTCTCTCCATCTTGCCTCTTCGCTCTCCATCCTCAGCGTTTTCACTAGGTCCCCTCATAGTTGCAAGATAGCTGCTACAGCTCCAGACATCAGATTCTCACATACCCATGTCCAGAGGCAGAAGTAGGACATTTTTTCTTCCCTCGTGCATGTCTTCTGAAGAGTAAAGAAATCTTTCCCAGATGACCCCCATCAGTCTTCCACTTACATTTTATTTGTCAGAACAGATCACATATTATTCTTGGTACCTACAGCTGCATAAGAAATCATCCCAAAATTTAGTGACATAACTACAACGATCATTTATTTGGCTTACAAATCTGCATTTGGGGAAGGGCAACTTGACTTTGCTCCGTGCCTAAGCTGGGGTGGCTCCACTGGAAGCTAGAGAATCCAGTTTCAAGATGGCTCCTTCACATAGCTGGCAAGTTGGTGCTGGCTCTTGGCTGGGAGCTCAGCTGGGGCTGTGGGCCTGGGACCTTGAGTCCTCTGCATTGTGGACCTCTCCATGGGCTGCTTGGGTGTCCTCACAGTATGGTAGCTGTGTTCCAAGAACAAGCCTCCCAAGAGAACCGGGTGGAAACTATATTACCTACGACTTAGCCTTAGACGTCACATAGCATCTTTCTGCCGCAGACGCAATCCCACCCAAATTCAGAGGGAGGGTACCTAGACCCCTGCCTGTCAACGGGAGGAGTGTCAAAGTCATATATTCAGAAGAGCACATGGGATGGATTATATATGGGTGCAGCCATTTTTGGAAAATACAATTTGCCGAAATACACATGCTTACCTATTAACTAATCAATAACAAGGAGGATGAGACCGCCATGTTTGGCTCAGACCTATCTGGATTTGTGAGAGTGGTGATGGGGCAGGGCATTGGCCAATATGGAAAAAACAGGAAACTGCAGTTAGCTAGGCAACCCAAAGTATTGCATTGGGGGCAGCTCAACAGATGATAAATGTTACTATCATCGGTCATCTAGTTCTAAGACTAGGTGGATATATATGGAGAATCCTCTGTGCAGCTAGTCAGAGCAGAAATGTCCTCCAGAAAGAGTTTCTTGAGGGCAGCTGTACAAGCTGAGCTGACTTTCCTCGCTAAGCTCCCTGCCCCATTATGAGCTACCTTCATGGCTTGACTTTCCCTCATGCTGGAAGGGCTAACATTTTATTGGTATGGAACATTCCAGCAGGGCAAGTTAGTGGTGAGTTGAGCCTTTTCTGAGGCCATTGTTCCTTCATGCCTGTCTATTTCCTTGTAGCTGTTTTTGGGTGTTAGAAAATTGGATTAAGCTTCAATCGCATTTTCCCCTAAACACAAAAGTCCAAAATTAGTAGCACATTTCTAACAGACCTCACTTCAAGCCACATCAAATTAACTAGAGTCGTTTTAAAAATGGTCCTGTATATATCGCGCAGCGTGGATTGGAAAGGTTTATGAAGTGAGGTATGTTTGTAAATACTGGAAAGCTCAAAATTGTTTTGACCTTGTGATATTTGAACCATTTTCTTGTAAACTGCATTCAACTTGGAATTGACATCCTGTGGATTTATAGCCCTTTTCCCCTCTACATATTGCTTTGGAATTTTATTACAAGCTCGTTTGATGATACTTTGTTTTTATAAACCTTGATGTTATCCAAAGTTGCATAAGATCAAAGGATATTGAAGATAGAAACCTCCTTTGAGAGCTCCTATTCAGCCCTCAGAACTCGCTCGTTTTAGGGTTGAGGAAATTGAGGCTCAAGGAGGTGAAATAAGTTATTTAAGCCACATAGAATGTGGGTGTCTGGGCTAAAAGCTGAATCCAAGACTCCTGGATACAGATCGGGTGCATTCTGGACTAGAATGAACACATACATTGAAGGGACATAGGCAGCCTGAACTCTGCACTGAGCTACCTCTCTTAGCAGCTGTGTGACCTTGGTTATGTCGCTAACCTCTCTGAGCCTCGGTTCCCCCGCCCCTGTGAAGTGGGGATATATGTCCTTATCAGGGTGGTTGCAAGAATTAAACAAGATGATAACAAGCATGAAACAGAGCCCAAGACCTGGTTCACAGGAGGTGCCTGCTTCCCTGTTCTTTCCCTTTTCTAAATGGCTCCTTGTCTAGTACTTATCCTGCTGAAACAGTCTTGGGGGTGAGGAGATGCAGGGGGCGTGGGCCTGGTGGCAGTGGGGGAGAAGGAGGTCTCAGGGGGCCGAGAAGAAGTGAGGGATCCTAGGAGATGGTGTTTGTTACCCAAGGGCTGCAACTCAGGTGGAGGATCCGTGGCTGGCAGGGAGAGTAGATGGTGCCCCTTTGCACCTTTGCTACAGGAAAGCTTTTGCCATCTACTCACCTCTCAAGCTTTGACTCCAACATCACTTCCCTATGAAGTCTTCTCATCCTTCTCTCCTCTGTGCTCCTCCAGCTCTGAGCTCTGGCTTAGGGACGGTGTTTGTCCGTCTGTCACTAGAGAGGCTGAACCAAGGAGCAGTTCGTGTCCTTTCGTTTCACAGGGAGTCTCGATATGGGCAGTCCTGGCGGGGGCAGCAGCTCAGTGATGTTCCCAGGGACCCCGGCTCCTCCCCCAACACCATCTCCAGTGCATGGCAATCATTAACGTGGTTACTTCCTGGTTACAGGATGGGCGTTCCACCCCAAGTCTCCCACTGGAGTTTCAGGAAAAGGAAGAAGGAAGCGACAGTAGAGAAGGATGTACAAGCTTTCCTAGGAATCCTTAGCAAGCTCTGCTTACATGTACTGGTAGATTAAAGATATCCATGAATTCTTTGCTACTCCCCTCGGTGAGGGATAGGGTCTCTGTGTTCTCGCCTTGAAAATGAGCAGGCTCAGGGGCTGCTTGAGCAATAGAGTACGGCAGAAGTGGTGCTGAGCTAGTTTCCAGGTCGAGGCTTTAAGAAAGTGGCAGCTTCTGTTCCCTAGCTCTTGGAATCCTCTCTCTCGGAACCAGGCCACCATGCTGCAAAGAAGCCCAAGTCACCCCATGGGGAAGGCCATGTGAAGAGGAACTGAAGCCCCCAGCCCACAACCAGCACCAACTTGCCAGCCATGTGAGCGAACCGTCTTGGAAGTGGATCCTCCAGCCCCAGCTGAGCTGCCCCTGCTGATACCACTGGAGCAAAGATGAGCCCTGCCCACATTCAGATCATAAAGGAAATAGATAACGGTTGCTGTGTTAAGTCACCAGGTTTGGGGTTGGTTTTTCTGCACTGCAATCGATAATCAGAATATGTGCCATTGGCCAGCAGGCTGTCACGTGGGGACCTCTAACTGCAAAGGAGTCTGGGAAATGTGCAGGCACGTTGACACCTAGAGAGAAAAATCAGGCTTCTCTTACTAAAGAAGAGACCAGGCAAGAGAGTAGGCAGTTGGCATTGCTAAACTGGCATGTGTAATGTTTCATCAACTTCATGGTTGACGTGCCTGTCATCTCTATCTCTCTTGTCTCCACTTAAAAAATTTGTTTACCCCATAAATCATGCACTCCACATGCAAAGAGCAGGCACTCCATATATATTTCTAAATTATATATGTATAATAACTGTAAATGTATAATGAATGTTATAAATCTTACAGTAAAATTTCACAATGGATTTTTAAAAAATACTAAACAAGATTTCTTAAAAGTATATTTTTGTTCTCTTCATTCCCAGTGCTAAAACAAAAATTATTAATAATGTTTTGGATGCTTTTTAAAAAACATCCCTTACTCTGTGAAATCTGTAGTTAATATCTCCAGGCGCAATATATAATCATTCAGAGAAGTTTGTTGCTAATGATAGCAGCTGTAGATCCATAGTTAGCTTGTTTTCCTGATGAATTTCTCTCAATCTCTCTCTCTCCCATTTCCTTTGCCTCTGATTAGATGTCAGGGTTTTTAGCTAAGAGATGACAGAGAGCTCGTACTTGGAGGAGGAGCAAGTTTTCTGCTGTTTTCTGGCCCACTCAGCCTTACCTGTTGAGTGTTGTCTGCAATCGGTGGATTCTCCGCAGGAATTTTGTTCAGCTATGTGTGCTTGTTAAAGTTCATGTAATTAGCAAGATAATATGAAGTTGCAAACCTACTTTACCTGGTGCAGGTAACTACACTGTACCGGACAGGCCAATGGAAGAGCCGGAATCACCACGAATCCCCCCACCATCCGCACCCTCCAGCCCCGGCATATTCCACCACGTGATGACTGGTTCTCCCTCTTTCTGCGGGATGCTCACGTGGACCCACCAGACACAGGTGGACTCCTGGGCACCAGCATCAGTCCACATAATAAATGCAGCAGAGCTTAATTTCCTGAGTCCTGCTAACTATTAGATAAGAAGAAATAGAAGTAGCAATTCTTACCCATTTTCTTACATCCTAGTGCCACTGTGCACAGCCCCAGGTATGCATTTTCCCCACTTCGGAGAACATCAGCCTCTTAGGGTGTGAGCTTCTTGTGGGCAAAACTTATGTCTTGCACATCTCTGAATCCCCAGTGTCTGGGGCTGTTCCGGCACCAAGAAGTTCCTAGCTCAGTGTTTACTGAATGAATGAATGAATGAATGAATGAACAGGATCGGTCTATGAGTAGCAGGGCCCCGAGCTCTAGGACAGGGCTCAGGGGTGGAATTCTGGAGCCTGGGCAGGCTGTCAGATTCAGGGACGTACTACTCTGAAACCCACTTCATTCGTTCCTGCCTAGTCTTTCCATCTGTTAACAGAGAATTGGAATAATAGCACGTTCATACCCATTGTCCACAGGAGTTCACGAGATGATGCATGAAAGAATGAGTGAGACTCTTGCAGGGCCTGACAGCATAGTTGTTCACCCAGGGTATGTTCCTTTGCCTGGAAAACGAAAGTAAGACAGAGTGGCAAGGCCATTGCCTGGAGGCAGCTGGAGTGTCTGTGTTGGTTTCCCATTGCTGCTATACCAACATAAATTTATTGTTTTACAGTTCTGGAAGTCAGAAGTCCCCTGTGGGTCTCACTGGGCTAAAGTCAAGATCTGGGCAGGGCTGATTCCTTCTGGAGGCTCCAGGGGAGAATCAGTCCCTTGCTTTTTCCAGCTTCTAGAGGTCACCTGACTTCCTTGCCTTGTAGCCCCATCCTTGCCTTCAAAGCCGGCAATTGCATCACTCCCACCTCTGCTTCTGTTGTTACATCGCCTTTTTAAAAAGTCATGCTCTTGTCTCCCACTTATAAGGACTCTTGTGATGACACTGGACCCACCCTGGTAATCCAGGAAAATTCCCCATCTTAAGATCCTCAATTTAATCACATCTGCAAAGTCCTCTTTGCCATTCATAGTTTCCGGGGCTTAGAATGAGACCATCTTTGGCTGGGAGATGCTGTGATTCAGCCTATCATGGTAAACTACCATCCCAGTTTGCCTGGGGCAACCAGTTTTAGCCCTGAAAGTCTGGTGCTCTGGAAATTTCCTTAGTCCCATGCAAACTGGGACTGCAGGCTTACTGACAGGCAGCATGATACTAATGGTTAATACGTGCGCTCTAGAATTAGACAGACCTGGATTAGGATCTCCTTTCAGCCACTTACTAGGTGTAGTACATTGTGCAAGCTGCCTCAGTTTCTTCATCTGAAAAGTGGGAATAATAACAGCTAACTTTGAGGGTTGATGTGAGGATTAAATAAGAAAATGTGTGTAATGGTGACACATACAAAACTGGTAGCTGTCACCGTTATTGGTATTCTATGGAGAGGTCTGCATGGAGTGCAATGGGGCCAGAGGAGCTGTCCCCACTCCCTAACTCATCAGTCCTGAGCCCCCCCCACCCAAGCCCAGCGTGATCCCAGCTCCTCCACGGGCACTTTCCCAAAGACACCTGTGCAGGAGGGGAAGGGCTGGAGCAGGTCAACATGCTCTGATCTGCTGAGCTAAGCCCAGCTCCTGGGGGATTCCTGAGTTGGGAGCCCACCAGACCCCTCAGTCAGAAGTTCAGGGGGTGGTCAGCGACCTTGGAAAAGCATCGGCAAGGCGGGATCTTCCTGGGCTTCTCTCCTCCTCCCTCTGGAAAGAAACAGCGTGGGGAGAGCCCCCCGTCCACACGTCCAAACTCAACAGCTCATTTAAGTTACTCGAGAGGTCAGTGTATTTAACTCTGGGCTGTTTTGCTGATTGGTATTTGTTTAGGAGACAAATTTGTTCTGCATGAGCAAGTCGGGGGTATTTCGTTCCCTGACTGGCTCAACAGGAGATGGCTGCAGAGTCTGGGTACAGTGGGATTTTGACCTTGGAGGAGCGGTTGGCCTGAATTAGAGAATTCTGCATCTGCCTTGTGATGGCATCTCAGTTGAATTTTACTTCCTGCCTCGACTTTTGGAAGCACTGGGAATCTGAGGCTGGGTTCCTGCATTACAGTCCCCATGCCGGCAGGCCTTAGGAATGAGAGTCTGCCTTGATGGAGCCGATGGCTTCAGAGATGCACGGTCTGACGTATCCGGACCTGTGGGGCAGGGTGCCAAGGGAGGCAGAGCAGCTAGCAGAGCCCAAAGACGGCTAGCTAGGTGGACAACGAGAATAAGTTCCAGAAGTTTCCTCTCAGTATGCACTGGGCTGGCCTCTGGGCCAGTGGTTGAGAACAAGACATACACATAGGCTGTCCTCCTGGAGCCAACAGTCAAGCAGGGATACCCCTGATTGCAGTTACACAAATAATTCAATAGAAATATTGGCCCGGGGCCCTCTCCAGCCTCACTCCTGTCTCTGCCAATGTCCCTCCCCACTCCGGCCATGCTGAGCAGCTGGCCATGTCTTTGCTTGGGCTGTTCCCACCGTGTGATAAACTCCTACTCATCTTTCAAAATTCACCCCAGGCACCCCCAGTCAAGAAGTGTTCCCTGCCTTCTTGATGCTCCTATACTTTATTGTCCCTTCCCCTGTGTGACCTGCCATGCTCTTATCACACTCTATTGTAATTCATGTGTTTACCCAAGTCTCTCATATTAGTTTAGAGTAAGTTTTATTGCGATATAATTCACATAACATAAACTTCACTATTTGAAAGTGTACCATCAGTAGTTTTTAGTAGATTCACCCTGTTGTATAACCATCACCACTGTCTAATTCAGAACATTTCCATCACCCGCCAAAGATCTTCCATACCTATCAGTAGACCCTCCCAAAGTTGCCCCTCCCTCAGCCTCTAGCAACCACTAACCTGCTTTCGATCTCTATAGTTTTGCTTATTCTGGACATTTCATATAAATGGAGTCATACAATATGTCACTTTTTGTGACTGGTTCCTTTCGCTCAGCATATGTTTTCAAGGTTCATCCAGGCTGTAGAATCAGAACTGCGTCCCTTTTCTGGCTGAAAAATATTCCATTGTATGGATATATCACATTTTGTTGATCCATTTATCCATTGATGGACATTTGGGTTGTTTCCACTTGTTGGCTACTATGAGTAATGGTACAATGAACATTCACGTACAAGCTTTTGTGTGGACGTATGTTTTCAGTTCCCTTGGGTATGGGCCTAGGAGTGGAATTGCTGGGTCACATGGTTACTTTTTGAAGGAGTGCCGAATCGTTTGCCAAAGCGGCACCGTTGACATTCCGAGCAGCTGTGTGCAGGGCTCTGATTTCGCCACATCCTCACCAGCATTTGTTATTGTCTGTCTTTTTGGTTGCTTTTACCCATTCTAGTGGGTATAAGGTGGTATCTCATTGTGGTTTTGATTTGCATTTCCCTAGTGATTAGTGATGTTGAGCACCTTTTCTTGTGCTTATTGGCCATTCTCTGTTGAAGAAATGTTTATTCAGATCCTTGGCCCATTTTTAAACTGAGGCTTTTTGTTGTTGTTAAGTTGTAAGAGTTCTTTATGTATTCCGGACACTAGACCCTTACCAGATATATGATTTGAAAATATTTTCCCATCTGCTCTTTTCGCTTTCTTGTTAGTGTCCTTTGATGCACAAAAGTTTTTAAAGTATGGTGAAGTCAATTTATCTACTTCTTTTCTTTGGCTTTTTGTGCTTTGGGTGTCATATTAGGAAACCATTGCCTAATCCAAGGTCATGATGATTTACACCTATGTTACCTTCTAAGAATTTTATCTTTAGCTCTTACATTTAGGCCCTTGATTTGATTTATTTTGAGTTAGTTTTTGTATCTGGTATGAGGTAGGGATCCAACTTTATTTGTTTGCCTGTGGGTATCCAGTTATTCCAGTGCCATTTGTGTGAAAGACTCTTTTCTTTCCCTCATTGAATGGTTTTGGCACCTTTGTTGAAAAATAAATTGATCGTAAATGTGACAGTTTATTTCTGGACTCTCAATTCTATTCCTTTGATCTACATGTCTATCCTTATGCCAGTACAATAGTGTTTTGATTACTCTAGTTTTATAGTCATTTTAAAAATTAAGAAGTGTGAATCCTCCAACTTCGTGCTTTTAAAGTTTGTTCTGGCTCTTCCGGGTCCCTTGCGTTTCCATATGAATTTTTGTAATAGCTTGTTCATTTCTGCAAAAATGGCTGTTGGGCTTTTGATAGCGATGGCATTGACTCTGTAGATTAATTTGGGGAGTATTACCATTTTAAACAATATAAGTTCTTCTAATCCACCAATACAGGACCTCTTTTTATTTATTTGGGTTTTCTTTCATTTCTTTCATCTGTGTTTTGTAGTTTCAGCATACAAGTGTTTTACTTCTTTGCTTAAATTTGTTCCTAAGTATTCTATTCTTTTTGGTGGTATTGAAAATGGAATTGTTTCCTTAATTGAATTTTCAGGTAATATTATGAGCCACTGGAGGGCAGAGTCAGTTGGCATAGACAGCCAGCTGTGCACCAAGCCTGGTTTCCTTTTCCCCAGGCACTGGGGTGGGGACCTGCGCCTGCGTCACTGGAATGTGAACGGGAGTGATGTGGCCACCTCCACCCCTGGCCTGCAAACCTCCTGGCACGGTCCTCACCCCATCTTTTCCCATCTCTCGGCCAGAGGTCCAAGCCCAGGATGACTATGGTAGCCACTGTGGGAGATGGCATTTTCCCCGTGAATAATCCTGCAGAAAAGAATGGATCCTGCCCCCAGCAGACAGGTACCTCTGCGTGGGACTCTTATGGGAGTGAGAAACATTTCATGAAGTCACTGCAATCGGGGAGTATATTTGTTACAGGAGCTAATATTATTCCCACCTATATGGTCGCTGTTATTTCTGAAAATGTATCACAGATAATAGGTGCTCCATAAATTTTCTGGAATGAGTCCATTTTAAGCCTCCCTAGCTTGACACTTCCAAGATGTCTTTTTTTTTTTAATATTGGATTTTTTTTTTTTTTTTTTTTTTGGCTGTGCCACACGGCATGCAGGATCTTAGTTCCTGACCAGGGATCAAACCCATGCCCCCCTGCAGTGGAAGCTTGGAGTCTTAACCACTGGACTGCCAGGGAAGTCCCCTTCCAAGATGCCTTGGATTTTCATCTTTTCCCTTTGCTCCTAGCAAGTATCTGTTGAGTGAATGAATTCATTCGAACTTTGCCTGGAGTACAACAAAATAATATTTGGGGAAAGCATCAAAAAGTAGAAAATTGGAGATAATAACAAGAGCCCTTTCATTTGTAAAAACGTTTTTGGTGGGACTTCCCTGGTGGCGCAGTGGTTAAGAATCCGCCTGCACAAAGCAGGGGACACGGGTTCAAGCCCTGGTCTGGGAAGATCCCACATGCCGCGGAGCAACTAAGCCCGTGCGCCACGACTACTGAAGCCTGCGTGCCTAGAGCCTGTGCTCCGCAACAGGAGAAGCCGCCGCAATGAGAAGCCCGCGCGCAGCAACGAAGACCCAACGCAGCCAAAATAAATAAATAAATAAATTAAAAACCAAAAACAAACCCTTTCTGGTGGAGTTTAAAAATTGCTTTTACCCATGTTTTATCACTTGATCCCTGTCATATCCCTGTGAGATAGGTACACCAGCTACCCCATTTGACTAATGAGGAAACTGAGGTCCGGGAATACAAAGTAATGAACCCAAAGCTCTATCACTAGGAGAGCTGAGACGAGGACTCGAATGGACAGACACAGGCCCTACTCTCATCCCACCAGCTCACTCCGCCTGAGCATCAGGGGTTGCACCAGAAGGGGTGACGACTTGAGGGGGCCCCCAGGTGCCCAGATTAAACGTTGTTTCCCGCTGTGTCTGTGAGGCTGTTTCCAGGTGAGATTAACATTTGAATGGGTGGATTCAGTAAAGCAGACCCTCCCCCGCCCCCCCGCAAGCCACCCCCTAGGGTGGAGGCAGGGGCATCATCCAATCCACTGAGGGCCTGAACAGAACAAAAGGTGGAGGAAGGAGGAATTTGCCCCTTTCTCCGGCCTCACGGAGCTGGGACCTCTCATGTCACCTTCCGTCCTTGGGCTGGGATTTACATCATCGTGTCCCTTGTTCTCAAGCCTTCAGACTCGGACTGAATTACACCACTGGCTTTCCCGGGGCGCCAGCTTGTAGATGGGAGACAGTGGGACTTCTCGGCCTCCGAAGCCCATTTCTCATTCCCTCTCTCTCTATAAATAAATAAATAGGAAAATTCACATTTGTTCTATTTCTCTGGAGGACCCGAATACGGATGCCTTCCTCTCTGTTATTGTATAGGCTGTTCCCTCAGCCCAGAACATCTTCTTACCCTTAGCTAACTCCTTCTCTGTCCACACCATTCTGCACAGCCCTCCCACCTCCAGGAAGCCTTTCTGGATGCCCCCTCCCCAGCTGGGATGGGGTGGCTGCTTTCTCAGAGACCATATCACCCAAGCTTCCGGCGTCAGAGATGTGGCTACACTCTATAAGAGTGTGGGCTCCAGCTCTGACCTCCAGAATTTGAATAGTGACTCCAAGTGACTTCACTGTGTCTTGTTCTCAGCTGCCAGATGGGGATGGTCCTGGCAGGATCCAGCTTGCAAATCTGTCCTGAGGGTTAAATGAGATGACACGTGTACAGAATTGGAGCAGTGCCTACTCGAGCAAGAACTGAGCTACTGGCTCTTCTCTATGGCACTATGTTGCCAACACCGTCCATGCATCTCCTCCCGACTAGACCCTGGGTGAACTCCTTGAGCGACCTGACGTACAGTAGGTGCCCAGTAAGTATGAGTGGAATTGAATTAATTGCAAAATGGGCAGAGCTCCCTCCTACCTGGTTTACCTCTCAGCATGTTTGGATTAAAGGCAGCTCTGCAGCAGAGAGCTCTGTGCCATTGGTCAAGTCCCTCAAAAATGGAGGTGATTTTACAATTAGATCATTAGAGAATGTTTATATCAATACACCATTGCTAACAGAACCTTTATTTAAAGGCTTATTGAGTTTATTTAAGCACCAACTTTTTTGTACTGTCTAACACTCATGAAAATGATGTTCCCAAAGGCAGAAATAGAAATTAAGAACCAACATTTTGATTCAGCTTTGGTTAAAATGAAAAAAACAGAAACAAACAAACAAAAAACGATGACACAATTTAATTGGACAAACCTGGGACAGAAGAATTTGATTTTTAAAAAAAATTTTATTGGAGTACAGTTGATTTACAATGTTGTGTTAGTTTCAGGTGTACAATAAAGAATCAGTTATACATATATATATATATATATATATATATATATATATATATATATCTCCACTCTTTTTAAGATTCTTTTCCCATATAGGTCATTATAGAGTATTGAGTAGAGTTCCCTGTGGTATACAGTAGGTCCTTACTAGTTATCTATTTCATGTACAGTAGTGTGTACATATCAATCCCAATCTCCCAATTTATCCCTCCGCTCCCTTTCCTCCCTGGTAACCATAAGTTTGTTTTCTACATCTGTGACTCTATTTCTGTTTTATAAATAAGTTCATTTGTACCATTTATTTTAGATTCCACATATAAGCTATATCATATGATATTTGTCTTTTCTCTGTCTGACTTACTTCACTCAGTATGACAATTTCTAGGTCCATCCATGTTGCTGCAAAGAAGAATTTGATTTTGATGAGCACTTTGTAATTTCAGAATGTCTTGCTGGTAAGGTGAGGCTGTTTACATTCCATGACCAAGGGAACCCCGAAAATGAAGGAAGTTTCCCCAGCCAGGAAGGGAAAAGTCAGTTTAAATTTAATTTTTTTTTTTTTTTTTTTTTTTGTGGTACGCGGGCCTGTCACTTTTGTGGCCTCTCCCGTTGCGGAGCACAGGCTCCGGACGCGCAGGCTCAGCGGCCATGGCTCACGGGCCCAGCCGCTCCGCGGCACGTGGGAGCCTCCCGGACCGGGGCACGAACCCCGTCCCCTGCATCGGCAGGCGGACTCCCAACCACTGCGCCACCAGGGAAGCCCCTAAATTTAATTTTATAGAAGCCCTTTTGTCCATGTTTTTTGAGATGAAGCAAAAACTTCTTGGAAAAACAATAACTACAACTCCACTCTGGATTTTCATCACTGTTAAATACAGAATTCCTGCTAAACATCTTCAGAATATGTCACCCATCCATCTTGAAGCATGTGCATCATTGCACATTAAGTTATTAAATGTTTTATTTGCACATTAAATACTACTTTATGGTAGGATATAGAACTTGTTCACTTACATTGTAAGTAGACTCACCAGCCTCCAATCACTTGCTGCAACTATGGTATAAGTTCTCTGAAAATATGGGATCCCTGCATCTAGTTTTTCTCCTTCTGTGCTGCAGATAACATAGCATAATGCCCTTAGCATATTCAAAAGTCCAAACACAATGGCCACCGAGGTTCTTGGACATGGGATTTCAGGGCACTTTGGAGGAGTTATTTTCCTGCTGTAAGAGATGTGAATTAAGCAGCTCAGTTGGACATGAGCCATGAGATGAACCTAGGACCAAGCTCACCAGCCAGAGGTAGTCAGAAGGTCCAACACACTTGCAACACCGAGAGGAGGAATTTCCGGTTTTCTTTCAGACACAGGCTAGTTTTGATTCTGTCTCATTACTCACCCGGGAAGGCAACTCAGAACCTGCCCGGTGACAAGCGTTTTTCTCCAGTGGCCCATTCATTCTTTATTTTATTTATTTATTCATCCAGACAATTTTTTTTTTTTTTTTTTTGCGGTACGCGGGCCTCTCACTGCTGTGGCCTCTCCCGTTGCGGAGCACAGGCTCCGGACGCGCAGGCGCAGCGGCCATGGCTCACGGGCCCAGCCGCTCCGCGGCATGTGGGATC
>NC_041220.1:107318451-107370374 GCF_002837175.3 Physeter macrocephalus
CGCGAACCCGCGTCCCCTGCATCGGCAGGCGGGCCCTCAACCACTGCGCCACCAGGGAAGCCCCATCCAGACAATATTTACTGCACGTCTACCACACATGTCAGGCATTATGATGGAAATAGCAGGGAAATAGCAGACCAAAAATCTCTATTCCGAAGGCGCTTGTATCAAAATGGAGGAAAAGGAAACAGACAGTAAACCCAAACCAACATATAATGTACAAGGTGGTGATAAGTGCTACAGAGATAAAGCAGGTGAGGGGTAGAGAGCCCCCTTTCCCATGTGAGTACCAGGGAGAGGATGGCCATCTATGAGCCAGGAAGCAGGCCTCACCAGACACTGAATCTGCCAGCGCCTTGATCTTGGACTTCCCAGCCTCCAGAACCATGAGAAATACATATTTGTTGTATATAAGCCACCAGTCTATGGTATTCTGTTATAGCAGCCCAAACAGACTAAGATGATTATATATAGAACTTGAAAATTTGCAAAGCTTTTTTTATAATAGTGGTCATAATAGGAGCAGTTTGCTCTGTGCCCACTGTGTGGGAGATTTGTGTTCATTCAGTTCTTCCAGCAAATAATTTGTTTGTTTATTCATCCATTCATTCATTCATTTTGTATTGGTAATTATTGTTTTACAAATGAGGAAACTGAGGCCCAGTGAGTTGAAATGATTTCTCAGATAGCCAAAGGAAGAACCGAACCCAGATTTGAGACTCCAGAACCGGAGATTTTTCGCGATTTTTTTTCTCTCATGGTTTGTCACTTGTAACTTACTTTTCCGGTAGAGACAGTGGGTCCCGCTAATCCCCTGGCATTGTAACACATGTAGCTGTGACTACATGTGTTACACATGTAGTGTGTAACATGTTACATGTTACACATGTAACACATGTAGCTGTGACTCTGACTACTGGCTCCCCGGTGTCCCCTGCCTGAACCTTGGCTTTGCTTGTCAGCCTCCCCCGTTGGACTAGGATGTGCTTGAGGACCAGGGGAGACGTCACTGGTCTCTTGAGTCCCATCAAATCAATGAGATAAAACTGAGAGAGGTCACTTGTCACAAGAGCACTGGGCTGGGAGAACCCCACCAGCACATGAGGCACCTTTGTAATCAGTATTCGTGGGTTGACTCATCTGCAGAGCAGACACGTTGGTTGGGAGAGGGTGGGCAGTGCCAGGTGCCAAGGTAACCAGGAATCTCAGGGGATTGACACAGTATATCGTAGCTGGGTCACACTCCAGTGCTCTCCTGTAAGTGGTGATTGGGGGAATCCAGGCTTCTTCCATTTCAGCACGTCATTATCTTAAACACGTGGCTGCCAAGGCCACCTTGGAAGGAGAAGGGAAATGGTGCATTTAGGACCAGAGCTGAGAGCGGCTTCCATCCTCCCTGCCCATATTCCATTGGGCATAACTCAGTCCTATGGTCTTTAGCTGAACTGCAGGGAAGGCTGGGAAATGTAGACCAGGATGTGTCTGGGAAAAAGAAATGAGGTGGTAGACCCACAGCCTTGTTTATGGCATGGCCACCAGATTTTCCCAAATCCTATATCTGGACCAGAGTCCAACAAAAGTAGGCATCTTTTGGCGAGAACAGGGCAGGATTTTGCAGTTAGTATTTTAGGACAAATCATTGCTGGAAGCCCTGGGGCAATTCTCTTTCACCTTTTGAGACTTAATTTTCCCATCAATAAAATAGATGGTTGTTCCCAATCTGTGGGCTGTGGGTCCCAGGAAGGGGAGACTGAGTAGTTACTCTGAGTCTTGGAATCTTCAGGCAAACCTAGCATGGTGGCAGATGGAATGACTTTTGATGCTATTGGGACTAAGAAGAAACATTTATTTGAAAACCTCACTGTTTCTGTCACGGATATTCTCCATTAACATAAACATGGAAATATAATTTCTATCGGGAGGATTTATGAAATACTTTCTTATGTAAGAGGTTTTATAATGAAAACTATCTGGAGCCACAGAATAGCTTATTTCTGTCAACGAATTTGATTGAGAACCTTCCCTATGCCAAGCACTGCACTTGGTTAATGAACTAGAAAATAGAACCCCGTCCTGAAGGAACTCGAAGTTCAGGGGCATGTGTGTATATTGGTGGGAAGGCCAATTATAAAATAATTGGATAAGTATTCTGATTGAAGGAAGCCCCTCATCCCTGGGAACACAAGAGGAAGGGCACCTATTCCATACTGGGACTATCGGAGAAGACTTCCTGAAGGAAGTGGCATTTCAATTGCGACTTGACAGTTACTAGGAGTTAGCCCAGCTAAGAGATGAAGGAAGCACATTCCAGGTGGAGAGAACTGGTAAAGAATTAGAGGCAAGAATGATTAAGGAGCACAGGCAACCAAGGAAAAATTAGATACATTGAACTATATCAAAATGAAAACCTTTTGTGTGTTAGAGGACACTATCACCAGAGTGAAAAGGCAACCTATGAATGCAAGAAAGTATTTGCCAGTCATATATCTGGTAATGGGTTAATATCCAGAATATATAAAGAACTATGACTCAACAACAAAAAACCCAAACAACCCAATAAAAAATGGGCAAAGGACGTGAGTAGACATTTCTCCAGAAAATATACAAATTGTCAATAAGCACAGGAAGAGATGTTCAATATCACTACTCGTCAGAGGAATGCAAATCAAAACCAAAATGAGATACCGCTTCACACCCATTATCAAACAAACTGGAAATAACAAGTGGTGGGGAGGATGTGGAGGAATGGGAACCCTCGTGCGCTATTGGTGGAGATGTAAAATGGTTCAGCTGCTATAGAAAACAGTCTGGCAGTTCCTCAAAAAACTAAAAACAGAATTACTATATGATCCAGCAATTCTACTTCTGGGTATATACCCCCCAAGAATTGAAAGCAGGGACTTGAACAGATATTTGCACACCCAGCTCACAGCAGCTTTGTTCACAATTAGCAAAAGGTGGAAGCAACACACATATCCAATGATAGATGAACAGATAAAATGTGGTCTATGCACACAATGGAATATGATTCAGCCTTTATTTATTTATTTATTTATTTATTTATTTGCGGTACGCGGGCCTCTCACTGTTGTGGCCTCTCGTTGCGGAGCACAGGCTCCGGACGCGCAGGCTCAGCGGCCATGGCTCATGGGCCCAGCCGCTCCGCGGCACATGGGATCCTCCCGGACCGGGGCACGAACCCGCGTCCCCTGCATCGGCAGGCGGACTCTCAACCACTGCGCCACCAGGGAAGCCCATGATTCAGCCTTTAAAAGGAGCGAAACTCTGATACAGGCTCCAATACAGATGGACCTTGAGGATATTATGCAGAGGGAAATAAACCAGTCCAACAAAAGACAAATAGTGTTTGATTCCACTCTTATACGAGGTGCCTGGAGTAGTCAAATTCACAGAGACAGGAAGTAGAATGGTGGGTGCCAGGGCCTGGGGAGGGGAGAATGGGGCGTTAAGTGTTTAAGGGGGCTATCAGAGAAGACTTCCTGGAGGAGGTGGCATTTCAATTGAGACTTGACAGTTACTAGGAGTTAACCCAGCTATGAGGTGAAAGAAGAGCATTCCAGGTGGAGGGAACAGGTAAAGACTGCATTCTGGAGATGGATGTTGGTGACGGCTGTACAGCAATGTGAATGTACTTAATGCCACTTAATTATGTTAAAATGATAAATTTTATGTTATGTATATTTTACCACAATAAAAAACAGTAGCAGGGAGGAGTGATTAAGGGCCTTTCTCGGTGGTGTCTGAGGAGCTTTGGGACTCCATCTCCCATTTTGCCCCCGCTGAGAGCTCACCAAGACCTTGCTGGCCTGGCCTGTTGTCTCAAAGGCATTTCTGAAATACCTGACTGGGGGGCACCGTTCCTGCCCAGTGATTGGGGAGGGGGAGGGAGAGGGATGGGAGGATGGGGGGGATCCTCCCGGGAAGCTGGCCCAGAGCGTTGACCTCTCTGGCTGACTTCCTTCTGTCCGGTGCCAGGAGTCATCTGGAATCTCTAAAAAGTTCATTTAGCACAAAGGCAGAGGCTGTGGCATTCAGGGTCTGCCCCTTATTGGGAGACCAAACTGCCCTTTAAAAGAGGAATTAATTCAAAATAAGTCTTTAGGATCACAAATCATTAACAGACATGTTCCAAAAATGTCCAAATAATTGCAACTTCAGGGGGTTCTGAAACCCTCTGCATCGTAAATGGGAGAATTGTTCAGGATGAAAGGAGGGGAAAAGCTCCGACAAAGATTCCAACTTCAAATGTGAACTAGCTCTTCTTTTCTTTTCTTTTTTTCAGCTAGAAGAGGTGTCTATTGAAGGAATTAATTTTTGTTTCATTTTTCTTTTTGGATCTTCTGGCTTCAGAGGGGGTAGCAAGAAGTTAAAACCCAATGGGAGCTGCTGCCCTTGTGATGTTTCAGCTGTTGCAGACAGAAGGGTACCAGGAATCTATGGAGGTGGAGGTAGCAGGTCTCGATTGCAATTCAAATTCGGATCAGAGAATCATGTCATGCGTGTCAGAATGCCACGGTCAGCACTTGACAGCTTAGGATAGTGGTGATTTGCCTCCAAATAAACTGTCTTTAATGTCCTCATTTCCTGGCAAGAAAGAAGGGTGGCGACTGAAGGTACATGGGGTCCCCCTTGAGCTAGAATGGCCTGGATTGCAATCCTGGAGGCCCCCCAGGAGGAGGAGCTCATTTGATTCCCAAACCTGTAAGGGAGCAGCAAAAGTTCTTGGCCCACGCCTGCCTCGGGTTAAGCAGCCGGGTTCTCTGGGAGGTTTGGTTATTCCTCCCCACCCCCACCAAGCCCTTCCTCTTCAGAGCTTCCATTCACCTTTAGCCAGTTTCTTTAAGAGGCACAGATGAGGTTTCAACTTCAGAAGGGGTGGCGGAGCAGGGAAGCCTTTATGAAACTGTGACCCCTGGGGGCTGCGCGAACCAGCACCCCTCCCTGTCCTGCCCTGCTCCACCCCCTCCTGAGGACCGCTGGGTGCCATGCGGCAATTTCCGCCCCTGATCTGACAGTGACAGTTCGCGGGCCTTTCCCCCTCTCTCTTCCCCTTGGTGCCGGGCCTTCTCAACTTTAAGGCCGATAGGGTCTTGTCATAAAGTCTGGCTGGAATAGGCTGAAGGGAGACAGAAACTGATAAACTTCCTTTTGATCTCTGATCTGCAAAGCCACTCCGAAAAAATAAATCACAACCGTGTGCCCACCGGGGTGGGTCAGAGCCGGTGGAAGCCAAGAAATATTCCCTCTGGAGCTCAGGGTCTGTTGATCCGCCCCTCCACCGCACCCCCCCCCGCCCCCTGCCCCCGGCACGTTACATTTCAGAAGGAGGGGGGCAGCAGGGAGGGATACCCCACACTCAGAACAAGGCAGGGAACCTAATTAGGTGAAAATCATTTAAATGGTTTTCAAGGCATCGCTTGATTTAAAGCATTTATCACCACCTAACGCATAATTAACAGCAGGACAAACGATTGAACAAAAGCTCTCTTCTATTCAGAGGGATTATGTTAATTTTCATTAATCTTATATATTACCATCTCTCTCCAAATGAATGTTATCTTAAAGGCCCAAATGCCTCCTTTGATCTTGGGGAAAAGAAGAGAGAGAGAGGAGATTGTAACCTGTGTTTTTTGGAAATGACATTTTAACAGCAGGCTCCAAGTACAGTATCAGAAGTTTTCTGTATTCAAGAGTTAATCCACTCACAGAAAAGAAGGAAATTCTGTTGGGAGGAATGAGAAACCGTGCTTTCCCTGTAAACTGGAGAGGATCTGCTGGCTCAGTTATTTAAGGTTCTAACAGAACATACTTGGATTCTGTGATAATGTTCCATGATTCCCTTATTCGACCTTCCCTCGGTATCCATCGGGGAGTAGTTCCAGAACCTCCTCAGATATCAAAATCCGCGGATGTTCAAGTCCCTTGAATAAAATGGTGTAGTACAGTAGGCCCTTGGTATCCACGGGTTCCGAATCCACAGGTACGGAGGACTGCCTGTACAATTTTGTGATTTGACATGTTTGCTCACCTTACCTTTCCAAGCCCACAGGGTTCCTCGTGATAATTTTAGTTTAAAGAAATCAGTTAAGACCATGCCACTAACTAGTAATAGCAACTGGCTTAACATTAATAATAACTACACACATACTGCTCTTAGTTTGTTAATTGATTTACAACGGACATCATCAAATCTTTACTGCAGCCCAACTGCCATTCCCATTTTGCAGATGCGGCAGTTGAGGCATGGGGAAATTTAGGCCACTTGTTTCAGTCAGATGCCAGTAGTGGGGATACTTGCCCAGGGTGGCAGCCTCCAGAGCCTGTGTGGTCAACCACGGAAAGAGGTCTGGTTTATCTATGGCCAATGCATGCTGACCTGTCAGGTAGAATATTACTGCAGTCCATCTGCTTGAGCTCCCACCTCAGCTGTGCCTCCAGCTTGCTGTGTGATTTTGATCAAGTATCTTTTCTTCCGGGGCCTCAGTTTCTTCATCACTAACTTCTGGAAGCTGTACTAACAGCTTGCATTTATGGAATTCTTTGTTGAGTGCTGGGAGCTGTTATTTTCTCATTTTACAGATGAGGAAACAAGAGACTAAAGAGGCACTGCCCAGGGTCACACAGCTGTAATTGCAGAGCAGGGATCTGAACCCAGGTGGGCAGGTCACTGAGCCCCTCTTAATCTATATGCTATGTTGATGCGTAAAATCAAACTAGGGTGCCTTTCTAGTTTTAAAATGATAGGATCCCGACACAAAGGGCTTTCGTGGTGTTATCTTGACTGTGGTGGATACGCAAATCTGCACAGATGATAAAATTGTTCAGAACTTCACCCACATACGCAAATGAGAACAAATAAAATTGGAAAATCTGAAGAAGCTTGCTGGATTGTTATCAGTCAGTATCCTGGTCGTGAATATAAAAAATATTTTGTAAAATGTTATACACTATTGTTTTGTAAAATGTTACCATGGGGAAGTGTATAAGGGGTCTCTCTGTGTAATTTCTTACAACTGCACATGAATCAGGAATTCCCTGGTGGTCCAGTGGTTAAGACTCTGTGCTTTCATTGCCAAGGGCCCAGGTTCAATCCCTGGCTGGGGAACTAAGATCCTACAAGCTGCGCGGTGCGGTGAAAAAAAAAAAAAAAGAAAAAAAAACTGCACATGAATCTACAGTGATCTCAATAAAAGATTGTATTAAAAAATAGAAATGAACTAAAATTGTAAGATTCTACCCACAGTCACATTGAGGAGCTCCATTTTGTGTATGCAAAGTGTTGGGATTAAATAAATTATAAGTTCTTGCCTAAAGGATGTAATGAATTAATAATAATGATAATAATAATAAACTACCATTAATGAACTGCCTATGCATTAGGTGCAATGCTCAAGCACTGTATTAACTTTTGTAGCAATGTTATTATCACAAGATTATTTGCAAGCTGAACCTGAGAGAGGTTAATGAATTTGCCCAAAGTCACCCAGCACATAAACAGCATGTTTTGAGCCAAGCCGGACCCTGGATCCCACCCGGCCATATTCTCTTCAGACCAAGCTAGGGCTCCCTGAACACCTACTATGCCAGTGCTTCCTGTTAAAATAATCTGGCACAGTCTGGTGAGGCAACCTCATCCCACTTTGTAGATGAGGACACTGAGGCTTAGAGTAGGAAGAGGCTTGAATCCAGCCGCCTCTTTCTCCTACAAGGAGGAGATGGAGCGGAATGCGGGTCTCCCATCCCGTGGGGTGTTATGGGGCTCAGGGCACACCTCCAAGAAGAGGGCGCCCGGGCAGCCCCGGGGTGAAAGGCAGGGCCTAGATAAGCCCAAATGGGTTTCAAGAGCTAAGAGCAGGGTGTGAGTGGAGCCCGGGCTGTTTATTCAGCTTTAGGGGGAGAGATTTCATCCAGGGCTCTGGTTGGTGATAAAGCCATTCTGTTTTCAAACCAAACACGTCCTTTCCTTGGAGGACTGGGAAGTTTGGGAAGAAAGATATTGCATGTCTCTCCTGTGGATCTTTCCAGCCATATCACCAACCAAATATCTCACTGGGGGAAAGTCAAGGGGATCCCAAAGAGGCTCAAACCACCGAGGGTAACTTCAAAGGATAGTCATCCAGGAAGCTGAAGTTTAAAAGGCCTATGATGAGTCCATTAGAAAAGATGGTCTGGACACATCGCTGGCCTGGCCCCCATGGTCCCTGACCCTGACCGAATGCCCTGCAGGGCTGTAGAAGTATTTGTGGAGAAGGCTGGCTCTAATTCAGCCCTGAACAGAAAACTTGCCTCTCACCGTGGAGGGAGCCAGCACCAGGCCCTAGGAATTTTCTGTATGTTCTGTATGTGTTTAAGATTTACCACAGTCCTGGGAGGGAAGAATTCTGATACCCATGTTGTAAATTCAGAACATAAGGCACAGAGAAGGGTCTTATTCAAGGTCACAAGGCTGGTAAGTGGCAGATCTCAGATTGTCCATTTCCAAAGCTGGTTCCATCACACTGAGTGGTATTGGCCTGGGTAGTTATAGATGATGACAGTGACGACAGTGACCCCTTCTTCTCCTCCTCCACGTTCTCCTCCTCCTCCTTTTCCTCCTCCTCCTCCTCTATTATTATTATTATATTGAGGCAGACAGTACTTTCTAAAGATGGCTGCCACAATATCTCCCATTCCACATGTCCTTCTGATAATGTGACATTGACACTGCTCCCACTGAATGGTGGGGTCTATGTTCTCTCCCTTTGAACCTGGGCAGACTTCTGATTATGGCGGAAGTGAAACTATGTGACTACCAAGGCTAGTTCATTAGATCATAAAAATGCCACGTGTGTCTGCCTTGCTCTCTTGGGTCAGTGTCTCTGGGAACCCAGCCGCCATGTTGTCAGGAAGCCCAACCTAGCCCACAGAGAGAGGCCACAGGTGTCCCAACCAACAGCCCAGCTGACAGGTGGCATGAACCGCCAAACGTGGGAGTGAAGATGCCTAAGGATGATTCCAGCCTTCAAGCTGCCATCCATTTGAGTCTCCTGGCTGAGGGCCAGAGTTTGGGGAACAGAGACAAAGCCTGCCCAAGTTCCTGACCCACAGAACCATGAGTATAACAAAATGGTTGTTTGATGCTGCTACGGTTTAGGGTTTGTTTATAACTCAGCAGCAGTAGTAGAGCAAATGCAACCACCATGGTGATAGGAGCTGACATTTACTGAGGACTCGCTGCCTGCTCTGTATTCTGTAAGAGCTTATGGAGTCAGAGGTGGAAGGGGCTTTATGTCTGGACCCGCGATTCTCAACCCTGGGGAGATGAAAAATTTAGGTTTCTAGGCTCCATCCCAAACCTGCTGAGTCAGCTTCATGCCCAGCATCCCAGTGGCCACAAGTTCAATGGCTAAGGCAGGGTCAGAATGAGCCCAGAAGAAGGGATAGGCCAAACGGGGTCAACTGAATGCAGCAAATATTACTGATAACCCTTACCATGTGCCAGGTGCCTGGGCTCGACCACCCTCACAGTCTTGTAGAAGATGGAATACATGGGTGTAGATGACGTAATGCGAAAGGGTATGGCAGCCAATGATTATTTATTGGGCTCTTCCGCGACACTTTCCTGGGTACTTTATATACACAAGACTATGTTATGACCCCACAACTGCTTCTTCTTTTTTTTTTTTAAGACACAGAGATTGAGAAAGTTTAAGTAACTTTCCTAAATTGTCTAGCTAGCTAGAAAGCAGCTGGCCGGGATCTAAATAAACCCAGGTCTGTTGGATTCCAAAGCCTCTGTCTTTCCTTAGCCCCTGCTGCCTCCTGGAGTAGGAGCCCAGTGTTATGGGAGATGCATTGTGAGCTCAGAGGAAGGGGCTGTTATTGCTAGTTGTGGGATGCTGGGCTCTCTCTCAGTACCCATTCTCCCTTCTTTCTTAGTAATGGGCACATTACTACATTCCCCAGCCTCTTTTGCACCTGGGTGACCAAGTGAACAAGTTCTGGCTAATAAGATGCAAACGGAAGTCCTGTGTGGTATTTCTGGAAAGCCTCCTGAAAGAGAGAGCATACAGTCTTCTTCCCATCTTCTTTAAAACTCTTCTCTCAGGAACGTGGATGCAATGTCTGGAGCTCTAGCAACCGTCTTAGACCATGAGGATGAGTATTCATCCCAGGAATGGCAGAGGAGTGCCAGAAGTCTGGATGCCAGATGATTGAAGAGCTACCATACTAGTCCCTGGATCATCTACCTCAGGTCATTCTCATGCAAGAGAGAATGAGCTTTTACCTTGTTTAGGTCACTGTTATATTGAGTCTTCTTTCTTCCCAGCTGAATCTGATCCTGAGTGATACAATGGGCAGCACAAAATATTTTGAGGAAGAAAATGAACTGGGTTGGGTTTTGAAAGATGGGTAGGACCAAGATGTGAGGATGGGGAAAGAAGTTCCTTAAGGGTGCTGGGAACAGCAAGAGTGAGGAGTGTCCTTGGGGCGGTGTGTGGAGTATGACAGGGGGATTTAGGAGCTAACAGGGTTGGAGCAACATTTTGGAGAGAGTGCCAGGGGGAGAAGATACAATTCCAGTTGTTAAGCACTGGGGCGCCACTGAAGGTGTCTGAGTAGAAGAGTGAGGTGTTTGGAACTGTATCTTACTTCATGGAGATCTGTAGGAAGACGTGGAGAGAGGTGAGCCTGCACCAGAAATGGGGCATGGGAATTGGTTGGAAAGGAGGTATGGAGACAGGTTTTGCAACAGTCCATGGAACAGCTAGTTGATTAAACAATGGTGTGATAATACTACAGATAGTTTGACATCCATTAGAATAACAATGTACAAGAAAGTGAGATAACATAAAGTTGCTTATGATAGGTTGTTATATGACAAAAATAGGTCCCCCAAACTGTGTAAGAATCTGATCAGTTCCTGAAAATTAAAAAAAATTAACTCTATTCATTTTTTAAAAAGCCAACGACGTTATTCTCCAAATGTTAACGATAGTTCCTGCTAGGTGGGGGGAAATCTGTCTATTTGGCCTTCCTGGCTCCCTTCGGCCATGAGACTCTGTACCTGCAGCTGGAACCATTGAAGAAGAGACCTTTGATGGCCTGCCTTTTGGCCAGAGTCTTGGCCTTGACCTGTCTGCATTTCTTGGCCCAACCGGACCGTGATTTCACCTGCTCCTGTTCGTGGTCCAGCTTCATTCCTCAATCCCGATCATTCACCCTGCTTCCTCGGCCACCTTCCTGACCAAAGTCGAAGCTGCCTTTGACCTCCTGGGATAAGGGCTCTACTCCACTCCACCGGGTCCCTGGGCTCCACCCTCTCCCCGCAGGTAACCCTGCCCCAGCTGGGCCTCTCCAGCCTGGGATCTGGCCCTCCCCATCCTCCACCCTCCCCTCCTTTGCCAGCTACCTCCTGCACCTGCCAAGGCCACCCCTCCAGGGGCAAAGCCCCTGAGAACACTCTGTCCCTCCTGTCAGACACTTCCCTAATTCCCCTGATCTTTCGCTGTTTCAGTTTATCGCAAATGATTTTCCAAACCAGTGGATTTAATTACATTACACTTAGGGAAATTGGTGCCATTTCTTAATTACCCTTATAGTTGAAAAGCAATTACTTAGCAATCACATGAAGGTCTTCTTGTGTTTCCTGGGGCTCTGCAGCCTTAAAAAATGTCTGCAGGGAAGCAGACAGACTTTAAGAGATTGGGTGTGCTCTTTTTGGGAACTGGGGTAATTGGTTCTGGGGAGAAGGGTAAGTTTACTTCTTTTCAATTTTTAATTTAATTTTTATTTTACGTTGGAGTAGAGTTGATTTACAATGTTGAGTGAGAAGGGTAAGTTGTGTGGTACAAATTGGATGAAATAAAGTTTTTTTGGTTTTGTTTTGTTTATTTCGTTTTATCATGATCCACCTAGTTGTTTAAGCCAAAACCGGACAGTCATCCTTAACTGTGCCCTCTTCCTCAATTCTCTATACCTGGTCATGCATGACATCCTTTGGATTCCATCTCCTGATAACCTCTTAAACCTGCAGAGTCTCAGCTTTCCCCTGTCTGGTCCAGGCCACCACCATCACTCACTGAGTGATAGCAGTAGCCGCGTAACTGGTCTCCCTGTGTCCACCCTGGACCCCATGGTGGGTTGAACGCTGGCCCTCAACAGATATGTTTACCCAGAACCTGCGAATGTGACCTAAAAAGGGCAGCAAGTGAAGGATCTTGAAATGAAATCATCCTGGATGACCCAGATGGGCTCCAAAGCCAATGACAAGCATCCTTAGAAAAGAAGGGAAGGGAGAAGATACACAGAAAGGCCATGTGAAGATGGTGGCTGAGATTGGAGTGATGCGTCTATACGCCAAGGGGTGCCAAGGATTGCAGGAAACCACCAGAAGCCAGGAGAGAGGCCTGGAATGGATCCTCCCTGGAGCCTCCAGAGGGAACCAACCTTGCTGACATCTTGATTTTGGACTCCTGGCCTTCAGAACTGGAGAGGATGAATATCTGTTGTTTAAAGCCACCCAGTTTGGGGTAATTTGTTATGGCAGCCCGAGGAGACTAATCCATTCCCCTTCAGCCAATGTTCAGTGCTTGTCACTTGTGTGCTCAAAACCCAATGGCTCACATCTCATGTGGATGAAATCCAGGATCCCGACCGTGACCTCAGGGTGATGGGTTTAGACCCCAGCTCCCTCTCTTTTCCAGCTCTGCTCCGGCTGCTTTGGCTTCTTTGCTCTTCATCAAACACACCAAACCCATTCTTGCCTCAGGGCCTTTGCACATGCTCATCTAGCTGCCTGGAATGCTCATTCCCAGAGACCCACGTTGCTCCCCGCCGTGGTGGCTTCTGCTCCAGGTCACGGCTACAGAGGAGCTTTCCCTGGCCATCAGACATAGGCGTAGCCTCACTCGTCCCTCCTGACCTTGCTCCATTCCCATTAGAGCCCGTCTCCCTTGCTCCATGTTTTCCTTGCTCCCCTGTGCACTGTTCATCCCCCTCCACTAGAATGACAGCCTCCCGAGGGCAGGGCAATATTGCATCCCCGGCACCTACAACAGCACCTAGAAGAGATGCTAAAAAAATATTTGCTGAATGAAAAACATTTGTCATTGGGTGAGGAGCACATGAAGGCTCCTGGCTCTGTACCCTCTGAGTGGGTGATGCATCCTTCAGTGAGCAGACTTGTGTGACCTCCAGAAGTTGCATCCCCTTCTCTATATGCCTTGCACAGAATAGGGGAGCATGTGATGGGCTGAGCTGGATGGAATGGGCTAGATGTGGATTAGAGGAGCACACACCAACCCAGGACTGCCCCCAGACCTGGGTTTGAATCCTGACAGCTCCACTTACCTGCTATGTAACTTGGGTAAATGATTTTCTTTCTCTGAATCTTTGCCCTCATTACCCTGTGGGAGAGGAGGTGGCCAGTTCCTCCCTGCTCCTCATCCTTCTAGCTTAGTTACTTCTTAAATACTGAAGAAAGGAAGAGGAAATGAATGATATAAAAGGATGTTAAAGGAAAACAATGCATCCATGACATCCTTACCCTGTAATATCCATTTCCTTTTCCTCCTCTTCTCCTGGTCCACACTTAGGTTTCAAGCACTTGTAAGCACGTTATATGTGCAGGTTTTATTTTATTTTTAGAAAACTAGTTACAATAAATACTGAAAGGTGCACATGTGTGTAGTGTACTGCATTTTCACTAACTGAGCACACCTAACACCCAGAACCCCCTTGAACTTTCTTGCACTGACTGCCTGTCTGTTTCAGCTGCTGGCACCCTGATCTTGGACTGTGAAAAAATCTGTTGCTTATCTGTCACCCAGCCAATGGTAATTTATTATAGCATCCCCAACGGACTAAGACAGTGGTGGGGTAAATTCCCAGATATAGAATTGCTGGTCAAAGGCTCTATGAATTTGCCCCTTTGATAGCTATTTGTAAAGTGCCACCATAGGGTTGGACCCGATGGACTCAGATATGGCAGATAGATGGGGGCGCAGGGTGGCAGGACCAGAGATGGCAGGAGACCACTGCAGGTCCCAGCTAAGGGATGAAGGTGGCTGATCTGAGGCCACAGTAGTGAGGGGAGGCAGGGGCAGAACCAAAATACATTTTTGAGTTAAAAATCAAAGGACAAGGAAGTGGTGATTGGTTACAGAAATGTTTGGGAAGAGAGGAGAGTGAGAGTGCCTCAGAATGATTCCAGGGGGAGGCAGAGTCGGCCTACTGTCCCCTAATATCCATTCTGTCCTTTTTCTACAGTAATTGAGTTCTTAGCTGGCCGTGTGACTGCCCAGCCAATGCCTACTTGCCCAGACTCCCTTGCAGACAGGTGTGGCCATGTGATCAAGCTCTGGCCAGTGGGATGCAAGCAGAAGTGAGGCACACAGCCTTCAGGGCACATCCTTAAATGCAGGAGCCTACCTTCCTTGGTCCCCTTTCATTTCACTGGCTGGAGTGTGGATGAGAGGGCAGGAGCTTGAGGTGTCATTTTGGTCACGAGGTAGAAGTTTCCTATTAAGGCAAAGGGAGAAGATAGAGGGAGTTTGGATCCCCGATAAGAAAGAAATGGGTCTCTATCTTGTTAAACTGCTGTTTTTCTGGGTCTCTGTTAGAGCCGCCAAACCTGAATGGCTGGTTACACTGATTTGTATCTTTCACTAAAACAGGGCTGCAGGGAGGCGGCTGCAGTTCATCTTTCCGGATATTGAGAGTCCCCTCTGTGCCAGGTGCTGGGTGCTGGGGTACAGTGTGGCCGGGGCAGAGACAGTTACCTCACCAGGGACCCCCAGACACATGGGGCCTGCAGGAGGGGCCGAGCTGGATGGGATTGAAGGCTTCCCTGAGGACACGTGACGTTTAGGCTGATCCCTGCAGGAAGAGAAGGTGTTAGGGCTAAGGCACATCGGGAGTGGAGTTTCTGGCGGAGGGAACGACAGAAAGCAGCATATTTGAGCCTCAGCAAGAAGTGCGGTGTTAAAATGAGACTTTTTTTTTTTTGCGGTACGCGGGCCTCTCACTGTCGTGGCCTCTCCCGTTGCGGAGCACAGGCTCCGGACGCGCAGGCTCAGCGGCCATGGCTCACGGGCCCAGCCGCTCCGAGGCACGTGGGATCTTCCCGGACCGGGGCACGAACCCGTGTCCCCTGCATCGGCAGGCGGACTCTCAACCACTGCGCCACCGGGGAAGCCCAAATGAGACTTTTATACAAGAGAACACGGCCTATCCCAACTCTCCTTCTGGTGGGTTGTGGCCATCGGGGAAATATTAAGTTATTGGCTGTTGAACTTTTAGAAAGAGTCTTCCTTGATTCAGGGCTCAAAGATATTTTTCCATAAATGAAACACCGACTTGCCTCTGGAACTTTCTTTGCAGAATCAATGTGAGGACGTTCTCTGGTGGGTTCCCTCTGGGTCCTTCCAAGCTAATTGCCTTCAGGGAATTAACTGGATCTCCATCCTTGCCAGCAGCACTGTTTTCTCAGGAGAAAGCAAATGGGCAAAGACACAGGCTGATAAGGTGGGTTTGGAAACCCATCAAGGGAAGAAATGTTCTCCAGCCAGACAAAATACAATTCTCTTACACAAACACACCAAAAGCAAGGGTTCAGACAGCGTGTTTCAGGTCTGACTTAAAGGGTTAGGGAATTCAGAGGGTTTTTCTCTATTTCTCTTTGCCCTTCTAGGGGACAACAGGTCCTGCTGGGGTGTCCCTTCCTATTTCTGTTCCTATGGGGGGGCCATGACCCTTGAGGGGACGTAGAGTTTCGTGTGGAGGACCCATGTGGGGAGAGCATCGGGATCCCCCCACTTATTTATTAGTCGCTTTTTCATTCCACACACGTCGGAGCATGGCGGGCCCGCGTGTGCGCTCGAGGTGGGCCGTCTGTGACGCCTGCCTCACGGTAGTGAATCCGGCAAGTGACAATGACAGTAGAAGGTGACAGGTGCTGTGTGAGGGGCTCTGGGGTCACAGAGGGAGGCCCCGAGTCAGGCTGGATGGGAGTCAGGGAAGCGCTCTTGGAGCCTGAATGAGGCACTCTGGGATTGGGTCCTGAGAACTGGGTGAATTGGCCAGGCATAAAGGAAAGGTGGGCTCCGGGAGGGAGGACAGCCTGGGGGAAGGGCTGGGGGCCGCCTGGGCAGTCCTAGTTCCAGTCAGGGAGCTGCAAAGCCCCAGGGTAGCTGAGGCACAGAGGAGAGGGCCTGGGCAGCCAGGGATGGAATCCTAGAGGCTGGCAGGGTGGCCCCGGGCTTGGCCGTAGCCCACAAGTCAGCTGAGCATTTGCAGACTTCAGTGCTGTGTGCCAGCCAAGAGGACAGGCACAGCCGTGGAAGTCGCTGCCCCATCATCCGGTTCAGATGCTTGGGTCCAGGTGGGAAAACACAGGTGGTTAGTGCTGAGGTTTTAGGAGGTGTATCCGTTTCCTGGGGCTTTGAAGCAAAGCACCAGGAACTGGTTTAAAACAACAGACATTTTTTCTCTACAGCTCTGGAGGCTGGAAGTCTGCAATCTTCCCTCTGAAGGCTCAGGAGAAGGCTTGTTCTGCCTCTCCCAGCTCCTGGCGGCTGCTGGCCATCCTTGGCTCCTTGCTTAAGGCTAGTTTCTGCCTCTGTCTTCGCATGACTGTCTCTCTCCTCTCTGTGTCTCTGTGTCCAAATTTTTGTCTTCTTCTAGGCATACCAGCCATCAGATTCTGGTCCACCCGAACCCATATGCTCTCGTTTTACCTGGATTACATCTGCAAAGACCCGATTTCCAAGTAATAATAAGTAGTAACAGGTAATGTTGCATCCACAGCCACTGGGGGTTAGGACTTGAACTTTTATTTGGGCGGGCGGGTGGGGGCGGGGACACAATTTCACCTACAACAGGAAACTAATCAAGCACGCTCCTCTGCTCACCACCTGAGCTCTGAGTCACCAAAGTCATGTGGACAGAGTCAGAATTCCAGCTTTGTGCCTTGGTGAACGTTGTCTTAGTTAGGCTGCCCCAGTGAGCTTCCTCTGGCCACCCCCGGAATCTGGCAGCTTCACCACCCAGTCCAAGCCACCCTGCAGAGAAGCGGGCTGGAGAGGGCCACACATGTTGCTCTGATGGCACGTGGAGCACGAAGTCAGGGAGGAAGGTTGCCCAGCAATGCAGGTCCCAGGGGGACAGAGAGCAGAGACAGGATATCCACGGAGAGGGTCCAAGCAAAGGGACTATGCACACTGGGACAGATTGAAGGGAACCAGAGAGTGGAGTGCAGAAGCGAACTTAGAAGGAAGTCTGCAGGGGGTCAGTGGGGTGGGAGCAGCCCCCATGCATCCCCTCCCCCGATCCTGCATTCCCACTCCCAGGATGGATTCCTAAATCATCAGAACGCCTTGGGCTGGATTAAAGGAGGCAGCCAGTCATTTTGATCGGTAACCCGTCCAAAATAAAACAAACCCATCAGACGCCTGGGAAACAGCTAGGCCCTTGACCACGCGCGCTTTTTTAATGGTTTCTGCTCTGCACTTCTGGCCTCCACCCCGCAGGCCCAGCGTCCCAGAAGGAGGCCCACTCACTGAAGTAGCCTATGCGGCAATGTTTGGCTGTTTGCATTTCTTGACAAAGGAAATTTGTTGGGCTTAAGCTGCCAAGGGTTTGCATCTGGATCCTATGATGTTTGGCTTCGGGAGGGCTGCGCGCAGAACCGGCTCCGGGGCCTCCGCCGGCCTCCATGTAATTAACTTAAGTGCTCCGAAGATGAAAGCTTATATGCCTGATCCCGGATTAGGGCATGGGCAGAGAAGGTAGGCAGCAGACTGTATGAGTTATCTCCCACTATTGAAGTTTCTAGAGATACCAGCGGTGGACAGTGGAAGTCAGGAAGTTTGGGCATGTTGGAATTTATTAAATTTGCAATTAAAAAACAACCCCCCCCCCGCCCCCAAGTTCTGGATGCCAGCGCAAGGAGGTTAAGTGGAAACATAACTTTACATAATAAAGTGGTTAATCATATTCCACTTTAGAAACACTAATATCATAAATTGGCCTCATACTTTCGTGCTTCCAGCTTCGACAATAGAGCTGAGACATTAATTTCCTGGTTTGGTATAACTTCTGGGGTTTTCCTCCTGTGCCTTGTCCTCCTCTCCTCCCTCCTCCTCCCTCCTTCACCCCCTCAGCTGGAGTGGGGGAGATAACTTTGATCCTTGATGCTCTGGGGGCCTGGGGAGGTGGAACGGGGAGGGGGTGGGGATTCCTACAGGTGATTTTTAGGCCTGAATTCCATTGTGACAGCAATGATTTATTTTAACTACTAACTCAGGAAAGCAGGCGCCACCAGGATGAATACCTCCACTAGCCCCTAGCAGACTAATTTTACTGTTTATGAATCACTAATATGTTTAAGCACCAAAAAAAAAAAAAAAAAAAAAGAAAAGAAAAAGAAAGAAAGAAAAAAAAAGAAAAAGAAAAGAAAGGGAGTACCATTTTAGATAACTATAAATAAGACTTCCAGCCAAGACCCCATGGTGCCCAAACAGTCCTACATGGGAAAGATGACTTTGGATTACAAGATAGAGAACACATGGGGTCCAGATAGCTGCCCCCCACCTCTGCAGCGGGCAGAGGCTACTGGCAGATGAAACACTTTCATCTCTCCCAGGGAGATAAACTGGCTGGTCTGGATGGGCCTCTTTATTTACAAAAGAAAATTAAATCCGTTTTAACACTTGCACCGTTCATAGGAAACACATGTGGGCTGGTAATTGTTTTGAACTCAATTTCGAGCCGGCCACACCACACTGGGTAGCTCTTGCGATTTCTCACTGGCTTGGGATGGCCGTGGAATTTGCACGGAGTTTCTTCCCAATTCCAGAGGATCTGTAAGGGGACATTCCTTGGCCGAGCTGGCAGAAGACTGCTGTTCAGTTTCCTGACTCCTGCAGGAAAGCACTTTCTCCTTATTGCCAGAGGGCTCCTCCCAGTGCCCCTTGCCCCAGTTCTTATCAGAGATTGGAACGGATCAAAGGGACTCAGAGCCCTGATTGAACCCAAAGGGCTTCCCTCCTGCCTGGGAGTCTTCACAGAAGGAGAAATAAAAGGTTGGGTGATTTTCCCAAGAGCGCCTGATAGGGCTTTACAGCTGCCAGGAGGTGTCACTCAGAATCCAGGTGTCACCCAGCTATCAGACTTCGCTTTGCAAGAGTCAATATGCAGGCAACCCCTTGCGGATCTCGTGGAAGGGAAGATTCTGATTCTGTAGGCCTGAGCTGGGGCCTGAGACTCTGCATTTCTACCACGCTCCCCAGTGATGCCAGTGTGGCCGGTCCCAGGGCCACGCTTGGGGTAGCAGACCTCTCCCAGGCATCAGCATCCCTGGAGGGTTTGTTAAGACACAGTTGGCTGACCCCACCCTCAGGGTTACTGATTCCACAGGTCGGGGGTGAGAATTTGTTTCTGATAAGCTCCCAGGTGAGGCTGATGCTGCCAGCTTAGGGACCACACTTTGAAAATCACTGTCCAAAAAATGCCCTCTCTGGGGAAACTGAGACTCAGAACGATTTTCCCAAGGTCAGGATGCTCAAGGTGGCAGACCTGGAGCCCATACCCTGGTCCAGTGCTTGTTCTTTTATCCACGAAAAAAAGGAGCTCATCCTTCCACGGGGACCCCTCACTGCCAAGGCACTAGCAGTGAACCTGCTTGAGAACAGAGGACAGATTCGAAGCACCTGGGCTGCAGTTTCTCCCCTGGGCAGCAAGGCAGTCCCTTCCTCTGAAACACCCTTCTTCCTCTCCTTCTGAAGTCCTCATTTTCAAAGCTCAGTGTAGGAAACACCAGAGAAACACCAGAGAACAGGACAGAGGAAGCAGGAACAGGTATTTTGTAAATGAATGAGTGAATAAATTACTTCCCAGTGGCATCCTCTCCTGCTGTGTGTCCTTGGACAGGTTACTTAACCTCTCTGAGGCTTATTTTCCCCATCTGTAAAATAAAGATGCTAATGTCTACCCCATAGGGTCACCGCTAATAGCGGTAAAGCACCAGGCAAAGATGAGTGGTAAGTGAAGGGTCACTTTTGTTGTTTTTTGCCGTTTTTATTATTTATTACTAGTTTTGCCTTTGGGGGTGGAGCAATATTTTCATCCTTGCTGCCACTCTTTTGACTCAGGTTTTGCCTTTCAAGAAGTTCCCCGTGGACATGCAAGTGTTCTTTGGGAAAGTTAATATCTTAAACTGTTGTTAAGAGACAGGACGATGACTCAGAGTGACGATGACGCATAATTATTCAGCGCTTTACGGTTGACCTGATAGTTTCCCCACAAGTTGAGTCATTTAATTCTCCCACTACTCCACTACAGGAAGTGCTATCAAGTTGAGGCTTGGGGAGGTTGAGGCACTTGCCCTCATTCCCACAGGCATTTTTCCCCACCTCACTGCCTCTCAGGGCAGCGGCTGGGGAAGGTAGGGGGATGCACCTACCTGAGGATGGGGTCTGTTTTCCCAGGATCACATCTCGAGGGGTTGAGGCCACCTATTCCCTTCCAGCTCAGAAAACAGCCCCTGCAGAAAATCACTCTCCATAGTTCCAACATGTTTTCTGAGGAATGTTTATCCTGGAGATGCTTTTTGGGGTCAGATACACTTGGGGGCACCGTGTGTGCTCTCCCACGCCTGGGCCTTCGGAAGGTGCAGCGGCCCATCAAAGCCCCCAAAGGCCCCTGGGTGAAGAAACCTCCTCACTTTGTCAGGGTGCAGCATTTTCTAGACCTCGTTCCTGTGGCCTTCTCTTGCCCCTGCACCACTGGGCATCACTGGGAATCGGCTCTGGCCTCTTCTCCATCCTCCAGCAGCCAGCATTTGCTCCATCTTTAAATGCTTCTTTCACTCAGCCTTTAGGGCTGCTGTTCTCTGCCTGGAATTCCCCATTTCCCCTGACCTCTCACTTCTTTCAAGTCTCTGCTCAGACACACCCTGACCAGAGGCCTTTCCTGACCACCTGATATGAAACAGGGAGCCCCACCCCTGTATCTATCACCCCCACTGCTTTCTTTCTCTTCACAGAACTCAAGACCATCCAGCTGACACTGCTGTCTTTTTTTTTTTGGGTGTCTGAATGCCCAGTAGAATACAAGCTTCATGAGGGCAGGAACATTTCTGTTTTGTTCTCTACTGTTTTCCCAGTGACTAGAACAGTGCCTGGCCCATTGTGGGCGTTCATAAACATTTGTGGATGGAATGCATGACAGAAGGAAGAAAGGAAGCCGGACTAGCCGTGTGAATGGCGCTTGGCATCTTCCCAGTCGTCGCCCTTGCCATAGGCATCTGGTACCCAGGTCCTCAGTGCTGGCTCCGTCCAGGCCTGGGGTTGGCTCCTGGCATCAGGGATGTGTCAGGCATGAGCCCCACCCCAGAGGCAGAACTGCACGTCAGTGTGACAAGTGAAGGCTGCTGAGTTTGAAAGGCAGGCAGCGTATAACAGTGGACACCCAGGAGTTCTGGAGTCAGGAGGACCTGAGTTCAAATCCCGCCTTAGCACTGATCGGCAGTGCAGCCTTTTCAAGTTACTTAAACGTCTTGAGCCTCAGGACCCCATCGTTAAATGGCAGTTAACAACGGCCACCTTGCACGCTTGTTGGGGGTGAGCAGCCATCAGGGATTAAGTGCCTGGTGTGTGGGCATGGATGCATGAGGACTACAGACGTGGCGCAAAGAGGGTGGACTCCCATTTTTGCCATGGTTAGCAGGTGGCCAGGAGAGGCTTCTGAGAGGCGATGGGGCTTGGACTTGAGCTTACGGAGTCCCCGGGCAGATGAGGCAGAAGGCAGCGCTATAGTCAGAGCCCCAGTGCAGACGCTGGAGCCAGAGCGTCTGGGTTCAAATCCTGGCCCTGTCTCTGACCAGCTGTGTGACCTTGGGCACATCGCTTAAGCTTGCTGTGCTTCCGTGTCCTGATTTGTAAAATGGGGGTTCAGTCTGGTAAGTGCTCAATAAATGTTAGTGGTCTCCATCTTTATTATCAGGGGTGAGCCAGCAGTGGCAGCTTCTGGGAACTTTAGGAAGGCAGTCGGGGTAGAGCTCATGCTGGGTCTGGATGAACATGAGACAGGTATCCTCCAGACCGTGGAGTGACCCTCCCTCTTAGAAAGGCGAGGAAGGTGCTCTCCATTCCCTGTGGGAACCCTGCTCATTGACCAGGAGTGAATGTTGTATCCAGCACCTGGTCACCCACGAGCTTCCAGTGACCGCCCCCCCCTTGTGGCCCTTTGAATCCTCAGGAAAAGCACAGCATCTTGGCTCAGAATGGGCCTCAGAGCTTACAGAATTAGAAGGAATCTTCTCGCAGCAGGCGAGACACAAGCCCCTAGCTCCATTTTACAGATGAGGAAGCTGAGGCTCAGAGAGGCGCACACCTGGGTCACACAGGGGCTCCGGTATTCTGCCCCTCCCCCACCCCTTCGGCTAGAGTTTGCATACATTTGCAGAGGCTAGTTGATGACATCCTGAGGAAGGTGGGAGCCTGGCTTGTGATGTGGTGACAGAAACCCCAACGTAAAGAGTCTGAACATTTCCAGATTTTTTTGTATTAAAAACTGACATTAAAAGCTTGTTTTTCCTTTGGATTTTGGTTTGCTTGTTTGGGGGCTGTAGAATTACGTCTCCTTCCCTAGTAAGCTTTTCCCTCTGGAAAGGCATTTCCTTTTGGAAATATCTGATTGTATCTGATCCTCCTAATCGACACGTAAGGGGAAGCCCAAGGTCATAGTAGTGTGCACTTATGGGGGGGGGATGGGGAGATGGGGTGCAGGGCAGCGAGTACCTTGTGAGCACCTGTGTCAACTCCAAGCTGGGGCTTCCCTGAAATGAGGGTTCCTGACTCCTGCCTCTGGTCTCTTTCTCCCACCCAGACCACTTCCTTAGATTGAAGGCACCTCTTCTTTACAAATGAGAACATGGTGGAAGAGTCAAGCAGAAATGACCTTGAATGACTGTCCTCCCACTTCATAGCTGTGTGACTCCGGGCATGTCACTTATTGGGTCTGGGCCTCAGTTTCCTCCTCTGTAAAATGGGGATAATATTCAGCTTTCGTTGGGTTGCTGTGAGAATTAAATAAGACAACACAGGTGGGGATATAACAGATGGTCAGTTAATAGCAACAATAAGAGAAATTATTATCATCAAGGATAACAATTCCCTTGGATCTGTACGAAAGAGTGGCTTTACATCCCATGTCTTTCTAGGCAAACTGCCGTGGGCCTCTATGTTTAATAACATCTCGGTCCCCAGGCTGGGTCTGGGATTAGCAGATTTGAATTCAGGAACTGAAGACACAAATGCCAACTGGGGCCAGAAAACTAGGGCCCGGGAGTGAGGCCAGTTGGGGCTGATGCCTCTCTGAAGCGAACAGCTGCTGCCAGCTTCAGCCAGGAGGGGATGAGCCCACGGAGGCCACGACTCACAGTTTTTAAAGAGAAAAGAGAAATTTGGATTTCTGCTTGAAATCTCCCAATTTTTAAAAATTAACCACTGTATGAGTGGCTTAAACAACAGAAATTTATTCTCTCACAGTTCCAGGGGCTGGAAGTCCAAGATCAAGGCGTCGGCAGGGTTGATTTCTTCTGAGGCCCCTCTCCTTGTATAGACGGCTTCTTCTCCCTGTGTCCTCACGTGGTCTGCCCTCTGTGCGTGTCTGTGTCATAACGGTCTGTTATACAGACACAAGTCATATTGGATCAGGGCCCACCCTAGTGACCTCATTTAACCTCGAATGCTTCTTTAAACACCCTATCTTCAAATATTGTCACATATTGAGGTATTGAGGGTGAGAACATCCACGTATGAATTTTTGGGGGGACACAATTCAGCCCATAACTTGCATGTTTTTGGAAACCCTGCCCGAGCCACACACCAGGATCTATGGCTCCTGTCTGAGATGTCTTCCAGGGAACGTGTTTGTCTGGGTCCTGAGGTCCAGACACAGAAAATCAGTTCTTATGAGCTTATCCTCCTGTCAATTTCCACTTTCTCCTAAAAGTCAAATTCTGGGGGGCTGAGGGTGCTGTTTGCTGGTTCCTGCTCTGGGTGTGGCCAGTGAGGAGGGCTGCCTTCCCTCTCACCAGGTCCTTATCTGATGCTTGTGGGGCCTTGACTGAGGCCACCTCTTGCCTCCTGCACTGGGCTGCTTCATGTCAGGGCCTGGGAATCTAATCACCAGTATTATTCTACAGCCTCAGGTCATCTGAAAAAGTTCTGCTGGGGATCTTAGGGACCTTGTAGCTGGAAAAGTTGCTGTAAGTTAGCAGTTTACTGACCACTCCTCCCTGGAAGCATCGGGAGAATGGAGTCTGCTTATCTGTTTGCAGAGGATCAGCTGTGGAGTTGGGGGAGGGGTGTAGCTGGGCTTCCAAGGCTCTGGAATCCATAAGCAGAGAGGAGGCCCGAGGGCAACATATTCCTTGTTATCCTCCACCCCAGATGCCTGCCTTTGTGGTTTGGCGAGCATCCTTCCTTACCTTTTGTTCTATGCACAGGGATGTACATACGTCCACTTTTCTAAAGCAAGAATGAGATCATACATATGAAGCTTCACAGCATGAAGTCTGCCTGAGGTTACACAACAAGCAGCAGCATTGGGATTCAAACCCTGCAACCTGCTTCCAGAACCCCAACATTTAACCACTTATTATACTGCTTCCCACCTGCGGTTTTGTGGCTTTTTTTTTTTTCCCCAGTAAACTATTTATCAGGATTCTCTGTGTTAACCACACCAATACCACCACTCTTAAGGGTTGATACTATTTGATATTGGGAGAGATCTGAAATGCTGGTGTTCTAGCTGTGAGATTGGCCCCTGGCTTCCCCAGGAGTGGGTCAGAGACCTGACATTGACTGCAGTTACCTCTCAGCGATCTGCCAGCACCTGGTCTGGGTCATGGGGAATCTCTTGACATGGTTTTTCATCCCATTTGTTTTTCTGAATTCGCTGACTCTGATTCTTCCTCTCATTAATTCTCACCCTCTGATAATTTCCACTTCCCTGAGGAAAAAGGCAGAGGCCTTCCGAGCCTGACCTGATGTGGGCCTCATTGCCACCTGACCTCTCCTCCCTTGACTCCCCTTTGCTGACTTTGTCCAGCTCCACTGGCCTCCTTGTTGTTGTTTGTATCGCACCAGCCACAGGACCTTTGTACTGGCTCTTCCCTGTGCCAGGAATATGTTTCTTTGAACATCTGCATGACTAACTCTCTTCCCTCCTTCAAATCCTTGCTCAGCCTCTGTCAGGACTACCCTATATTGAAAGTATAGGCACCCCCCCCCAGCCCCCTTAGAGGCCCCTCTGTTTCCCCCTTGGCACCTGCTCCCCTAACATATTACATGACTCACTGTGTCTACTGATGATCTGTCTCCCTCCACTAGACTGCAATCTCCACGGGGACAGAGATTTTTTTATGTTGTTTGCCTAAAACAATGCCTGGCCATATAGGAACTCAGTTTAAATTTATTGGATGAATGGATAAATGTAAACAAACCCCAGTTTTCCAGAACTCTAAGGGCCTTAGAGCTCATATAAACCACTACTCCATGGTGGAATTTCTGCTCCGCACTCCCAGAAGGAAATAAAATACACACACACACACATACACACACACAAAATCCCTTAACACACTGGGTTCCACTCAAAGATACGTACATGGAGCACGCAGCACAGTGTCTGACATGTGGTGGGTGCTCGCCAAATCTGGGTCCTCTTTCCCTTTCCTGGGAAATGTGTCTTTAGAGCATCTGGTGGGTGCAGCTTCTCAGAAAGGACTACCCAAGACCCCGGAGACAAGTCAACTCTGTGAGCACTGCTATGGGCTGAACCGTGTCCTCCCCAAATCCATATGTTAAAGCTCTAACCCCCAGGAGCCCAGAATGTGACTGCATTTCAAGATAGAGTCTTTAAAGAGCTAACTGAGGTAAAATGAGGTCATTAGAGTGGCCCTGATCCACTAGGACTGGTGTCCTTATAAGAAAAGAAAAGTAGGATACAGACATGCACAGAGGCACGACCATGGGAGGACACAGGAAGAAGACACTTTCTACACGCCAAGGAGAGAGGCCTCAGAAGAGACCAACCCTGCTGACACCTTGATCTTGGACTTCCAGCCTCCAGAACTCTGAGAACATAAGTTTCTGTGGTTTATGTTGCTCAGTCTGGTAGTTTGTTAGGTGACCCAAGCCGTCTAATACAAAGCCCACACAGGAGTGGGCTAATTTCTCCTCTTATGAATGAAGACCCTGAGACTCAGAGAGGTGAGGAAGCTGCTCTGTATGCCCCAGCTGGCTTCCAAGCCCATCTCCAGCTCCCAAGACCATGTTCCTTGCACCGCACCGGGCATGGCTAGAGCTAAGTCCTGAAGCGGAAGCTGGCAGAATAATAGCCTTTGCCGGGGAGTTGGACCAGGGGGATAGTCCATGCGTGGAGGCTTCCTAAGCCCTGCCTCTGCAATGCGGTTGCCCTCCCAGAGCAGAAGTTTCCATCCATTTGAGAGGGAGCCTTTCTCTCTGGTGAGTTTTGAGGAGGGGGTGTGTGGGCTTCTCCCAACACCCTGTGGCTCCAGAACAAAATGTGCCTCATGAGAGCAGCTACAAGAATAAATCCTGAAGATGTTTATGCTGAGGATTCCAGGCTTAATTTATGACCTCCTGCAAACAGCATCGGCTCACCAGCCATTAGGTCATTATAAGAACAGCGCCTCCAGGTCCCAGAGCACAAATACCTGCTGTCAGCTGAGCCGGGAGAGGGCTGGCTGCTTATGGGTGGGGGTGGGTTGGGGGCCTGCTGGGCTCCCTGTTACCTTCCAGCCCCTCCAGAGGACCCGAGGCTGTTCTTATCTACTCCCAAGCAAGATGAGATTTAAACCTAGTCAGCCTCCAGGACTGCATCAGGCTCTGAATTTATTGACGGCAATTTGTAGGATCAGGTAGAACATCCACAGACCAACCCAATTAGCAGGAACCTCTGCCTTGTTAGATAAAGATGCACAAAGGGCCAGTCTGAGGCACCACCTTTAGCCACCATTGCCGCAAACCCATCTGGATTCCTGGGGAAATTCTCCAGGGTTCAGTGGCTTGGGGCAAAGACACTGGTGTTTTCGAGAACTTAGCAGCTCAGGAGTTTCACAGGGATACCTGGAGAAGGGGAGTGGAAAGGCAGACAGGCCGGGATGTGAGCCCTGGCCCCCTACATACCCGTGTAGGACGGTGGTATGTAACCTTTTGCCTTGACTCTGAGTGCTCAGGGTCGGTGACTGGATCTTACATGGACAGAGTGCCAGGCACACAGTGGGTCCTCAAGTGGCAAGCTCCTCTTTCCTGGTACAATTCTTTTTCTAGAAACCGCATCCTTCCACCTGCCAGGTGAATGTGGTCATTAATCGATTGATTACGCGTTCACTCACTTACCTTTCAACGCGCTGATTCATTCAGCAAAGGTTTACTGTGTGCCTGCCATGTGCTGTCGCTGGATTAGGCTATGGGCAATAGTCCAGGTGTCCAGCTCTTTCTTTATCACTTGAATACTGCTCTGCCTGCAGTGAGGACCTTACTGGCAGGCAGGGAGATGTAGTGGGGCAGGAGCAGACAGGCATCCGAGTTTCCTCATTTCCAACATGGGGATGGCGCCTGGCACACAGTAGGTGCACAGCTTCTTTTATTATGTTTACTGTCATTTGTTCCCACTAGAATGTAAGCTCCAGGAGAGCAAGAATTTTGTCTGTTTTGTTCACTTATGCCTGGACCAGTGCCGACATAGTAGGTCCTCAATAAATATTTGCAGAATTAATGAGTAATAATAATAACTCATGGACAACTTTCATGGCCAGAATGTTTGCGTCTGTTTCGCTCATTTAAAAGAGTCTCGGAAACAACTGTTCTCCATTCTAACCCCATCATACAGCATAAAAAGCCCCATTGGTTATACCAGTAATTTATTTAGTTCTGAAAAGTTTTTGCTTGGCTCCGCCTCCTCTCTGAGCCCTTTCCTTCGGCTTTCTTTGAGTATCCGGCCTGGCTTGTTCACCGTAGAAAGGAATCTGTATTTTTCACTCTCTGAAGACTGCCTAAGAGCGCACACTAAAGCGTCTCTGCCAGGAGTCCTGCCCTGACCACACCCATCCTCCTTCCAGGCCACGCCCATCCCTCGTCGTTGTCACTCGGGGACTCTGGTTCCCCGCGGGCACTTTTGGAAGCCTCCCTTCTGGTTGCAGCTAAGGTATTTCTCTGCACACATTATCCTGATGCCAGTTGAGACCAAGTTTCCTCACCACCAAGTAAATTTGAAAATTATTTTGCTCAAGGAGAGAGCAGATTACCTATACTTCTTGCTCCGATCCAACTACCTAACTCCACCCACCACCGTCAAAAGAACACGTGCATACTGTAGGAAATTTGGAGACAACATAAAAATATATAAAGCCAAAAGCCTCCTATCCATTATCCCACTACTCAGAGGGCTGGAAGTAATGTTTTGGCCAATTTCTTTATAGTAGTCTCTCTAGCTACTTTTTTTCTTCATGAGCTTATTAATAATTTGCAAACACCATTTTGTGTTCTGTTTTTATACTGTAAAATGATCTTACATGTTATCCATTTCTTTAAAACAATTTTATAAATCTCATGTTTAATGGATGCACGATAATCTGTAGTGTGGATGTACCATCATTTCTCCATCAGTCCTCATTTTTGGACATTTAGGTTGTTTTCAGTAAACAGTTGGGTGATGAGCATAACTGTGCATAATTCTTTGCCTGCATTTTTTTTTTTTTTCCGGTACGCGGGCCTCTCACTGTCGTGGCCTCTCCCATTGCGGAGCACAGGCTCCGGACGCGCAGGCTCAGCGGCCACGGCTCACGGGCCCAGCCGCTCCGCGGCACGTGGGATCCTCCCGGACCGGGGCACGAACCCGTGTCCCCTGCATCGGCAGGCGGACTCCCAACCACTGCGCCACCAGGGAAGCCCTGCCTGTATTTTAATATATTTCCTAAGGCTTGATTGCTCTAAGTAGCTTTATAAGGGGTCAGAGAGCACCACTCTTTTTATTTTTTAATTGTGGTAAAATACATATAACATAAAAGTTGGCATTTTAACTTCTTTAAGTGTTCAGCAGCACTACATTCACATTGCTGTGCAACCATCACCAGCATTGAGAACTTCTTCCATCTTCCCAAACAGAAACTCTGTAACCATTAAATACTGACTCCAATTACCCCTCCCCCACTCCTGGCGACCACCGTTCTACTTTCTGTCTCTATGGATTTGGCTATCTAGGTATACCTCATATAATTAGAACATGCAGTATTTGTCCTTTTGTGCCGGCTTATTTCCCTTAGCATAATGTCCTCAAGGTTCATCCATGTGGTAGCATGTACCAGAATTTCCTTCCTTTTATGTGGAGAAAAGAGAATCTTTGTACACTGTTGGTGGGAATGTAAATTGGTAAAGCCATTATAGAAAACAGTATGGAGGTTACTCAAAAAAATCAAAAATAGAACTACTGTATGATCCAGCAATCCCACTTCTAGATCTATATTTGAAACAAAGTCAGTGATTATGAGATATCTGTACTCCCACGTTCATTGCAGCATTATTTACAGTAGCCAAGATGTGGAAACAACTGAAGTGTCCATCGATGGATGAATGGATAAAGAAAATATGGTATATATATGTGTGTATATATATGTATATATGTATATATACACACATACACACATATATATGTATATATACCTATATACACACACATATATATGTATACACACACACACACACACGCACAGAAAATGGAATATTACTCAGCCATAAAAAGGAAGGAAATCCTGCCATTTGCAACAACACGGATGAACCTGGAGGGCATTATGCTGAGTGAATTAAGCCAGGCAGAGAAAGACAAATACCGTATGGTGTCACTTATATATGAAATCTAAAAAGAAAGTCAAATTTGTAGAAACAGAGTTGAATGGTGGTTGCCAGGGGCTGGGGTGGGGTGTGTGTGTGGGAGAAATGGGGACATGTTGGTCCAAAGGCAAAGACTTTCAGTTTTAAGATAGGTTCTTAGGATCTAATGTACAGCATGGTGCCTATAGTTAATGATATGTATTGTGTACTTGAAATTGCTAATAGAGTAGATCTTAAAGAGTTCTCACCACACACACACACACACACACACACACACACATAAAGTAACCACGTGAAGTGGTAGATTTGTTAAATTGAAACGTATACGTATCAAACCATCACTTTAAATATGTACAATTTTATCTGTCAAGTATACCTCAATACAGCCAGAAAAACAAAACAAAATGAAACCAAAAACGATGTCCTTGGCCACCAACGAGAAATTAAAAGGGCATGTGGGTGAAGCACTTTCAATCCAGGGCCATTCCTGGGAAAACAGTTCTCTGCCAGCTACACTGTGTTCACACGGGGAGGACCAGCGGCCAGCATTAGCTTGATAGCAAGTCTGATCAATAGTCTTACGTTTTTAGTTGAACTATTAAAAATTGTTTTAAAAAAGCATTTCCATTCCTTTTAAGGCTGAATATTCAGTTGTATATATAGACCACATTTTGCTTCTCCATTGGTCATTTGGGCTGTTTCCGCCTCTTGGCCGCTATGAGTAATGCTGCTGTAAACATTGTGGTGCACCAGTCTTTTAAATATTCTCGATAAGCTTTACCATTCGGAAAAGTTGTACCCATTTACATGTCCACTAGCAGTGGGTAGAGTGCCTATTTTATTATATTTAGTGCTTGATGGCAATTTTTAAAATAAAAGACCTGTGAATGTGGAAGGGGGGATGCTGTAATGAAATTACATGTAAAAGTGGGAAAAGGCTTATTCTATTTACCCACCTATCCACTCATCCCCATAACACCCTTCTTCCATCTACCTAACCACTCACCTACTCATCTACCCAACCATCTGTTCATTGTTCTACCCACTCTCTCACCTGTCTACCTGCTCACCTACCCATTTATCCATCCATCCATCCTATATTTGCAGTTCTGACTTCCTGGGAGCTACTCCCACATTTGTTTACAATACCACAGAATAAAAAGGTGAGGATATCGAAGGATCTGTCTTTCTCTGCCTTTTATTCTGCCAGGGCTATCTGAGTTAGCTACTATTAGTTCTAAGTCATCCCCCTGCTCCCTACCTGTGGCCTCCAGTCTCACTGAAATTTCTTCACTGAATCTTTTCAGCAGAGATTAAACTCCCCGCACTTACGCACCGCCCAGTCTCCACCATGTTATGAAAGCACATTCGATTGTCAATATGGACTTTCAGTTTCACCAATGTGCAGCCTCTTTTGCTCTTTACCAAGCAGGTGGGTTAATGAGGTCGCTGCCTGGGATCCTGGAGTGGCGTTTAGGGGGGCATTTTGCATGTCCCTGAGCTCTGAGACATCTCCCCTTGCAGAGAGCATCTTGGGCCTGAGGCTAAGAGAATTAGGAGGTATTTACAGTGATTTAAAGCTAATTGTACATCCTGCTGTGTTCCCACTTTGTTCTGCAGTTTGTAAGGGGATGTTTAGAGGCGGTTGTGTTCGTGTTTTAATAGAAATGGAAATGACAGGTATATTGTATGGGGACATTTCTATGAAAAAATAGAAAACAATCATAATATTTATAGGTCTATCAATTCCCTAGAAATCACTCTAAAATAGACATAGGAAGAGAGGTTTTCTCAAATGAATGGAATAAATAACAAGGAAAGAAGAAAGCACTTTAGAATTAGGTCCAATTTGTATCTAAAAAGAAGAAATCAGAGATGACAAGTGGACCCCAAAGTTGGCTTAACAAAAATTTTTTTAATTAATTTTTTAAATTAATTACAATTTAATTTAAAAATTAAGAAAAACTACTTTCTCACCTAAAAACAAAATGAAAGGTTTACTGTCATAGAGGCGATGTCCACATTAAAAAGCGGACAATGTCAGAGACGGATGGAGGCTGTGGTCCATCTTCTGGATCCCGGGTTCCCGGGTCTTGCACAATCAGGGGTGTCTCGCCACCACCTTTTATAGTAGCTCTATTGCTTCCGCAGCGGCTTCCTTTGAGAGCAAAATTGTCAGCATTGGTCCAAAGAACACTTTAGAGAGAAGCCTTTTCATAAGATTTAGCTGAGGACCAAGCCAAAAATACCACTTCGTGGGCAAAGATTCAGCCTGGGAAACGCTACCCGTGTGTGTCTGTGCTTAAGGCTCCAGCCTTCTAACTGCCACGGGGAGTTCACTCCACCACCACCCCTTTCCAAGGAGCTGAGCATCTGAGCATCGGGGCGGTTGGCAAGAGCACACGCTTATTTTAGAAACAACTTTCCTGCCTGTACTGCTCCCTTTCCTAAAAACTCTCTTGTCGTTGGGCTCTCCTGGAGCTGTTTCAGTCTTTCGAGCCCTCTGACCCCCAAAATGAAAACATGATTTCGTTGATTTGAATTTTCTCTTTTCAGATAACTTTTGGAGAAAAGAGGAGGGGAACCCAGATGGGACAGTCCTCTGAGAGCCTACATCTTCCCCTGATCCTAGAAGGATCAGCAGAACATTTCCAGAACTTTCCAGAAAGTTCTGGAAACCCATTCAGAAGATTCTAACAGCCTCTTCTTCTCCGGAGGAGTCACATCTTCCCTAGAGTTAAAGTTAGGAGTCTTCCATGGGTGCCAAGTGTCACAGCTGTCCTCACATGTGGGACATCTGGGCAGTGGCTCTTGCTGAAGAAAGGCAACTTTGTGAGCACATGTGTATTATGGTGAACATTTTCACGTTGGTCTCTCTCCTTACTTTCTCAATTTCACAGTTGAATGTCCTGCTCTTTAGTTGTTGTTTTCATTCCTTCTTTCTTCTCTCTTTTTTCCTATTCTTAAATTCTTTAGTAATTCTTTATGACTTGGATCATATCTGTCTCAAGTCATTCCAAGTATACTGCCTGTCTCCCCACGGAAAGAAGCTCTGACTTGATAAGAATTTCCTTGGCATTTGAGCTGGGGATCCTCATTCCTTGTTGGCCTGAGAGGGGCTCCCTCTCTGCTTGGGGTGCAAGCAGGAGCTGGGTGTGTGTGTTTTCCTGGGGGAAAATTTAAATTTAAATCGACCTCAACAATGAAGCCAGTAAAAGTGCCTGGGGATGCCTTGCCTTTGAGGTTAGAAACCTCTTGTATTGATATTTGTGCTTCTGAGTCACCAGTAGTCAAGTCTGCAGAACTGCCTTTTCAGAGGCAGGAAATCCTGAGGCTAAAATGTAAATGCCCTACCTGAACATGCTCCTCAGTCAGGCTTTTGAAAACCAGAAAGGAGACGAACTCACAGATTACTTTAAAACACGCTTATTCTTCTGGCGGATTCTCGATGCAAAAATGTCTGTGCCAAATTAACACTCCCACTCCCACCCCTCCCCCTAACTCTGGTCATGTTCCAAGTATGTATTTAAAAAAGAAATTTTTAAAAATTGAAGTATAGTTGATTTACAATGCTGTGTTATTTTCAGGTGTACAGCAAAGTGATTCAGTTATACATACATATATATCTATTTTTTGCAGATTCTCTTCCCTTATAGGTTATTAGAAAATACTGAGTATAGTTCCCTGTGCTATACAGTAGGTCTTTGTTGGTTATCTATTTTATATATAGTAGTGTGTATATGTTAATCCCAAACTCCTAATTTATCCAAGTAGGTCTTCTCGTTTCCTTAAAAACAGGAGATTTTTCCTCCTCATTCATTGTGCAACTCAAGCTGGCAGTTAGGAAAGGTTGTGATTACTGAAAATATCACAGTAGGTTCATTACTGTAAACAAGTGATTGTCAGCCTATAGCTCAGTTCTTTCCATACTCCCTCTTGCCATACTCATAAGAATCCGGTGCTAATGCATGTCTTTCAGGCATTCTGTATGGAGTCTGAGATGCTTATGGTTGATAGCAAAAGAAAAGGTCTTAGGAAACATACTTTGCAGAACAGAGGTAAGGGGTGTGTTTGGCCAGTGATGTCTGGGGTGGGTTTGTAGTTCTCAGGTTTTACACAAGAGGGAGCTTTGGTATCCCATTGCACAAGACCCTGAGGATTACAGGGTGTTGTGGGGGTAGCTTTCAGTAAAAGTATTTCATAACCAGGGCCTGCTTACTCTTGGCCAAATGACTTCTGACCACAATTAAGAAAAAGCAAAGTTATATTTGTGCAGATTCTGCACAAATATAACTTTGCGCAGATTCCTTGTCTTGTATACTCAAATTGAATGGAATTTTGCAGCCCCATGACAGTTTCATAGAGTTCGGGCCTTCTGAGGAAGGAATCAGGTTGTCCAACTGGAGTTGTATCATTTTGCACAGCCAGAGTCCACAGTTGGCAAAACTAGGAAATGGGCAAAGATTGTCATCCCATCTCAAAATGTTGCCAGGTGGTAAAAGTTCCAAAATGAGCCCTGCCTCTTTCCTGTTCTTCATTCTTTATCTCATTAAAACCATGGTCCATCCCATCCCCTATACTCCAGATTCAGTTTCTGAGGTAGAGCTAAGCAAAGTTTTGTGAGAAAAAGAATCTGATTGAATTAATTCCCCACTGTGACATGAATTAATCATAGTATTCCTACCTGAACTCTTTCAGAATTAACAAAACAAACAAATAAACAAAAGTTAGTTGACAAGAGGGCACCTAATTTAGGCTATAGTTGATAGAATTCAAATGTTGGTACAGTGATACGGAAACAAGTGTTTATGTTAGCTAGATGTGGATTCAAATCCAGATCTTGTCACAGGGTGACTTTGGATCAGTCACTTCAATAATGTACTCAGTAAGTACTTATTAAGTGCCTACTATTTGCAGAGCACCAGAGATGCAAGCATGAGCAAAACCAGACAAGGACCCTCTTTCCAGCAACTGTAGTCTTAGGGGAAGAGGCTGACATAAATCAGTCACGGAAATGCATGTCAATTCACAACTGGGGTAAGTGCCACTGTGGCAGTGAGTAGTGATGTTCTCCGAAGAGTCGTCCCCTTATCCCTCATCAGACACATGGTAGGGCTGCACTTTCCCATTCCTTTGAAGTTAGGCCTGGCCTTGACCTGCTTTGGCTAATGAAATGTGACCATAAGAGTCATGTGTCTCAGTGATGAGTGGAAGATTTAAAAGCCAGGGCACCATTGCCCCATTCCCTTCCCACTGCTTCGGAGAATGTGGGAGCATGTGCCAAGATGAAGCCTCTGCTAGGCCTGGGTCCCAGAGTGACCATGATGAATTAGCCCCACTCCCCACCTCTCATCGTCCCACAGTGAACCTGTAGCACCAGAGAGAAATAACCTCTGATCAACCACTGAGACTGGGGCTTGTTTGTTACTGCAGCAGAGCCTGGCCTATCCTGACTAATACAGCCCCACTAGATAGGTACCTGGTATTGTGAAAGTGTATAGTAGGGGAATGGGCTGGGTAGGGGAGGTTAGGAGAATGTCTCTGAAGGTGTGACAACTGAGCTGAGATCTGAGAAAGACAGGGAGGGGTCCTGGAGGAAGAGCATTCTAGATTTGGGGCTAGGGGGCAGATATGTAGATGGAAAGAACTGGATGGATTAACCTCTCTGAGCTAATTGGCAAAATAGGACTGATTGATTTATTGAGAGGATAAGCCGTAGCCGAGCGAGAACCCCCAACCTAGAGCCTGGCATGCAGTAGGTGCTAGTGAATACTAACAGCTACCACTTATATGTGTCAGATACGGCATAAGGGCTGTGCATGTAAAAATTCATTCAGTCCTTACATAGTCCTATGATTTAGACGTATTATTATCCAGAGTAGCAAATGGGACGCAGAGAGGTTAAGTAACTCACCCAAGGTCACTCAGCTAGTGAGGGATAAAACTTGTATTTGAATTCAGAGGCTTTTAGCCCTTTTGCTACCCTGCTTCTTAAGGTTGCTGTTTTTGTTATTACTATGGTTTTAGCATAAAGGCAAGGAACCTTTTTCCTCCGCATCAAGCCGTACCAGGAACAACTCATTACCAATTTAAAGCCCTGTGTGTGATGATGTACAAGCACTTCTAAGGCCCATTAATATCCTGTATCAGTCAACTATAGCCTCATGATGCTGTGTAACAACCAACCACAGAATTCTGCGGCATTCAGTAATGGACACAAGGTGTGTGTGTCATCTGGGGCAGCACATTCAGGCTGGGCTCAGCTGGGTGGTTCTGCTTCAAGCTGCCAGTCCAGCTGAGCTGGACTAGAGTGGCTCTGCCCCCTGTGTCCTCATTTCTGGTTATTTCTGAAGGAACAGCAACTCCTCAGGGACACTCTTCACAGGATGCTGGCAGAGTGCTTAATCTGGCACTCTGCCAGAGTGCCAGAGCCAGGATCTGCCGGAACCTGGGTGCACACTTGTGTCTGTCGAGCTGCAGTGCTGGAGAACTTTCCGTGGCATCTTACTCCCCTGCTTAGGGGGAGCCAGACCCCTTAGAGAGGCATCCAGGATAGAGGTGACTGGAGGTGCTGATGTATCTACATCTTTGTGCATGTCTATGTTTGTGTAAAATGACTGGACGTGAAAGCATCCGGGATTCTCTGGGCAGGGGCGGGTGTGGAGGCGCTGTGAATGGAGCATGGTCTTCGGAGTCTAAAGCTCTTTACCCTGTTACTGAGTCTGGGAGACTGTACTACAGTTACAGTGCTGAGAAACTTGATCTTGACCCTGACTCCATGGCTGCATAAAGTCCTGCTGACTTAAGGACCTCATGCTCATCCCTATGGAAATGTTGCATTGACTCTCACAGTAGAACAGGGCACCTGATTTCTTTAAAGTTTTACACTTTTCCTTTCCCTTCATTTCTATCGATTGCCTCTCTTAAAAGCCACAGTTTCATTGGCTAAGACAGCTTGGCAAGTCATTGCATCTCAGTTGGCCCAGCCATTGAATGAGAATAGCACATCCAGACTTGTTGTGAATTGAAATGAAATGATGTGCCCAGGGCAGGGTGAGTGTATTCGTTTCCTAGGGCTGCCATAACCAATTGGGTGGCTTAAACAATAGAAATGTATTTTCTCACAATTCTAGAGGCTAGAAGCCCAAGATCAAGGTGTTGGCAGGTTGGTTTCTTGCTTTCTTTCTTCTTTTTTTCTGGACACACCGTGCAGCTTGTGGGATCTTAGTTCCCCGACTAGGGATTGAACCCGGTCCCTCGGCAGTGAAAGTCCTAACCACTCGACCACCAGGGAATTCCCAGGTTTGGTTTCTTCTGAGGCCTCTCTCCTTGGCTTGCAAATGGCCACCTTCTCCCTGTGTCCTCACATGGTCTTCTCTCTGTGCATGTCTGTGTCCCAATCTTCTTTTCTTAGAAAGATACCAGTCAGATTGGATCAGGGCCCACCCTAGTGACCTCATTTTACTTTAATTTCCTCTTTAAAGTCTATCTCCAAATATTGTCCCATTCTGTGGTACCAGGCATGAGGGCTTCAGCATATGAATTTTGGGGGGTTACAATTTGGCTTTTAACAGCAGGTGATGGAAGGTCATGGCCCCAGTTCTGACCCTTTAACAGCTAGGCGTCCTTGAGCGAGTTCCTCCTGCTGCTGGGACCTAGTTTCCTCATCAGAGAGGTGGAATTGATCCTTCGAGCCCTCAGAGGAGGAGGTACGATGAGGGTCAAGTGCATTAGGAGTGCTGTAGCTCTGGGAACAACAGGAAGCATCCCTCAGGTAGCATCCTTCTCTGTCAGGTTCTGTTGGGACCAGCTCTTCTGCACTCTCTGGCCTGAAGGGACCTCTGGAGTCAGGGTAGATGACTAGGAGACAAGAGATGGTGGTGACCTGGCATTCTCTCTGTGATCCGTCAAGACAGCTGACACGCTCCTTCCCAGCCAGGCCCCATCAGCCCTGACTGCTTCAGGAACGGAACTGAGTTGAGGGCTAAGGGCTTGGGCTGCAGGACCTGACCCCCTGCACCTAAGGCCCAGCTCTGCTACTTACCACCAGAGACAGGGTGAGAAACTTGATGGTTTTTATTCCCTTCTTTTAACCTAAAAAATGTGGTGGAAATAGCTAATATAGTCACATGAATCAAAATCCAAAAAGTCTAAACAAACATACAGTGAGAGAACTTTCTCTGCAGCCCTCTCCCCAGCCTCCCTGTCCTCTCCTGACAGGCTTCCAGTGTTCCGAGTTTCTTGTGCACCCTTCTAGAGTTCTGTGCACACAAGCAAGTTGTGCACAGGGGCTCACCTTCCCTACCCGCTTCTGCTCTGTACTTTGTTTTTCCCACTTAACTCTCCATCCGGGAGACGGCAAGATACCAGCTCATGAACTTCTGCATTCTGGTTACTGTTGTCCCATCACTGGGTGCCTCTGTGGGCTATACTATAATTTATCATCAACACCCTATGCATGGATATGTAGGTTGTTTCTAATATTTTGGGCCAATTACTTTAACTCTATCTGTCTCAGTTTCCTCATCCGTGAAGAAAAGAACAGAATTCTTTTCTGTTCAAGAATTGGTCAATACATGCTAACGGTAGAGGGTGGCGCTTTGGGTCACTGTTCTCTTCCCCTATTTCATTTTCATTCCTTTTTTCACTAAAACTCTGAGACTAGTTGCCTGCTGTTCCCTCTTCCTTTCCATGCTGTTCCCCCCTTCCCTTTCTCTCTTATCCATTCCCCTGTCCTTGAGTGGCTCAGCTATGCGGTTCTATAGCTTTGTCCTTCTCACCAAAATCAAAGACACGCAAGCGCGCTAAGCAGATACCAGTGAAGTAATTGACAAAAAGAAATAAACCATTAAACTGTCTGGAGCCAGCCCAAGCTGGGGAATGGAGAGTCCAAGTTTAAATTGAAATTCAGAGTTGGTTATTACTTGGGATTAGATCCTCATGTTGAATCAAGACCATGGTTATGTCTTCCAGTGATGATGGAACTTTCTATTACCTACAAGGGAGCAGGAAAGTCTTGGGGATGATCTGAGTTTTCACCGGCAGGAGATAAAGGGCAGGTAGGAAGGGACTGTGAGAAACAGAAACACAACTGTTTTTCTGATTTTCCTCCATGTTCAACACCCTGGTTACATGACATTATGCTAACGTGTATCATTCTTGAACTAACGTGGGTGTCACTCATCACACCCTCTGCTCTGTGAGCGCAGGGTTCTGTCCACTTTGCTCACTGTTTGTCCCCACGGGCTGGCACACAGCAGATGCTCAACAGCATTCGCTGAGAAAATGGATGAAACGTGGTGGCCCAAACATCTGGCTGCCTGAGAGTTTATTCCTTGGTGTAAGTTGGTCTGGACCCACTGAGATGGACGCCTGGGTGATATGGTAGGTGGTACCTGCCATCAGGTAAGACCCACCTCAGGGTTCAGGTGTGCTTCTTCACTCAGTTAAGTGGGAAACATCCAGACAGATGCCCTCTGACTGACTCAGCTTCTGTATTTGTAAAACAAAGGGGCTTGCATTCATTTGTGCCCCCTCCCATGATCTCCCCACCCTGTTATTTCCCAGGGGCTGGAAGGATAAAAACTGCATTACCAGACTCCCTTCCTGCTAGTGTTCTGGATGTAATTTAGATCCTGCTAATGAGATGAACTTGTGAAAGATTTGGAAAGCAGGATTTTTGCTGTGGCAGCTGATGGACAGGCTCTGCCAGACGTGAGCTTTTGCAGTGGCCACACTCCACGTCCCACTTCTGTTTATCAGTTCATGGGTGTTGGGCTGCTGGGACATCTGCAGGGATTTCTAGCTGTTTCCTGAGTTCAAAATTGAAGCAGTGGTGAAAACTGAAACTAAAAACCCGGTAGCAGCAGCATAACTTCTACTCATCCAGCTTGTCCAACAATTTTGTAAGCACCTATTCCTTCATACTGACTACCTTTCTGCCAGAAATACCTAGACACATTTCTATTTCCTGCACTGAACCCTGCTGATGCAGCCACTCACTGTTCAAGGCCCTGGGGCCACAGGTGAACCGGACATAATTCTAGACCTCAAGATACTCACACTCTAGTGATGGAGACAGAACATTAGAAAGTACTTTCACTATAATGTACCTGTCTCTTAACTCCCTACTGGTTTACTGTGAATTTAACAAACTTAAGCTTCAGTGTCCCTCACTTGGCATAGATCCCTTCCAAGGGTCGAAGAGAGGCCTTGCAATTCTGGTTTCATAATTGTGTGGGTTTTTTCCTTAATAAGCATCCCCATCCCAAACTGTATAAGCTCCTGGCCCATAAACACCTGAATCAGGGCCTGGCCCTGGGGAATGTCATCCACTTGATGACTTAGCCCATCCGCCTTGCAGCAGAAATTTCTCAGCAACACCTCATCAGCCAAGACTGAGCTCCGTAGCTCCACCCACTCACTGGATATCACCCCTGGGTTGTCCCTCTGGCACTTTAAATTCAATACTTATTCTTTCACCAAAACTTCCTTCACCCTGGGGGCCCTCTTCGATTGACTGCCATCACTGTCTACCCACTGGCCCAAACCAGACCCATGGGCGTCATCATCGACTCCCCCTTCTTGGCCCTACCTCATTCATGGGACTGCTGCACTGTAGACTATTCGTGAAAGTGAGAGTAAGTGAGAATGAGGCAGATTTGGATAACCTGTCACCGGAAGGGTGGCCTCATGGGAGGGAGCTGCCTGGGCTCAGGGTCCAGGGAACAGTATCTACCCGAGTGGAAAACATGACACGGGAGCCTGGAGAATGACCCCAGCGTCTAATCCCCACAGCAAGGTAAGGACGGAAGTGAAAAAGGCGCCAGGTCAGTATCCAGATAATTAAGAATGAGGAGGAATCCAGTGAGGAGTTGAGAATGACTCAGAATTAAGGTTGTGAGGGCAAGAGTGGCCTGGAGCACCCCCTTTACACAATGCCTGTTACTTCCAGGGTCGTGTCTATGTGTAGGTTCCCCCAAAGCAGATCCTGAGACAAGGATGCGATTCAGGTAGTTCATGTGTGATGTGTATAACATATTATGAGATGGACCCAGAAAAGGGAAGTGAGGTAGGAAGAGAAGAAGAGGCAGTAAAGGGGGTGAAGTGGGCAGGTCCCCGCTGTGGGCATCCTGAGCTCAGTCTCCCAGAGGGTCCAGAGAGTGTGCAGAACCCACCCCAGAGCTGCCCCCAGTGGAGGGGAGCCTGGGGGGTTGGTCCTCCAGCTCTTGTCTGGCACTGGTTAAGCGTGGCTCCTGGAGGGTCCACTTTCTAGCGCTCTGACCACCCCACTGGCCAAGCCAAACGAGCCCCTGCAGCCAGAGGAGCCCTGGGCCTTGTTTGGGAATGTCTGCAGTGGCCTCCGGGGTACATGCGAGGCACCATGGGTGGGCGTTGATGGCCCTTGCTCCGGGTGCTGCCTATGCTTTCTTAAAGGCTGGACATCTTCCCTTTGTCACAACCTCCTCCATCTCTCTGGTGGGGAGTGAGGGGGCACATCCCTCTCCTTGGGCTCAGTGAGGGCCCAGCAGCAGGCATGGGGCACACTGAGGCAAGAGCTCACTGGCTTTGAGTCCCAGAGACCTGGATTGAAAACCAGAAATTGCAGCTTGATAGCCGTGTAACTGAGCAATTTCCTTACCCTCAGAGCACCACTGTTCTCATGCATAAGATGGGAATAACAGTACCCGCTCTGCAGAGCTATTGTGAGAATTAAATGGATCCCGGGTAGAACCCCTCTCCCCCCAGCACTGCTGCTGAAGAGCCACAGGGATTGGTGGATTCTGCTTACGCACTGATTTCCCTGGCCAGCCCCAGCTGTGACCTTGGCCTGGGGGCGTTCCCCGATCCCTAGCTCTTGCTTGCACTCAGCTCTTACTCATCCTTCCTTTGCTTCTTCCAACGCAGCCCTTCCAGGGCAAGAAGTCCCTCCGGGCAGGCTGAGGGAGTCAACGGGACTGTTGGACAAGGACACATGAGCACCTTAGAAGGGTCCTAGCTGGCAGAGCTCCCTGCCATCACGGGGCCGTGTGGTTCACTTTTCTCAGCTCATGGAATGACAAGATTGCAGGAGGCCGCCGTGGGCTTGGCAGCCTGGCCAAGGTTTAGACAGTTTCTTCTGCTGTTTGAATAAGAGCCACGGTGAAACTGCATCTTTGCCTTGTTACCTCTCCCGTGGCCAGGCAGCCTGACAGCTGGAGCTGCTTGTGAAGTTCCCCTCAGCTTCAGCAGAAGCTTCATAGGTGAGGAGTCTTCCAGTGGGTTTCAGGGCTCGCTGCCCCCTTCCCTTTATGTGGGCGGCTCCCTTTTGAATCTCCTTTCCTCCACATTTAGGAGGTAAGTGAGCCCCCAGGATGGCTCTGAAAAACCTTGGCCCTGGAAGTTGTTCTCCCCAGCCACCATAAACCTAAAAGGTGGAATGACCCTTGCTTGTTATTTAGGAGGCTCAGAGAGGTTAAGCGACTTTTCTTAAGTTGCATAGCCAGTTAGTGGCAGAATTAGTTATAGCAGGCAGTTTGCTGACCTCAAGTCTTCCAGTATCTGGGTATATGAGAGAGTTTTAGACTCCAGATGAAGGCAGGACTCACCTGGACTCACCTTCCTACCATATTGAGAATTCATGAGAAATTGAGTAGAAAATGCTGTGAAATCTCCCATAAAGGTGTAGCTGATCGTGACCAGGGGCTTTTTTTTTTTTTTTTTTGTCTGTGTAATCTGGGAGCCAGTGAGAACTAGTGTGAGAAAAAAGATTAGGGGCCCAAGTCAGACACTCCCAAGTTCAAATCCAGGTTTCTTGAGTTCCATGCTGTGTGATCTTGGGCAAGTCACTTAAGCTCTCTGTGCCTCGGTTTCCTCATCTGAGAAAGGATGATGTACTTCCCTCACTGAGTTGAGTTAAAGTGCTAAGCACAATGTCTGGGACATGATAAACCCCAGTAAATGTTAGCTGTGACTATTGTTAACATTATTATCATCTCCACGAAGGTTAATTTATTAATAAATATGACATCAAGTAAAAGCTCAGTAACTGATAACCATGATGATTACTGTTGCCCTTAGCAGTATTAAACCTGGGAGTGGCTCCCTGATCTCCTAGGTGGGGAGGCTGCCCTGGAGGAGAGGGGAGGATATGGTCTTTAGAGGAGATGGGGATGGGTCCTCGTGAAGGCTGAATGAGGCAGCACCACACATACCTCAGGCCGGACACGAGGATACAGGGCAGGGACCCTGGCTGGTATGATCCAGATTCTCTGCTTCAAGTTAAGTCACAGCCCAAGTGTTATATGACATCAGGAAACTTAAAGGGAGAGAGGGGCAAGGTTAAAAGGGCTGGGGGGTCCTCAGCCCTGGGCCTAATTAATTGTGTGGCCTTGAGCAAGTCACTTCCCACTTCAGGCCTCTGTTCACCTGAAGAGGAAGAGGTATATTGAGCTGACCAGCCTCTCTCAGTTCTGAAATTCTGTCTACCCACCAACCCTTCCATCCATTATCCATTCATGTATCCACTCATTCATTCACTCATCCTCATCCATCCATTCTTCTAGTCATCCTTCCCATCCTTCCATCCATCTTTCCATCCATTACTCCTTTCATCCATTCATTCATCCATCTACCATCCTACACACCAGGGCCCCAATGCTGAGGAGTTTGCAGCTGGAGTCAAGGTTCCACAGTTGGTCCGTGAGCCAGGCTTCCACCCCAGGGCTGTCTGACCCCCCAGAATCACCAGGCCTCCCTGCATCTTGACCTTATGGCCCTTCCTGCTTCTGTGAGCTGTCAGGCAATGAGGGCTGTGAGTTCAAACCATGCTTCTGCACTCTTTTGTGTCATGTGCTGGGATTCCCCACTCCACGTGCATTTCCACTTCTAATCCTCATTCAGTCCTATGAAGCAGGGCTTCCTACACCGGTTAACCCAGCAGAGGACTGAGGTTCAGAGAGATGAAGAGTTAGCCCAGGGCCCCCTCTGTGATGTCCGTCCCGAGGCCTTCTCGCAGAGCTGCCCTCTGCCCTCCTGTGCCCGGCACTGAGAGTCCCATGCCAGGTGTGGACCCTGGCTCTGCATCTTGGGAAAGTTACATCCCTCCCGTCTACATTTCCTCGTCTGTGACGTGGGATAATAATAGTCCCTAAGAATGCTGTGGGCGTTATCTGGTGTAATGCATGTGAGTGGTGCAGAGTAGACACTCCAGTGTTAGTCAATACTATTCTTATGCCTCTTATTTACTACCTGTCAAGTTCAGACAGGTCGTAGGTAAATTTTAAGGAGAGGACTGACTTCCCAGTAAGTATTTGACAGGAGGATGGAAGGGAGGAGGGGGACCATCCCTCACACTCAAGGCCAGCGGGTCAGGAGCTGGTCCACCAATACGCAATCTGAGGTCCCTCTCTTCTACCGTGCGAGGTGGGCACTGGAGTCACAATTAATTTCTTTGACCGCAGAGAGGCAGGCATCAAGCCTCATTAACCCGATGAGTCCAGGAGGCGGCGAGATTTGTGTAATCTTGTTTTCCCTTCAGCTGGCTTCCCGGGACGACATTGTGCTGGTGCCGAAGCCTCCGTAACTCCAGTAAATTCCCTGCGCCGGGCGGAGGTCTCGCATCGCTCACTAAGCCTTGTCTGTTCGCATGAGAGGTCGCACATCACTTCGTGCTCGGCCGGCCAGGCGCTCCTTGGCCCTCTCGGCCTCCTCCAGCCGCATTCCGGGGTCAGGTGAGGTGGAGTGAGCCCCTGCCTCCCCACGCCCCACACTTGCCGAGACGCATGGAAGCAACTTTGTGGAACTCTCCGGGCCACACAGAACAGAGGAGGAATGAGAACTCACGTTCTCTGAATGTCCCCACATGCCAGCAGCTTTATACCCACTAGAGGTCCATCCTCTAACTAGCATGAGGGGACCCCTTTTGGGGTGACTTCAGAGACTTGAGGGGGTCTGCTGGAACCCCAGAGGATGGAGAAGCAAGAGGTCACGGAGGGGCACTGAGTTTGGGGTCGTGTGCTGCTTGGGTTCAACTCCTGCTCCCCTGCTTCTCGGCCCAAGAGATCTTGGGCAATTTCCTTGTCGGTGTTCTCATCTGTAAGCCCTACGCCCTGGGGAGTCAGGAGAAGGGAAGGAGGTGCTGGCACACAGTAGCAGCTCATAAAATGCTGATTCCCCTCTTTCTCATTCATTCATTATTCATTCATTCAGTAATTCGGAACTTACTAGACGCCGGGCCTGGCAGTTGAGTAGTGACAGCACAGAGATGGAGGACACTTCCCCTTGTGAAAGTTACTGTTTAGTTGGAATGACAGTCACTAAATTATACTAATAATTTAGTAGCTGCCGCTGTGATACATTATACAAGGGAGAATCTACAGGGGGCTCTAAGAGCAAAGCCAGGGGGACTGACATTAGGTGGAGGGGTTACCTTGGGGGAGGCCCAGGGAGGGTCTCCGCAGGGAGGTCAGTTTTACCCAGAGACCAACCTGCAGGTTATGGGGACTTCGCCCCTGACGCGGGCGGGGGCTGGGGCGGGGAGCACTCCACCCAAGGGGCGGCGTAGGCCAGGCCCACGCAGTGCTGCGAGGGGACAGAAGGCTGGCATGTTGTAGGGATGGGGAGAGGAGGGGCAGCGGTGCCAGGCAGAGCAGGCCGGGTGGCGGGGACGTCACAGCCCTCCCCCGCGGCTGCCTCCCCAGTGGCTGAAATGAAGCTGGGCAAAACTTAGGAAACATTGTCAGCATAAAGCTCCTATGCCACTAAAATCCATCACTGTTTATCCTGATGGGTTGTGGCTCGCAACATCCCCCTGGGCCTTTGGCTGTGGGTGTTTGCAAATCATCCTTTCACGGCTCTGCGAGTCCCTGTTGTTAAAACCAGATATTTCGTGCCAAAAGCACAGAAGCAACAGGATCCCAGTGGACCCCGTCCAGGTGTCTAGGACAGAGGCTGGTGCAGAGCAGAGAGAAGAGCCAAGGAGGAGCTTTCTTTCACAGCCTTTGTGAGCCGCCCAGAACTGTCTTTTCTCCTTTCTTATGGCACTCGTTTAGCAGAGAGGCATTTCCCTAACAGGTGCGCGGTGCTTGATGGCGCTAACCTCCCGGAGTCCTCTCAGCGGCCCCACTGGGTTGGGACTGTGATTATCTCCAGTTTGCGGGGGAGAGAACTGAGGTTGGAGGTTAAGCAACTCACTGGGGGTGGGGTCGGGATTCCAACCCAGGCCTTGGGCTTCAAGCTCTTAGCACAGCTTCCAGCACGGTGCTCTGTGCTAGGTCAGTCAATGGCGAGTCATTTTAATGGCAGCAATTTAGTACATCCTCCCGTGACACCCGGCTTTGGCTTCTGGGAGTTACCAGGGTCCCTGGGGAGGCTGAGAGCTATGTTTGGGCTCGTTTCACAGAGAGAAATGGTCAGAAGAGTGTTTACTAGAGCGATCAAGAGCTGTGGTCTCTCAAGCTCAACCATCAACCCCTCCACATGGAATTTCAGAGCCGGAAGAGATGTAGTGTTCCTTCAGTTCGAGTTTCTGCTTTCCTTGTTGATGAGGAAACATACCCAGAGTGGTCAGGGGATGCTGGTTGGGCCGGAGTCCAGGATGTCTGTGTCCCATTGGGTGGGCTTTCACCTCAACTCAACTGTGTTAACATTGACCCTACAGAGGCGGCCACTTGCCACTTCATGCTCTTCCTGGATGAAATATCCCCACAAATAATCCTGCCATGAGACACTTCATTAAGTGACATTTCACCCCTGGGATTGTTCTTTAAGGAACACTTGATTTTAGGTTTTCAGCTCTAAATCCCTCATCTGTCAAAAGGTATTTCACACCGAAACTTGAAACTAGGGGAAGACTGGCAGGTAAGAAAGCAGGCGGCCGAGTGATGTACCTTGAAGGGTGGGTCCAATTCTGTCCCACCAGTTGCATGAAGTCAGATGAGACACTAAAACCCCCGAACCCCCAATTACTCATCTGTGAAGTAAGGATAAAAATAGTTCACTTCCCCTTGACCTCACATGGTAGCTGTGACCGTGAAATCAATACGCAGAGGCAGCATGTGCTGAACATAATCATGGTTTTCATGTGAATAATGACTTTTTAAAACATTAATAGGATCAAGTTACTCTTTTTATTAAAATGCACCAGTGGTTTTCTAGGGTCCTCATTCATCCATTCATTCAACACAAATTGAGCATCTAGTATGTGTTACGCACTATTTTAGGCACCGGGGACACAGTGAGGAACAAGGCAAAACCCTGGTCTCCTGCTTTCAATATAATAGAGAATATACAAACAGGATAGAATAGTAGAGAACAAACAGAATAAGCAAAACATCAAGAATATAGAGATAGTTGGGGTGTGTTTGGGGAATACAGGATGCCCCTGGGCATAGAGTGAGGGAATGGGTAGCAGTGTTAAAGGTGAGCTCTCAAAGGCAGTGAGGGGCCGGGGGATGTCAAGCCTCAAAACTTTACTCTCTACGAGATGGAGAAGCAGTGGAAGATTTTGAGCAGAGGAGAGATGTGATCCGATTATATTTTAACAAGCTCACTCTGATCGTCAGGGTTGACGATAAACTGCAGAGAGGACAAGGGCAGAAGCAGTAATCCCACCCAGAGGGAGTGGTTTCAGGAAGGTGATGAGAAGCAGTAGGATATGACAATTCTGTTATTAGTATTTGGCCGTGTCTGCCAACTCACTCCCGTTGTTTTGTGATTGTGGAGTGTGAGCTCATTTTCGGTGGACACACTTTGCTGCTGGGGTTGAGGGCTGCTGTTCAAGGAGCTTTTGCACATGCTTCTCCCAGGCACCCCAGACACCCACCCCCATCACCACTGCTACTAACTTAATTTTGAACCAACCAACAAATATGGATTTGTGATATTCATGATACTCGTTGACCTGGCCTCTTAGGTTAATTTCTCTGCTTGAAGGTTCTTCCACCACATGAGGAGTATAACTGCTAATATAGAGGATGAATGCAGACAAACTATGGCAGTGAGTTCTTAAAGGACAACGAGGTTGGGAGAGACCAGCTTGTCAGTCAGCTCTCGGGGCTGGCTGGAGGATTTTTCTAACCCATCCCTCACTGAAGTTGTAGTCTGTTGAGAGTCCCCGCTTCCTGGTGGGGTCCTCAGTTCTAACGCCCCATCTTGCATGGGCCTAGGGCCTCGTCTCCTGGCCCCAGTTAGCCTACTAACACCCCAACGTCTAAGTTACCAAAACTCTGCACCTCCCTCACCCAGGGCAGGCACAGGTCACCTGTGCAATTGCTCTGGTTGTCAGTTCCCGCCCCTTCTTGGAGCCCTAGAAATTTCCTTTATTTGTTTCTATGAGCTTAGCTCTACATTTAAATTGTTCTGTATGTTCTTTCTAGCACATAGCAGGAGGGTTATCTAGTCCCACCGTATTGCTAGAAACCTGCCTGATCCCCTGTTTCACCATGAGCTTCTCTCTACAGGGCCCATTTAAGATCTGTTAGCATCAGAATCACCTTGGGAATGTATAATTGATCAAATGCCTATTCCCTAGCCTCACCCCAGAACTATCAAATAAGACCTGTGGGCATTTGGCCTGGGAACCTGCATTTAAACAAACGCCCAAGGTGATTATGACCCACATACAAGTGTGAGAACCTTGGTCTGTTCAGTGGTTCAGGTTCATCCATCAGCCTGGTCCACATTTATGAAACACCTACTGTGTGCCTGGCACCACACAGGCCTCACAGGATGTGGAAGTAAATAAGACTCTTTCTTTCTTCAAAGGGCTGCTGGCATAGTTCAGGGGTTGGCAAGCTTTTTCTCAGATAGTAAATATTGGGGGTCTTGTGGTCTCCCTCCATAGACAATATGTGAATCATGGGTGTGGCTGTACAACCTTAACATTTTATTTACAAAAACAGGTGGTGGGCTGGCCCACCTTGGTTTGCCAAACTCTGGTGTCCTTAAGAGAAACACGCCAAATAAAGGCTCATAATGCAAGCAGTTGCTATAGTGGAGACGTGAAGAAGTGTGGTGGGAACAGGAGAGGATGGGGGGTATCCAGGGGGCTTCCCAGAAGAGCTAATCCTGGAGTTGAGACCCGAGGGGTCCAGAGGGCAAGCTGCAGGCTATCCTTAAAATTCAGGTTGTTTACATTCTTTGCTATTTTAAACAGTGGACCGTCTTTGATGTAAACTTGTCTGATCCTTCTTTAGGATAAAGACACTGCTTCAGGCTTTGCTAGCACATTCCCAGGATGTCCTGGGAAAAGGGAGGTTAGTACTACCTCCCACACCCTCCAGGGGTATGCCTGCAGGCATATCTTCCTCCACTCCCATCCCCACTATGTTACTAACTGAATTTCTAAAAACACAAACAAATACCAACTTATGATAAGACAGTCTGGCCTTTAATCACAAAATTTTAAACCTAGACCGGATAACCTTGCTTGCCTTATTATTTTCATGAGATGGTCCAGAAGTTTTTTTTTTTTTTAATTGAGATATAAGTGACATATTGCATTGTGTAAGTTTAAGGCATATAACATATTAATTTGATATATTCATAAATGGCAATCTTATTACCACTTTAGCACACCTTAGCCTGAGCTCAAGGATGTTCTAGGTTTGTTTCTGAGTGTTGGGCAACATCGACTGTAGGTTCTGGGAACTTGAGAGTTCTCCCTGCGGGGGATGTGACTCCTGGTGTCTGAATCTGGAGGAGGCTTGACGCCCCATCTCTTCGCTGTGTGAACCGTGCAGTCCACCAAGCCCACTCTGCCCAGGAATCAGCTTTTTACACCATGGCTAAACACACACCCACATCAGTAGAAAGGAGGCCCAGGGAGTCTGTTTGATCTCAGTAGAGATCTGGCCCAGGCTGGCATTTTGACATTTGGAAATAGTGAATACATTTACCCATCTGTGGACCAAAAGGAATTTTTTTTTTCCTTTAAGGGAATTGAAGGTATTTTGCCCATGGTAGCGTTTCTCGCTAAGAGGCCCCTTCCGACTTGAGCAACGTGGAGAATCCTCCACAAAGTTTAATTCAAGAAAGGGCGCACTCCAGGAAGAGAAGCTGGGCTTGTGTGCCAGAGTTATGCCTCCCTCTGGAGCCAACATTCCAGCCAGAGGAGGACGAGAGGCAGAGAGCCACCAGTGTTACCGATCAGGGTTCTTGTCCTCCTTAATCAAGAGAAATTGATAAGAAGCCAGACAAGAAATTCAGGCAAGACTTCCTTCGGGCCCCTGCTGCAGCAGGGGGGAGCAAAAGCAAGTAACAGATTTCCTTGCTGATTCCTCATATGGGGTGAGGCTGGGGGCGGGTCCAGGGTTCGGGCTGGAGGGGTGACATGGGCCCGCCCCTTTGGCGGTGCCGTGTGCAGGGGGCAAGCGCAGTACCCTGCTTTTGCTCCCAGCTCTTCAGAAATGGCAGTTGGGTTTTGTTGGTCTTTTTGTATCTTGTCCATAATTTGCCCCAACTGCACATGCATGCAGGTTCTTTTTTTTTAAGTCCCTTAGAGTTACTTTGTATTCTGTTGCTAGAGGAGACGCTTGTCCAGGTGCAAGCACTGCAGCAAAGGCGCCCAGGGCCCAGGTTCCTGCCTGTCTCACCAGGGCCCTTCCCAGTTTGCTCAAGGCCTTTGCCAGCAACCCTGGGAGCTGGTGTGGTTATTTCATCCTTGAGAAATGAGGTCGATGAGACCATACGTCATAAGATTGTCCAAGATCACACAGCCAGTGGGTGGCAGGGCTGGGGCGTGAACTCGCGTTTCCTGGTTTCAAATTCAGTGCTTGTGATGGGTTGAATTTTTGTCTCCCCACAGTTTGTACGTTGAAGTTCTAACCCCCAATACCTCAGAATGTGACCTTATTTGGAAATAGGGTGTTTGCAGTTAGTTAAAATGGGGTCATACTGGAGTAGGGTGACCCCCTAGTTCAATATGACTGGGGCCCTTATGAAAAAAATCCATGTGGAGAGATAGAGACACATACAGAGAGAAGATGATGTCAAGACATAAGAACATTATCCACAAGCCAAGGGATGCTTGAGGCTATCAGAAGCTGGGAGAGAGGCATAGAACAGATTTTCCCTTGCAGCTCTCAGAAGGAACCAATCTTGTGAGATCCTGCTCTCAGACTTCCAACCTCCCGAACTGTGAGACAATAAATTTCTATTGTTTAAGCCCCCAAGTCTGAGGTACTTTGTTATGGCAGCACGAGGAAGCTAATATACCATTCATCATAGTAATGGAAATTGTAGCTCTTGAGGATCTACTCTGTGTGGCAATGTAATTTATTAAGACTTGTGTTTTGTTCTCCCCATACTTTTTCCTCCCTATCTCTCCAAACTAGGGTGGAGATGGCTAATTGTTCTCCCTCCTTTTAATAATAGAAACCTCCTCCCCCATTTTAATAGCCAGAAACGACATCTCCCAGCTTCCCTTGCAGCTGGGTGTGGCCACGTGACCACGTTCTCACCAATAGAAGGCGAGTGGAAGGATTGTGTGCCCACTTCTGCAACGCTTCCCTGAGAGGAACTTTCTAGTCCTCCAATTTCTCTTTTTTCTGACTTCTTAGAAGCTGGAATGTGGCCATGGATAGCCATGGTCAACTCCCATCATGTGGGCACAGAACAAGATGGAAGGAACTTTGGTCCCTGAATGACTTTGTGGACCCCACCCACCCTGGGCTGCCTGCTTTCCTCTGGGCTGTTCTGAGACAGAGGAAGAAGCTTCTCTCATGTTGGGGCCACTGTGTCTTAGGAACTTTGGGTTATAGCAGCTTTGCCTATATAGCCTAACACGTGTATGTGTTTGCCCTTTGCTGCCTTTGGAGGTAGTTTTGTTGCTGGCCTGAAGCAGAAGTTGCCATCTGACCACCTGATTAGCTCCTTTAAAAACAGCTTTCGGGCTTCCCTGGTGGCGCAGTGGTTGAGAGTCCGCCTGCCAATGCAGGGGACGCGGGTTCGTGCCCCGGTCCGGGAAGATCCCACATGCCGCGGAGCGGCTGGGCCCGTGGGCCATGGCCGCTGAGCCTGCGC